>NC_056733.1:1301703676-1302076176 GCF_019279795.1 Protopterus annectens
TGCCTTGTCTCAGATCAGGTTTGCTGATCAAGCAGTCAAGATCATGGAGCCAGAGCTCAGGATAAAATCTGCAGATCTTCTGCATTTCCAATAGATTTTTTCTGGGTTGCTCTAGTATCTTCAGTCTAGGCTACTACTCTTATACTCTGGTTATTTAAAAAAAAATGAAAGGAGCCTGAATAGTTATAGCCCTTTTCCACTTTAGACATGGAGGCCTTGGTGGATTTTTTTTTTTGGTCTTCTGTTTCAACTTTAATCACTGGTGTTTGCATTTAACAAACCATTTTCTGTTGAAAATTCTGTTTTCATTACTATTTTTATAGTGACTGACCATTCTGCTAAAGTTTTGGTGGTGCTAAATTTCATAGGACCTTCTAGTCTATCTGGTTTGATTACATATGTTGTTTTACTATGGAAAAGGGTTTCAAGAAATGTGGTCGCTGAGTCATAAAATTCCACCCTGAGATAGCCATGACTTTTGTGTGGTATGCCTGGATTTAGAATATTTACAAATGGCCTGTGAGAACTTCAGTCCTTGTTCACTTCAGGAATGCAAAATAAGCTTATTTTAAAAGGACTACTCCCTTCTTCTCCTTTTTTTCCCCCACCAAACAGGACACAATTAAAGAAAAAATAAGGATGTTAAAAAGGAAAAATTGGAGAAAGACAGAAAGAAGGAAAAAAGAAAGGTGAGGATATGATACTCTTCCCACCTGTAAAAGTTCCTCATTCAGACCCTCCACAGCCACAGTTGCAACATTTGCCTCAGTGTCTTCTCTCTCTTTTCAGGTGTTGGGACCCTCTTACACAGAGTCCCATGATTAACTATGGTCGATCTCCAAAGAGAACGTCTAGCAGCCATGACCTGTGTGAAAATGAGCTCTCCAGTTTCCTTCTCTCCTGCCCTCAGTTTATCTCCAGCATCAGATCTAATAGGCCCTTTCAAAGCACCACGGAGTTTGACTGGGATAGAACGATGAGGGCCTTCATGAAGGTACAAACTGACATGGGCTTCATCCCATCACCTCTGTTTCACTGTTTCTATGACAGATCGGGTTTTCCCACTGTCTTCCACACATGGTCCTTCCCCATTCCATGTTTAGGCATTGGTAGTCTCTAAGCCGCTGTTTTTCCTGACTGGCTTGGATTCCTCAGCACTGACTTTTGATCATCTGACTCGCTCAACTCAAGAGACCCTCAGAGTTGATGGAGTCACTGAGTTCTTGGCACAGTCTTTGTCTCTAACTCATTTGGCACTATTTTCTGCACTGGGATCCCCAATGTCTGTGGTACTGCCTCCAATCTTGATGTCAGAATCATCCACTCATCACATCTGGTGACTGTCCTTAGTAATGTTGATATCCACTTCAGTGGGGAGCAGTACGGTACCTATTTGGATGTCCCTAATGCCAACAGACTTGGGCTAATGGTCAACATCATTGAGAGTACGGCTGCCTATAAAAAGGACAGAGACTCTTTTTTGTTACCTCTACCCTGGCTCTGGACATCCTTCAATTTATTCTTCCATCCTTTTACTATCATTCCTAAAGATAGAGCAGACCTGAAAACTTTACCCAAACTCCTCAGGATGCCCCTGTAGAGTTTTCTGGAGATCTGGATGACTCCCCACCAGGTGCATCCAAAAAATTAATGCACAGAGGGAGGTACACTGACTCCACAGTGGAGCCCCTCATACACTGACTTGGATGAAGGAAGGATCCCCACAGTCTCATACTGAGGATGCAAAGTTTGGTGAGATTCTTGAATTGATGCATCAGGGGGGCTCCAGGCCCTCAGACCCAGCTTCTCTGGATAAATGGATGCTGTTTGAAGTCTTCAGGTTTGTCTTCTATCTCCTGGGTGGTAACTCTGCATGATGAATGCAGAAGAGCATGTTAAGAGACCAACATCACTGAAGGAATGCCATGGAAGCCACATGAAATCCCTAGCTCCTCTAAGGACAGGCATCTTGTGGATTCCATATTGCTATAGTGGCCATCAAGAGAGCTGTCTGATAGACAGTACTCCTATCCATCCTCCAAACAGGTAGTTGCAGTTGGAGGACTGAATGGAGAAACAATCTTATCCTCAGACACCTTTGCCCCGAGAGCATTAAATTATCTTACTCTAATGACATAAGTCCAAAGAGACATAAGCAGCAGAAGCCTTGGATTCTAGAAATCTGGCCATGCTTGAGTTTAGGAAACAGAACAAGTCTCAGGTGGCAACCATACACACTATCTAAATAAAACTGATACACAATGCAGCCAAAAGAACAGTTAGAGCAGCAAGAAAGGGCATAAACGTGGGCACTATGCATGGCTTTGACTCAATGATTTTGTGAACAACTTTAAGGCATCTTTCGTTAACATCCCTATGGTGGGTCCTCATTATTCAGACCAAATGTAAAGCAGGAAGGCAAAATGCTGTCTACCCTGGGAGTTAAGACTTGATGTCCCTCAGAGGTCCTTCACCAGGGATCAGAAGGGGTCCAAACTGCTCTGATCTAAGAAGTCCTAGCATCCTACTCTTCACTACTCTTCATAAAGGGGCAGCCATGGTAGAGCAGGCCCCTTTAATGGATGCTGCCCTAGGGGCAAGGGAGGCCAGCAGAACTAGGACCTCAGAGGTCCTTTCTCCAGTAAGCAACTTTCTGGAGGCAATTGGGGTCCAGATGTCTCTTCATCCAAACTCAGGGATAGCCATCACACAGGACAAATGGATGAGGAGCATAATAACCAGAGGATACATTACTCCTTTTTCTTTAGCCCCAGTACCTCATTCCCTGCTTCTTCCAGATGCCCTACCCCACCAAAGAAGATCAGTGAAAAGAGAAATCATTATTCTCCTGGCAGCAGAAACATCCAAGAGGTCCCACCTGAACACAAAGGGTTTGAAGTCTATTCCAGATTATTTTTAATTCCAAACATGACCAAGGACCTCAGGCTAGTTCTAGAGCTAAGTGGCCTAAAACGCATTTCAAATAGTCATAGTGCAAACCATTTTACTCTGTCTGGAAGTAAATGACTGGATGTGCTCCACAGGCATTCAGGATGCTTACTTCCAAATAAAAAAATGCCAAACAGTCCAGGAGGTACCTACACTTCTGGCAGGGAGCCAATCACTATCAATGCTGTGCCTTCCCTTCAGCCTTACCAAAGCTCCTTGGGTGCTCACCAAGTGCATGGTGGCAGTCGGAGCTTATCTATCAGTCAAGAGAAAAAGAAGTTATGTACTCACCATAACGTTCCATGTTTGTAGTCCATCTCACCCTTCATTCTTACATATGAGTTTGGAGCCAATCCTCATTACAAAGCTCAAAGTCTCTTAGTTGTCTCATGGCTGGATAGGTATCCCACATAGCACTTGTGCAATCCCCAGATCTTGTTTGCTGCTAAACTATAGAAAGACAGAACTAAGGCTATCCAGAAAGAGCAACAATAATGAAAGGTCTCCACCCTACCAATGTAAGGCTATCCTGTCTCCAGATCCTTCCAGGATGGGGGTAGGTGGGTGGGTTTGTAAGAAAGAAGGGCGAGATGGACTACAAACATGGAACGTTATGGTGAGTACATAACTTCAAACATGTTCTGTAGTCCTATCTCACCTTAATTCTTACATATGGGACAGCATCCCTAACACCTTATTCTTGGGTGGCTCACGGGAAAATACTCCTGAGTACCGTGGAACCAAAGGGGGCTCTACCCCTTGAGGTCAGGTCCAATTTATAATGAGTAATAAAGGTATGAGGGGTAGCCCAAGTTGCTGCCGCACAGATACTATCAATTGGAACCCTGGCTTGGAAGGCAGCAAATGTTGACTGGAATCGTGCAGAATGAGCCTTAATCTTGAATGGTAGAATTTTGCCATTGGAGGAGTAAATGAAGGAAATACAACTCAAAATCCAATTAGATATGGTCATTTTAGAGACTGGCAGAGCTATTCTGGATTCAGAAAATGATACGAATAACTGGTGTGACTTTCTAAGCTCTTTAATCCTGTGAAGGTAGAACCGTAACTGCCTGTGAAAATCCAGCTGGTGAAATTTGTATTCTGTAGCGTTAGAATAATTAAGGAAAAACACAGGTAATTCTATGGTTTGGTTCAAATTAGTTTGAGAGCAAACTTTAGGGATAAAGGAAAAATTTGTACAAAGGGAAACTCTGTCTTTGCAGAAAATCAAATAAGGAGGTTTAATAGACAGTGCTTGTAACTTTGATACTCGTCTAGCTGATGTGATGGCTACTATAAACAAGGTCTTCCAGGACAGAAACTTCAATAAGCACGAATGTGCGGGTTCAAAGGCCGGTGCGTTAGTTTGGACAGAACAAAGTTTAGATCCCAGGGGGATACCGGCTCGTGAAAGGAAGGTCTCAGCAAAGTAGCGCCTTTAAGGAAGGTTTTACACAATCGGTGGGAAATCAGGTTAGATTCATGTTGTCCCAAATGAAAGTTAGATATCGCTGCCAACGGGACCCTAATTGTGGCAGCAGCAGATCCCTACAAAAATTCTAAAACCATAGGAATGGATGCAGTCTAAGGATCCACATTCCTTTCTTTAGCCCAGACAGAAAACCTTCTCCATTTGCTAGTGTATAGTTTTCTAGTGGAAAGTTTATACGAAGATGTAAGGATGTGGGTTACAGCAGGTGAAAAATCATGAAGCCTGACTAGGGATGGAATTAGAGCAGCAACGCTGTCAAATTGAGGGTGTGGAGGCAGGGGTGAAGGGAGCCTGACATGTGCGTCAAGAGGTCTGGCACTGGGTCCAGAGTCCATGGATCATCTAGTAGGTGAGGCCCACGAAAAAGTAACCAAATCTGTTGAGGCCAGTAAGGAGTGATGAGGATCACTTCGCTTCCCAATAACTTTGCTTTCTGTATCACTTTGGATATTAGCAGAAAAGGAGGGAATGCATAAATGAGTTCCACGGGCTAACCGTGAACGAGTGTGCCTCTCGGTGACTCCTATGGAGGGGGGATGAGGGAGAAATAGCTGCTGCATTTGGCGTTGATCGGGCTGGCACAGAGATTGCAGTAAGGCTGTTCTCATTTGCAGAAGATCTGTTGCGCTACTTCCTGATTCAGAGACCACTCGTGAGGCATCAAGATTGCCCTGCTGAGCTTATCGGCTATCACACTGGTTGTCCCCGAGATGTGCGTTGGAAAGGGTTGGGAAGATATCGCCCACTTCCAAATATGAATACCTCTTGACAAAGGGGGTAAGATCTGGTTCCTCCTTGTTTGTTTAGATACCATACCACTGAAGTTTTCCGATTGGATTGCTATCATCTCTAGAGGAAGAAAGTCATGAAGTGCTTGCAACGCTAGAAGCACTGCTCTCATCTCTAGGACACTGATATGCAGGTGAGCCTCGTGATCTTGCCATGTGCCTTGGACAGTCCTGCCTAGTCAATGCCTTCCCCACCCTATCTGTGAGGCATCCGTGGTCACAGTAGCAACGGGTTGGCGAGGAAGGACTGGAGTGCCTGTTGTCAGCTGATCGTGTTGAATCCACTAACGAAGGCCCTTTTCGCAAGACTCTGTTATGAGGATATGGTGAGAAAGAGGCAGTTGTTGAAAGGACCACTGGGAAGATAGAAGCCATTGGAGAATTTGCATGTGCAATCTGGCTAGAGGGACTAGAGTTATGGTGGAGCCCATGGTCCCTAAGAGTTTCAGCACTGTCTTTGCCTTGACTTTCTGCAGAGGAAGCAGACTGAGAATTTGTTGCCTGAGGTTTGAATTCTGTCTGCAGGTAGACGAGCTAGCATGGCGACAGTGTCTATTTCTGCGCCTATAAAAGTCACAAATTGAGAGGGCGATAAGGCAGACTTTTCCCAATTTATTTTAATCCCCAGCTGGGAACAGAGCTGGATGGTCGACTCTCAGGTTTGTAGGAGTAGGTGCCTGGTGGTGGCGGTCAGGATCCAGTAGTCCAGGTATGGAAAAACTTGGAATCCACGACGTCTCAGGTGAGCTGTCACTACTGCCATACATTTGGTGAACACCCTGGGGGCTGTGGTGAAACCAAAGGGCAGAGCACAGGATTGGTAATGGCTGGCTCCCAGGCGGAGGTGTAAATGACTTCTCAATGCTCTATTTTTATATGGTAGCACGCATCTTGGAGGTCTATGGAGCACATCCAATTGTCTTTCTCTAACAGCGGGAGTATAGACTGCAGTGTCACTATCCGGAACTTGGCCTTCTTTAAGGATTCATTTAGTTTGCTGAGGTCCAATATGGGCCTCCAGTCCCCAGTTCGTTTTGGCACTAAAATGAATCTGGAGTAAGTTCCGAATCCTATGTAGTCTGTGGGGACAGTTTGGATGACTCTCTTTGCAAGAACTTTTGAACTTCTACAGTTGCTTGATCCCTGTGATTGGTTGGAACATCCGGGATCTTCTTGGGAGTGTAGGGGTGGAAGAGAAAAGTGTATGGAGTAACCTCTGGTGATTAATCTTTGTACCTATTTGTCTTGGGTGATGTTTAGCCAGGCTTCTGGATACAAAGATAGGCGACCCCCGACTGGCTCCAGAGAAGCGCTGATGGGGACTGCCTCGAAATGAATTGTGGCCTCCCTGGCTTTGTGGACCCCCCCCCTGCCTCTAGGGTGACGTCTACCATTAGCTCCTCCTCCTCTGCCTCTGAAGGAGCAGTCACCCTGTGCATCTGGAAAATATCTCTGAGACTTCTTTAACCACATCTTACCACCTCTCTGACCCTTGGGATATGGTCTAGAGGGGACGGTAAAGCGCACGCCCATGGTAGAGAGAGTTTTCCCTTCTTGTTCGCACTTGGTGAGTGTATCTTTTACCTTAGGTCCAAACAATGAAGAACCGTCAAAGGGGGCGTTGGTAAAGGTAGACTTGAAAGGCTCCACAAAATTACATAAGCACATCCAGGAATGTTTCCTAAGGGAAATTCCTGAACCCGCTGTCCTGCCCGCTCCATCTGCTGCATAGGAGATCAGCCTTATGGAGGAGGTCACGATGGAATTTAAGGTGGACAACTGAGCAGACCTTCTCAGGGACTCCTTCGGTAGATGTACCTTGAAGAGTATCTCCTAACTCCTTGAGGAGATCTCTTTGAAACCTAGTAAAATGTGTGAGGTAGTTCAGCGATCTGAGAGTAAAAGCCGCTGAAGAAAAGATACGCTTCCCGTATCTATCCATCATTTAAGACTCCTTATTCGGCGGATGGACAGATGAAGAAGTCTCTGCTAGCTGCTTCATAGTGGCCGCCGCCACCATCATGGCATCTACGGGAACGCCCTTGGAGAAAAAAATCTTTCTCTTTCGGGGCAGACAGAAGTTTATTGGGTCTTCTGGGAACTGGCTCCACGGCATCAGGAGTCTCCCATACCTTCCGACTAACCAGGTCTAATAGTTCATCAAAAGGTGGAGACACCCAAGAGGCTGAAGGTTAAGACCTGAAAGCCTTCAGGTACAGTGACTCCTCATCAGAAGGGGTGACAGTGGGCCAGCAGCCTCTCTGCTTCAGGATCTCTAAGATGTCCACAAAGGAGACATCACAGGACGACTTGGGGGACCCTTCTGACTCCTCGAGGTCAGTGTCCGAAGTGATGGACTCATCCGGGGAGTCTGCATGCTTCCTCTTCCATGTCCTCTTTCGAGGGGGCTCCTCAGAAGGGTACTCTGGGAAGGTCTCGGAAGACTGAGGGACACCTAACGGGGGCTCCTGAGGCTGCAGGTCTCTGCTGTCAAGAGAGAGAGAGAGACAGAGTAGGTGCTTAGACCGAGGTCGGTGCTTGAGGGGGGAGAACATCGGTACCCTTGTGTTGAGCTGATGATTGAGACAGCACGGGATTTTCACAGTTTGCTGTATAGGGGTCGATGTTCCGGTATTCGCACATAGGGTTTTTCGCTGTGGTAATATAGACCCCATTTGGTATAAATTCTGCAAGTGAAGTCTTCCAGTGTGCAGTGGAACAAATTTTTTCGAGTTACCCCTGTACCATAATACAGAAAGTTCTTGACAGTGCGCGTTAAGCAAACTTGAAGCTCAATCCTCTGAAAAGCAAATTCAGACTTCCAGAAGTTACGTATGTAGGACATTTGCTTACAAGTACAGGTTTTGAGACCAGACCCGACCAAACAAGCAGCTATTCATGAAATGTCAGCACCAGATAATGTGCACGCTTTACACCATTTTCTGGCCATGGTCAATTATTTAGGCAGGTTTATACCAAACTTCATTGAGTTGACAACATCTTTAAGAGAGCTCACATGCAAAAATGTTGCATGGTCATGGTTGGAACAGCACCAGAAGGCATTTGATGTCCTTAAGAAGAAAATTGCCATCCCACCTAAGTTAAGATACTATGATGTGAACAAACCAGTTACTCTTTCCTGTGATGCTTCAAAATTTGGTCTAAGCGCAGTTGTACTTCAAGAGGGCAGACCAGTAGCCTATGTATATAGAACGCTAACCCAAACTGAGATGCAGTACGCTCAAATTGAGAAGGAACCTTTGGCAATAGTATTTGCTTGCTCCAAGTTTCATGATTACATTTATGGTCAAGCTACTCAGACTGAAACTGATCATCAATCTCTAGTTACTATTCTAGTCTAAAAACGCCTATGTATTCTGCTTCAGAGAGATAACAAAGAATGATGCTCAAATTGCAAAAGTACAATTTCAAAATGGTCTACACTAAAGGCAAATTGCTCTATCTGCCTGATACTTTATCCAGATCGCCCAGGATTACAACAGAACAGCAGAAACGTTTGACTTTGATGTGATGTCAGTGTGTAATTGTTCCACCATTAGACTTGATGAGTTAAGAAACCACACTCAGACTTGATCCAATTTTGCAGAAGCTCAATCACTATATTAATGTCGGATGGTCGTCAAAGCAATCTAGTGTATCACCTGAAGTGCAAACTTATTTTCCTTACAGAGATGAATTGTTGATGGAACATGGCATTATTTTCAAAGATCCTTACAACAAGAATATATCCAGATTTTGCATCGTGGCCACCCAAGGTCCACATCCACTAAGAGAAGAGCAAGAGAATTAGTATTTTGGCCTTTATTACCAACAGACATTGATAGACTTCTTTCTTCTTGTTCAGTATCCAATAGTACCAGATCGCATTTGCAAAGAGATCCACTACAGCTAAGTGCAATTACTGAACTACCTTGGTCTACTGTAGCAACTGATATCTTTGAGTGGAACAATCAACACTACTTAGTTCTGGTAGACTCTTACTCAAATTGGTTCAAGATTGATCTACTACTTAACTTAACCTCAACTGCTGTTATTACTTAGTTGAAATGTCATTTCTCAGTTCATGGTAGTCGACAGAAACTTTTTTCTGACAATGGTACTCAATTTACTACCCAGTTCTTTCAGAAATTTGCGAAAGAATGGGACTTTGTACGTCACTAGTAGTCCTGAATATCCTCAGTCCAGTGGTCTAGCTGAATGAGGAGTGCAGAGTGCAAAGCAACTACCTGAAAAGTCAAACCATGACAATACGATGTATTCTTGAAAATTTGCTTAATCTCAGAAACACATCCCGTGATGATATTCTTGGCTCACCTGCTCAAAGACTACTTTCCAGGCAAACTAGATCTATGCTGCCTATTTCTTTAAGTTTGTTGCATCCTAAATCTAAGAACACTAAAACCATCAAAGCTCAACTGTTTAAAAAGCATACTATCCAGAAATCTAGTTGTGACCAATCGAGCAGATTACTTCATCCATTGAGGGAAGGAGAGACAGTACGAATCCAGACAACAAAAAGTTTTGATCGACTAGAACAGATTACAGGCATCTGTGCTGAGCCAAGATTTTACTTGGCAAATTCCAAAAGAGTGCAGTATAGGAGGAATCGCAAACATTTTCTTCCTGTACCAGAATCATCATCATCACTACAATCACAACATTGTTTCTGTGATGCGGACTCTAAACCGAAGAGTTTCCAGACCAGAATGTGTTCAAAATTCTGACTCCATTCCAGAAAGTAATTTGAACATTCCACATGTCAACCATTTTATAGAAATTGTTCCAGTTGCTAAATCTAATAACCATTTTTATGTCACATGATATGGATGAGTGTCTAAACCAAGTGTGAAATATGCAGCAATGTGAACTTGACTGTACATACCTATATATTTAATATTGTATAATGCATGACTATGGGTAACTTGTGATTTCTGCATGTCAAACAGTCTCATGACAATTGCATGGTCTCTTTCTCAAAGAGGGAGGATTTAGATCATAGTGTAAAGTGTGTGCTTTATCTTTAAGAAGCATGCAAAGCTGTACATGCACATATACAACCCGCACACGTGCCCAACCCTAGTGCCATTTTGAAGAAACAGCCAGGGAGTGAACATACAAGATAATTTTATTTTTATTTTATTTATTTTACATTTGTTGACCGGGATAGTCCGACTGGATGCATGTCCATTTTCAGCGGAGGCCCGGGGAGAAAAGCTCCAAGGGTAAGCAGATACAGCATTACATAATACCAGCATTACATATTACAAACAGACTATTTACAGAGATTACATAAGTAAGCAAGTTAAACAAGTTCCACAGGTTACAGTTAGTCCTGAGCACAAGTCAGGATTAAATTAAATTACACAGTAAACTGGTTAACAGATTTTTACACATTCGAGTTAGCCAGGCTTGATACACTGACATAGCCAGTTAAGTGACAAATGTTGTTTGAGTCTAGTTTTAAATTGACCTAAGGTGGAAAGTAAGGTAATATCAGCTGGAAGAGAGTTCCAGGATCTACTTACAGAGTTTGCAAAGAGAGAATCACCGGCTGTGTTATTAATTTTGCTAGTCTGAATTAGTAGTTTGTTAGAGGATCAAGCGGTCTAGGATTGTTATAGGGGTGATAATATTTTTAAGTGCAGGAGTATTGTCCGGATTATAGAGGATTTTATAGGCCATAATCAGTTGGTTATACTGGATTAGGCTAGGTAGTTCAAGCCAACCAAGCTGATTTAGATTGATGCAATGATGTGTCCTAAAAGGCAGCCCAGTGGCAAACCTGGCAATGCAGTTGTAGCAAATTGAGAGTTTGTTAAGGACAATCTTGTTCAAATTCGAGAGTAGAGGGGATGCATACAGAAGGGTTGAAAGAAGGAGAGAGCGAGCTATGGCAATTTTAGCTGGAGGGGTTAGGAAGGCTTTTATTCTGTAAAGTGACCCTAGTTTTGTATTGATGGTTTTGATAGTTTGGTTAACGTGTAGGTCAAATTTGAGATTATTGTCTATGATGACACCTAATAGTTTTGTAGATGGGTAAGGGGAGATTATTGTGCCATCATTTGATTTTATAGTAAAGGTGAAAGCGGTAGACCTACGTGTTGGTGAAAATAACAGCATTTTAGTTTTTTTGGGATTTAGGATCAGACGATGTTCAGAAAGCCAGTTTTCTATTGTATTAAAGGTGGTCTGGGTAGCCGACCATAACTCTACTGGAGATGTGGCTGAGCAAATCAGAGTAGAGTCATCAGCATATTGGATACAGCTGACTAAACAGAATTTATGTACTTACTATATATATGTTAAGAAAATAAGCTAACTATAATGAGTGTTGGCAGTAATGAATGCAGTAAAACTTTTCATTTTTTATTTTATTTATTTATTTTGAATGGCCATGGGCCTCCCTGAAGGTGCAAGCCCTGAGTGGCTGCCCGAATCTCGCCTATTATAATCCACCACTTTTACTGGAAGGCTAGTTAAGAATTAGAAAACAGAAGCATGGTTATAGTTTTAAGACATTAAGGCAGGATAAAGGAACCTTCATAAAAATATCCCTATAGAAACGTCTACCCAGATCTATGCTAAGTTGCATACAGTAACATGCATATATGTACACATATGCAATATGTATATGCATACACACACACACACACATATATATATATATATATATATATATATATAAATGTATACACACACATATATATATATATATATATAGAGAGAGAGAGAGAGAAATATATGAGAAATATATATACATACATATATATATTTATTTATACACACACACACACACGATGACCCTTCCCCTGACAAGCCATGTCGATCAGAAAATGTACAGACACACACACACACATTGCATGCCCACCTTCAGAGGAACTGGAGGAATGCCAGTTCACATATAGCATACTCTGGGGTGCTGGAGGGAACCAGAGTACATTGGGAAACCCATATGGTGAAAAGGAAGACATGCAGTCTCAACACAGATAAAACTAGAAAGAAAAACTCAGCAATAGCAAATCATTGTAAAATGGCAATGCTACTCAATGTGCCAATGAGCAGTTGTTTCACACACATCATGTTCCTACGAGACCACCAAAGTTAGCTACTGATCATGTTTAAGGCCTATGTTTGTGATAAGTGAAATAAATTATTGCCCTTTTAAATACACTGCATTACCCACCACATACACGCACACGCACACACACACAGACACAGACACACGGGTCCCCTTCATAATGTCGACCTACCTTTCGTCGACTTTCAAAAATGTTGAGACAAAAACATTGTACATTTACAATCACGAACTTCTGGAACATCGTATTTCCTCTCAAGGAAAGTAACCACTTGGCCACTGTGGTGAACTTTGCCCTTTCCCTGCTGTAGTGGGATCTCGGAGTTGGTATATTTAAGTGGGATGGGTGTGTGTGTGGGGTTTCGCCTCACACTTCAGTGGGTGTAATTTGCTTCCGTTTGTGATTTTTATCGTTGGTGGCCAAGTGATTACTTTCCCAGAGAGGAAATATGATGTTCCGGGGGTTTGTGATTGTAAACATCCGACATTTGCATCTCAACATTTTGAAAGTCACCGTCATAAAGGATACACAACATACACACACGCATAATTACAGTGTTGATGATGTTTGTGATAGACAGTGAAAGAAATTATGGCCACCTTGTTACTCTTATACTGCATCCCTCATACATACACAAACAAAGCATAAGCCATAGTAATACTAGTTTTATACTGACTTCACCAAATAGCAATACATGGTGCAACAACAGTACTGCCACACCATATCATTGACTGTTGTTTAGCAGTCACACACAAATACAATGGAACACTTAGTCGCCCTGAAGTTAGGAATATTCTAAAAAGAACACAAAACCACTGAACGGACTTCCAAAAAATGTTTATTAAAACAAAGTTAAGCGCTTACATCCTAATACTGGTTTGCACTTAATCAGAACTAAAACCTCAAAATTCTTCCATATTTAAATAGTATCTCCATCCTATTAATTAATTAAACAAATAACTAATTTGAAATTCACTTTAAGCATCAGTGTTAAAAAACTAGCAATCTTCAGAACTGTATCTCATTCTTCCATTAAGCAATATTTGTTTATTAAATAATGAGTCGCAGTATGTCAAGCTGTCCATTAATGAAGTGAATCGAGCTTATTACAAAACTGATGTATTCTTACAGGATTTATACGATCAAAACCTATTAGCAACTTTTCTCATTTTTGAAAGTGGAGTACCCAATAACCTCTGCTATTGTTGGGATCCCTAAGACTCACAAATGTCTAGAAGATCCTGCTATGCAACTGATAGTTGCTGCTTCTTGTTCTAAAACACACCCCTTGGCATATTATGTAGACAGGACTCTAAAGAGTTTTTTCCAGGATTCCCCTTATGTTCTAAAAGATTCGTGGGACTTTCTGAAGAACATTAAACAAGACTTATATGATAATGATTTAATTAAGACAATAGATGTAGTTGATCTTTTCTCTTGTATCCCCCACAAAATAGGGTTAAACTGGTTTAGAGAAGCTTTCATCAAAATGGAATTTTTCTCAGAGAAGTCAACCTCTTAAATGAATTTATTGAGACAGTCCTGTCTAATAACTATTTTTTGAAGGAGAATATTTCAAACAGGCCAATGGAGTGGCTATGGACGCAGCTTCTGTCCCCTACATGTCAATATCATTTTATGGTATTGGGAACAAAATATGGTGTTCAAGTCCAATTACATGAAATATGTAGTGATTTTCCTGTTTTTTGACAACATATTTATCTTATGGAGAGGGACACCAGCAGAGTTGGACGAATCTGTTGCTTTTTTTGGATACCACTACTGATTTTTTAAGATTCGCATACAAATATTGTATGGAGAGTATTGATTATTTGGATGTCACCATTACTAAAGATAGATTGATACAGGCATTTAGTTCAAAACTATACAGAAAACCAACTTTTTCAAACTATTTTTTGCATTTTAATAGCAACCACCCTATGTTCCAAAAGAGGAGTTTAGTCAAGAGACAAATGGTCAGAATACACAGATTAACATCTGATGACAGAAAATTTCAGGAGGAGACAGAAGAGTCGATATCTATGTTCCTTCATAGAGGTTATTCACCTTCTTTGTTAGAACAATTGAAAACTGAGGTGTTGCACAAAAAGAACAAAAAGATCTCTATCCCTCTACTAGGTGGTGGGCATAATAATGCAGATGCAAGAGACATAGTAAGTCCAGTGAATTTGACAATTATGTACTGAGAATGATTATAAAGTATGGCAGCGGCAGAAATCAGATTAAGAAAATATTAACAGACAACTGGAAATGTATTAGTTATGATGATATAGTTATTTATGCATATGCATCAGTTTAATATAAAAGAGAGGCTAGAATTTGGTTTAGCAAGACCACTTTCTAATAAGCCTAATAAGGGCATGGAAAACTGTGGGGCCTCTCCACTATGTAAATACATCTGCCAGGGTGTAATTATAACTTTGAGGTCTACTGACTATGAGTTTAAAGCAAATGAGTATTTTGATTGCAATACGAATGGAGTAGTATAGCTAACCTTTTATGATTTATATCATACCTACTAAATAAGTAAAACTGAACACCTACTCAAGAGAAGAATATATGAGCACTATTAAGACATCAGCAAGGAGAATGCCAATAATGCATTATTTAAGCATAAACAAAAATGTACTAAGAATAAAACATTTTATTTCTTTATTTTGGAAAAAGTACTTGCAAATCCCAGGGGTGGTCCCTGGAAATTAAAGGTGGAATATATGGAGATGATGTAGCAAATTAAATTAAATGCTAGTGTGCTCCCAGGGCTGGATGATGCTATAAGCGTTAGTAGTATATTACAACTAAGAGCAGCAACATTATAAAGAAACATATTTTTCTTCTATATTTTTTACACTGTTATGGGACAACACCAGCTTATTAAAATGTACATTAATTTTAGTTTATTAATGATGCTATAATATGACTGTTAAAAAGCAAATATAATTTGTATGCATGGCTGGGAAAAATACAGCTTCATAAGCTACAGTATTGCTGTTTCTTAACTGCATTCCTTTAATATGTAACAAGGAAAAGGTGTATGTTGCATGAAGTTGAGGCTTGTTAGTTACTAAAAAAGGAAGTTGTTAGCCTGACTCCTCCAGGCTAGGAGTGCATTGTTGCTAGAGCAGGTTTGAAACATCCAAGGTCAGAAACAAGACCTCTTGGAAGCAGGTGGATCATGTACAGAAAGGTGTTCATGTGAAGTCCGAGGAGAAAATCATGAGGGATGAGGACATTTGCAAAGTTTTCTATTTGTCAGAGTAACTGTAATGTAATAAAACTGCATGACGAGTTTTGATAAAAAAATGTATAAAAATACAGTTTTTCTATGTAAAGTGAGAATGCTTCATCAAAGGCTATGAAAATTGTTTCCCAGCGCTATAAAAATAAAATTTCTGTTTGCAGATCCTAAAGTTTTGTTCCTGACTAAAGGCATATATGGCAAATTCTTAATGTTATTTATTTATGACTATAACAATATTTATACAAATATATTTAGATATTGAAAAACTAACATATTGCTTAATGGAAAAATGAAATACAGTTCTGTTTTTAACAGTGAGTTTTATGTTTAAAGTGAACTTTTAAATTGGTTTAATTGTTTAATTAAATAATAGGAAGGAGATACTAAAATATGGAAGAATGTTGGGGGGTTTTAGCTCTGATGTAGTCCAATCTAGTATAAGGACAAAAGTGCTTAACTTTATTTTAATAAACATTTTTCGAAAGTCCATTCAGTGGTTTTATGTTCATAGGTAGGTACTAGGCTATCTGCCCGAAGGCATTTATAAGCCTAGTCAGAGTGTGTCAGCTTTCGCCGCCCCACTGATTAATTAACTGAGCTTCTGTCAAGAAGAGCCAATGAAGTGATCCCAGGGGTGTATTTTCTGTTACCCATCCATTCATCAAGGTTTCTCTTGAAGAGTGTTAGTGAGGGGCTCTGCCTAATGTAGTTAGGAATTTTGTTCCAAAGCATGGGGAGTCTCTGTGACAGGAATCTATCCCTCCAGCATGTTCTATTTATTGTTGTGGCGAGGTTTAGCTCACTAGAGCGAGTGGCTCAGTGACTTGGATTTCTTTAGGTGGAGCGTGTCCATCAATTCTGAGTTGGACATGGCTTTGTAAGTCAGGCAGAGATCACCTCTGAGTAAGCAATATGCCACTGAGTACAGCTGAAGTTTTTCCAGTCGGGCTGCATAAGACATATGTTTGAGACCAGTAATCCTCTTGGTGAGGTACTTCTGTGGTCTTTCCAGCTGTTGGAAGTGTCTTGTGAGGTACATCCCAAACGGGGCATTGTACTCTATGATGGGTCTGATGAGTGACAAGTAGAGGGGCACTATAACCTCTTTATTTCTAGATGCGAACCCTTTAGTTATTAGATGGGCTACATAGAAGGATTTCCTAACTACTTTGGCAATATGATTGCCAAAGGAGAAATTACTATCTACCTGGGTCCCCAGATCTTTTATTATCTCTTCTGTATTAAGGGGGCTGCCACCTATGTGGTAATTCATGGGTGTTTTGTTTTTCCCAAACGGGATGACTATGCATTTTTTGGCATTTAGCTTGAGACCATGACTTTGACACCAGGTGTCCATCTCAGTAAGGCCCTTTTGGAGAATGTCTGTTTCAGCCGGTGAGTCAATTATGGCTCCCAGTTTGCAGTCATCGGCGAACTTGGTTAGCCATAGTCCTCCTGTGTTTGCCTGTACTTCTGAGAAGTATATGCCAAACAGTAGGGGTCCCAGGACCGAGCCTTGTGGGACACCACTTTTGACTGGTTTAGAGTCGGACCTGGAACCCGCTATTCTTACCATGTGAGTTCTGTCTGTAAGCCAGTTGGCAACCCATCTTGTGACGTAGGGGTTTATGTTCAGGGTGGTGAGTTTTTCTATAATTCCTGAGTGGGGAATGCTGTCAAAAGCCTTGGCGAGGTCAAGGTAGGCTGTGTGAACTACCTTCCCCTCATCTATGGCCTTGGTGACTGTCTCGAAGAAGTCAACCAGGATTAGTAGGCATGATCTGCTCTTAACAAAGCCGAACTGGGTTGGCTAAAGTGTTTGGAGGTTCCCAATGTCTTTGTTAATGAGTTCCATGATGATGCACTCCATAGCCTTGCAGACCAGGCTAGTCAGACTTATGGGGCAATAGTTACCAGGGTCAGTTGTGGCCCCTCCTTTGTGGAGCGGAATAACCGTTGCTGTGCACCATGCTATGGGCATATAGCCTGTGGAGAGGCTGAGGTTGAACAGTGTGTTTAGGTGGGGGGTTAGTTCATTCTGTAGTTCGTGCAAGACGCAGCCTGGGACACCATCTGGCCCCATTGACGCTGTGCTTTTGAAAGGGCTGATTTCACCTGTGCTTCTGTGATTTCCAGGACACTACACTTTTCCGGTATTGTGGGCCCTTTTGGGGGTGAGAGGGGGGTGAAGTTTGCACTGAATCTACGTTTGCACTAAATCTATCTGCCATGATGTTGGCAATATCAGTAGGTTCAGTATATTTTGTGCTATTTTGCACTAGCTCAGAGCATATCTGCGAATTGTCACTTAGATTCTTGACATAGCTAAAGAAGGCTTTGTGGTTATCTTTCGAATCCTTGGCTATTTTTCTTTCAAAGTTAGCCTTGGAGGATTTTGTGAGGGACCTTAGTTTCTTACTGATACTGATCAGGGATGTCTTTCCTTCTTGGGATTTGCTTTTTTTCTGAACTAGTTTCCTCCTTTTATTGTATAGCCTGTTTATGGCAAGGGTCCACCAGACTGGTTTCCTTCTCTTAGGGGAGTGAGTCTTGGTTTTGCTAGGGATGGCACGATCCATGCATCCTTGTACATGCTCATAGAGTGCATTTGTAAAGGTTTCTGCATCTTGGGCAGTGTTATCCTTTAGCGTGGGGGCTGTGAAACTTACCTCCTCTGTCTTAAGTAAGGTGAAGTTTGCTTTAGAAAAGTTTTTTACTGTGGTTTCCTTAGTTGGGGGTGGTGGTGGGGTGTGAACATCCAGAGTGATTAGTTTATGGTCTGATCTAACCAGTGATGGGTTGACCTCTGGTGTGGAACATCTGTCACCCATGTTGGTGGTGACCAGGTCCAATATGTTTTCACCTCTGGTAGGGGAGTTCACCAGCTGATCCAGGGTATTTGAGCTGATAAATTCCAGGAAGCGCTGAACCTGGGAGTTTGTACCCGAGTAGTTTTCCCAGTTAGTGGTAGGGTAATTGAAATCACCCAATATCAGGGTGTTTGGTAGGACCTTCATGTTTTCCAGTGTCTCCAGAAAGGTGGAGTGGTGGTCCTGGGTCATGGAGGGTGCTCTGCAGCAGGCCACAATTTGCATTGCAAATTTGCCTGATGTTAGTTGCACATGGATGATCTCGGAAGTATCATGCTGCGCCACTAACCTGGAGGTGTAGGTATCCTTGATGAATATGGATACACCCCCTCCTTTTGTGTTTCAGTCCATGTTCTGTGGCCAAAATGTGTGGTATGAGTTGTAGCCCGGTAGTGCTGGGGGGCTCTGTGGAGCCTTAAACCAGTTTCAGTTACTGCACAAATGTCGATGTTCTCCATATTGAGGAGTGCTTCGAGCGCATGCATTTTGAGATTTAAACTCCTGGCGTTGAGTAGCATAACCCTCATTTTTTTATTTGTGCTGTTTACGGAGGTGGGTTTGACTTTTGAGCCTTGCCTAAAAGGCACTATGGGGGCAGCAAGAGCCTTGGCCAGTATTCGAAAGCCTAGGGGTGACAGGTGCAAGCCGTCTCTTGCGAAGCAACGAGGCCTGTCGAGCATGTTGTCCTAGGCTGACAGACACTGGATCTCCTGTGAATGACACCAGAAGCTTAGCCAATTGTTGAAATTGATAATTATTTCTATATACTGCGGTATCATTCTTGGTGAGGGCAGGATGCTACTCAGGGTCAGGTCATACCTGCCTGGGCTACATGATCAGAGAGCTCTTCCATGTCTCTTTTCATGAAGTCCAGGGAGGTACGTCTCAGGTCATTCACACCATCATGAACAATATTCCTAACTTCAGGCCGACTAAGTGTTCCCTTGCATTTGTGTGTGTCATTAGTTTAGTTCGCAAGGGTTGCTCCATTTTTGTTGGTTGTTTAGCAATCAACAAACAAAAGCAGTGGTAATTCACTTTTATTCACCACCTAGAGAAGTAATGCATACCTGTCTCTGTTCCGGATTTAACCAAGAAAAACAATGAAACTCTAGCAAACGCCGTAAAATCAACTCAGTTTTATTCGCAAAGCTTTCATATCAAGCAATCCTTCTTCAGTGCTTAAACTTTCCATAAAAACAGTCATTCAAATACTGCAGACAAATTAGGAACAATTAAAAACATCAATGACATCAATAAAAAAACAAGTTATGTACTCACCATAACTTTCCATGTTTGTAGTCCATCTCGCCCTTCATTCTTACATATGGGGATCGGCTCCGACTCATCCTATTACAAGCTCAGAATCTCTTGGTTGGCTCGTGGCTAGGTAGGTATCCCATAGTGCACCAGTACAATCCCCAGATATTGTCTGTTGCTAAACTATAGAAAGACAGAACTAACCGAAAGGAATTATGTAACCCTTGGATATGATCGACTGTACCCATCTGTCTTGAGTGAGGGAATGCCAGGCTTCTGGGTACAGTGATAATCTTCCCCGACTGCCTCCAAGGAGGGACAGCCGGGCAACACCTCAGGGATGCTGAAAGGGCTTGTCAGAGAGGCTCCTGTTTCCCTGGTTCTTGGACCCTCTGCCTCTAGAGCGGCGTCTGTTATTGTTACCCCTCTGCCTCTAGGGGTAAACTGACCACGTGAATCGGCGTGACTCCTTGGGATTTGGAACCACATCTTCCCACCCTTCTGTCCTTTGGGATAAGGCCTAGAAGGGGTGGAAAAACGGACTCCAACAGCAGAAAGAGTCTTGCCGTCCTGCTCGCACCTGGTCAAGGTTTCCTTCACCTGAGGGCCAAACAAAGCTGACCCATCAAAGGGAGAATTTGTGAAGGACGCCTTAAAGGGATCCGCAAAATCACATAGCCGCATCCAGGCTTGGCGTCCAAGAGCCACACCTGTGCCTGCATCTCTACTCGCTCCATCCGCAGCATAAGATATTAGCCGCATGGAGGAGTTTGCAATGGAATTGAGGGTTCCTAGCTGAGAAGCAATTTTTTCTTGAGCCCCTGCAGCTGTAGGATCCTGAACTACTTCTCCCAGCTCCTTCAGGATATCCCTTTGGAGTCTGGTGAAGTGACATAGGTAGTTCAGCGAACGCATAGCAAAGGTCGCTGAGGAAAACATCCGCTTACCGTACCTATCCATGGTCCTAGAGTCCTTATTAGGAGGATGGACGGGCACGGAAGGATCTGCAGGTTCCTTTTTGGTGGCCGCAGCCACCACCATGGCATCAGCGGGACACCCTTAGTAAGGAATTGTTTGTCGCTCAGGGCAGTGATAAATTTTGAAGGCCTCCTAGAGGCTGGCTCTACAGAGTCAGGAGCTGCCCACGCCTTCGAGCAATCACCTGCATAAGGGGTCGAGCGGAGATACCCAGGAGGTGGAGGGCCGAGATCCACACGCCTCTAGGTATCCTGACTCATCCTCAGAGGGATTGTTGGTGGGCCAGTTTCACCACTGTTTCAGAAGTTCTAGGATGTCTGAGAAGGATACATCCTCAGAGGGGATCTAGGGATCCCTCTGACTCATCAAAGTCAGTATCAGTGACAGACTCGGGAGTCTACATGCTTCCTCTTACAAGTCCTCTTCCTAGGAGGATCTCCCGAAACATCAGGAGAATCCTCGGAAGAGGGGAAATTCCCAATGGGGAAACCTGAGGCGGAGGATCTCTGGGTCCTGTAGCAAGAGAAGTGGCAGAGATGTCAACAGGTACTATAGAGGGAGGAGCTACGGAACAGACTGCTGACTGATACCAGTGGCCAGTACACTCTTCATCACCTCGAATGCTCCTCCCAGGCAGGTCCGAGAGAACCCGCTCGAAGAGCTAGGAACTCCAGGGACCACCGAAGGGAAGTCTCCGAGGCAGATGTCGGAGCCGAGCTCACCAAGGCCGAGGCTCCAAGGGGAAGAGCGGGTTCGGACAAGGGTCCGATGCCACTCACCCCCTCGGAGGAGACCATGGAAGCCCGACCACCGAATCCCTCTAAGGAAGGTCTCGAAGAGGAGATGAGTAGAGGCTGAAGGAACAGAAGGGGGTATCCGTCCTCCAGCCGTAGCAGTAACCATTCCCGAAGACTCCAACTCCAAGCTCTGGGGTAGAGTTGAAGGAGGAACTGTAACGGGGTGTGGGCCAACAGTCGTCTGTTGAGACGGACTGTGTAACATTTGGGCCAGTACCTGTGACTTGAGTAATCTACTGACCACTCTCTCTAGGTCATGATCTGACAACCTGGATGACCTTGAAGATCGGCTCCGATGGCTCCGTTCGGATAGAAGGGGGGAAGCCGGAGCCAAAAGTACCGGCACCAAGGAAGGAGACCTCGACCTCTCCCTGGAATGAGCCATCGGAGCCGATACAATAGATCCTGTCGGAGCCGACCTCTCGGAGCCGACAGGAAGCTCGATATCGGCTCCAGCGGAGCCGATACAGCCACCAAAGTAACGGTGTCGGAGCCGATCGGAGCCAACACCGATGCCTGTGCCACATGGGTGTCGGAGCCGATCGGGCCGACATCGGTGGTCAATACAGATTCGGCACCGATAGCCATCGGTGCCGAAGGCTTTGTCAAGCTAGAATCGGCTCCAGCCGGAGCGATCTCGACTCAGCACGAAGTCGGAGCCGAGGCCGCAGGCTTAGATACAGAATCCTGGGCCTTGGAAGGTTTTACTGATTTTGGTGGAGCCGACTTAGCCGGCGAGCCCTCCGCTTAAGAAGGCCCCTAAGAATCAGTTTATCTCTCCTGCAGGACTCTCTGGCTGAAGGAGTGACAAATAGCACAGGAGTCCTGCAGGTGAAGAGGGCCCAGACAATACAGGCAAGAAGTGTGACCGTCTGTCAGAGACATCTTCTGACAGCACGAGTCACACTTCTTAAAACCTGAGACCCTCTCCTTTGACATGGTGCCGAATAACACACACACACACACCAGTCAAAATTAAGTTAAATAAAATACCAAAGGTATTCTATAAACCAACACACACCCTAACAGGGGATGGGATAGGAAAGATTGACTAACAAAAAATTAAAGGAGACAGGGAATTTTTGTCAGTAAAGGTACAAATTAAACTTTAAAACTATCAATAAAGGGTTTTTGACTAAAAAGGGGCTTAAATATCACAAAAGTGAACAACTTACCAGGAGCTGGTAAAAAGAAGACCTCCTAAGCGAAGCGGCAAACGAGATCTGGGTACTTACCGCCTTGCATCATGGGATATGGGGCTGCCTCGAGCTGGTAAAAGTGACTCTCGAGCTTAGCAAGTGCCGAGTCGGAGCCGAGGGATCGGCTCTGAACCCATCAAGCAAGAATGAAGGCGAGATTGACAACTTAACATCAATATTTATACAAATATATTTAGATATTGAAAAACTAACATATTGCTTAATGGAAGAATGAAATACAGTTCTGAAAACTGCTAGTTTTTTTAACAGTGAGTTTTATGTTTAAAGTGAACTTTTAAATTGGTTTAATTGTTTAATTAAATAATAGGAAGGAGATACTAAAATATGGAAGAATGTTGGGGGGTTTTAGCTCTGATGAAGTCCAATCTAGTATAAGGACAAAAGTGCTTAACTTTATTTTAATAAACATTTTTCGAAAGTCCATTCAGTGGTTTTATGTTCATAGGTAGGTACTAGGCTATCTGCCCGAAGGCATTTATAAGCCTAGTCAGAGTGTGTCAGCTTTCGCCGCCTCATTGATTAATTAACTGAGCTTCTGTCAAGAAGAGCCAATGAAGTGATCCCAGGGGTGTATTTTCTGTTACCCATCCATTCATCAAGGTTTCTCTTGAAGAGTGTTAGTGAGGGGCTCTGCCTAATGTAGTTAGGAATTTTGTTCCAAAGCATGGGGAGTCTCTGTGACAGGAATCTATCCCTCCAGCATGTTCTATTTATTGTTGTGGCGAGGTTTAGCTCACTAGAGCGAGTGGCTCGCAGTGACTTGGATTTCTTTAGGTGGAGCGTGTCCATCAATTCTGAGTTGGACATGGCTTTGTAAGTCAGGCAGAGATCACCTCTGAGTAAGCAATATGCCACTGAGTACAGCTGAAGTTTTTCCAGTCGGGCTGCATAAGACATATGTTTGAGACCAGTAATCCTCTTGGTGAGGTACTTCTGTGGTCTTTCCAGCTGTTGGAAGTGTCTTGTGAGGTACATCCCAAACGGGGCATTGTACTCTATGATGGGTCTGATGAGTGACAAGTAGAGGGGCACTATAACCTCTTTATTTCTAGATGCGAACCCTTTAGTTATTAGATGGGCTACATAGAAGGATTTCCTAACTACTTTGGCAATATGATTGCCAAAGGAGAAATTACTATCTACCTGAGTCTCCAGATCTTTTATTATCTCTTCTGTATTAAGGGGGCTGCCACCTATGTGGTAATTCATGGGTGTTTTGTTTTTCCCAAACGGGATGACTATGCATTTTTTGGCATTTAGCTTGAGACCATGACTTTGACACCAGGTGTCCATCTCAGTAAGGCCCTTTTGGAGAATGTCTGTTTCAGCCGGTGAGTCAATTATGGCTCCCAGTTTGCAGTCATCGGCGAACTTGGTTAGCCATAGTCCTCCTGTGTTTGCCTGTACTTCTGAGAAGTATATGCCAAACAGTAGGGGTCCCAGGACCGAGCCTTGTGGGACACCACTTTTGACTGGTTTAGAGTCGGACCTGGAACCCGCTATTCTTACCATGTGAGTTCTGTCTGTAAGCCAGTTGGCAACCCATCTTGTGACGTAGGGGTTTATGTTCAGGGTGGTGAGTTTTTCTATAATTCCTGAGTGGGGAATGCTGTCAAAAGCCTTGGCGAGGTCAAGGTAGGTTGTGTGAACTACCTTCCCCTCATCTATGGCCTTGGTGACTGTCTCGAAGAAGTCAACCAGGATTAGTAGGCATGATCTGCCCTTAACAAAGCCAAACTGGGTTGGGTAAAGTGTTTGGAGGTTCCCAATGTCTTTGTTAATGAGTTCCACGATGATGCACTTCATAGCCTTGCAGACCAGGCTAGTCAGACTTATGGGGCAATAGTTACCAGGGTCAGTTGTGGCCCCTCCTTTGTGGAGCGGAATAACCGTTGCTGTGCACCATGCTATGGGCATATAGCCTGTGGAGAGGCTGAGGTTGAACAGTGTGTTTAGGTGGGGGGTTAGTTCATTCTGTAGTTCGTGCAAGACGCAGCCTGGGACACCATCTGGCCCCATTGACGCTGTGCTTTTGAAAGGGCTGATTTCACCTGTGCTTCTGTGATTTCCGGGACACTACACTTTTCCGGTATTGTGGGCCCTTTTGGGGGTGAGAGGGGGGTGAAGTTTGCACTGAATCTACGTTTGCACTAAATCTATCTGCCATGATGTTGGCAATATCAGTAGGTTCAGTATATTTTGTGCTATTTTGCACTAGCTCAGAGCATATCTGCGAATTGTCACTTAGATTCTTGACATAGCTAAAGAAGGCTTTGTGGTTATCTTTCGAATCCTTGGCTATTTTTCTTTCAAAGTTAGCCTTGGAGGATTTTGTGAGGGACCTTAGTTTCTTACTGATACTGATCAGGGATGTCTTTCCTTCTTGGGATTTGCTTTTTTTCTGAACTAGTTTCCTCCTTTTATTGTATAGCCTGTTTATGGCAAGGGTCCACCAGACTGGTTTCCTTCTCTTAGGGGAGTGAGTCTTGGTTTTGCTAGGGATGGCACGATCCATGCATCCTTGTACGTGCTCATAGAGTGCATTTGTAAAGGTTTCTGCATCTTGGGCAGTGTTATCCTTTAGCGTGGGGGCTGTGAAACTTACCTCCTCTGTCTTAAGTAAGGTGAAGTTTGCTTTAGAAAAGTTTTTTACTGTGGTTTCCTTAGTTGGGGGTGGTGGTGGGGTGTGAACATCCAGAGTGATTAGTTTATGGTCTGATCTAACCAGTGATGGGTTGACCTCTGGTGTGGAACACCTGTCGCCCATGTTGGTGGTGACCAGGTCCAATATGTTTTCACCTCTGGTAGGGGAGTTCACCAGCTGATCCAGGGTATTTGAGCTGATAAATTCCAGGAAGCGCTGAACCTGGGAGTTTGTACCTGAGTAGTTTTCCCAGTTAGTGGTAGGGTAATTGAAATCACCCAATATCAGGGTGTTTGGTAGGACCTTCATGTTTTCCAGTGTCTCCAGAAAGGTGGAGTGGTGGTCCTGGGTCATGGAGGGTGCTCTGCAGCAGGCCACAATTTGCATTGCAGATTTGCCTGATGTTAGTTGCACATGGATGATCTCGGAAGTATCATGCTGCGCCACTAACCTGGAGGTGTAGGTATCCTTGATGAATATGGATACACCCCCTCCTTTTGTGTTTCAGTCCATGTTCTGTGGCCAAAATGTGTGGTATGAGTTGTAGCCCGGTAGTGCTGGGGGGCTCTGTGGAGCCTTAAACCAGTTTCAGTTACTGCACAAATGTCGATGTTCTCCATATTGAGGAGTGCTTCGAGCGCATGCATTTTGAGATTTAAACTCCTGGCGTTGAGTAGCATAACCCTCATTTTTTTATTTGTGCTGTTTACGGAGGTGGGTTTGACTTTTGAGCCTTGCCTAAAAAAGGCACTATGGGGGCAGCAAGAGCCTTGGCCAGTATTCGAAAGCCTAGGGGTGACAGGTGCAAGCCGTCTCTTGCGAAGCAACGAGGCCTGTCGAGCATGTTGTCCTAGGCTGACAGACACTGGATCTCCTGTGAATGACACCAGAAGCTTAGCCAATTGTTGAAATTGATAATTATTTCTATATACTGCGGTATCATTCTTGGTGAGGGCAGGATGCTACTCAGGGTCAGGTCATACCTGCCTGGGCTACATGATCAGAGAGCTCTTCCATGTCTCTTTTCATGAAGTCCAGGGAGGTACGTCTCAGGTCATTCACACCATCATGAACAATATTCCTAACTTCAGGCCGACTAAGTGTTCCCTTGCATTTGTGTGTGTCATTAGTTTAGTTCGCAAGGGTTGCTCCATTTTTGTTGGTTGTTTAGCAATCAACAAACAAAAGCAGTGGTAATTCACTTTTATTCACCACCTAGAGAAGTAATGCATACCTGTCTCTGTTCTGGATTTAACCAAGAAAAACAATGAAACTCTAGCAAACGCCGTAAAGTCAACTCAGTTTTATTCGCAAAGCTTTCATATCAAGCAATCCTTCTTCAGTGCTTAAACTTTCCATAAAAACAGTCATTCAAATACTGCAGACAAATTAGGAACAATTAAAAACATCAATGACATCAATAAAAAAACAAGTTATGTACTCACCATAACTTTCCATGTTTGTAGTCCATCTCGCCCTTCATTCTTACATATGGGGATCGGCTCCGACTCATCCTATTACAAGCTCAAAATCTCTTGGTTGGCTCGTGGCTAGGTAGGTATCCCACAGTGCACCAGTACAATCCCCAGATATTGTCTGTTGCTAAACTATAGAAAGACAGAACTAAGGTTATCCAGAAAGAACAGCAATAATGAAAGGTCTCCACCCTGTCAAGATAATACAATACTATCCTGTCACCAGATCCTTCCAGGACTGGGGTAGGTGGATGGGTTCGTAAGAATGATGGGCGAGATGGACTACAAACATGGAATGTTATGGTGAGCACATAACTTCTTTATGTTCTAAAGTCCTATCTCGCCTTCATTCTTACATATGGGACAGCGTCCCTAGCACCTTATTTTTGGATGGCTCACAAAAAAATACTCCTGAGTATCATGGAACCAAAGGAGGCTCTACCCCTAGAGGTAAGGTCCAATTTGTAATGAGTAATAAAGGTATGAGGGGTAGCCCAGGTTGCTGCTGCACAAATACTGTCAATTGGGACTGTGGCTTGGAAGGCAGCAGATGTAGATTGGGATCAAGTTGAATGAGCCTTGATCCTGAACAGCAGACTTTTTCCATTGGAGGAGTAAATGAAGGAAATACAGCTCGAAATCCAATTTGATAGGGTCACTTTGGAGACTGGCAGAGCTAATCTAGAATCAGAGAAGTATATGAACAATTGATCTGACTTTCTGAGATCCTTAGTCTTGTGAAGGTAGAACTGTAACTGCCTGTGAACATCCAACTGATGAAATTTGTAGTTTGCTGCATTTGAATGGTTAGGGAAAAACACTGGTAACTCTATAGTTTGTTTCAGGTTAGTTTGAGAGCAAACTTTAGGGATAAAGGAAGGATTCATACCAAGAGAATCTCTGTCTTTGTGGAAAACGAGATAAAGAGGCTTTATAGACAGTGCTTGCCACTCTGATACTCGTCTAGCTGATGTGGTGACTACTAGAAACAAAGTCTTCCAAGACAGAAATTTCAGCGGACCCAAATGGGCAAGCTCAAAGGACGGTGAAGTTAGCTTGGGCAAAACCAAGTTCAGATCCCAGGAAGCTACCAGTTCCTGAAAGTGGGGTCTCAGCAAAGTAGCACCTTTAAGGAAGGTTTTACACAATCTGTGTGACATCAGGTGGACCCTAACTTTGGCGGCAGCAGCAGATCCCTGGTGGAAAAGTCCAGACAAAAATTCTAAAACCATTGGGATGGATGCAGTGTAAGGATTTACATTCCTTTCTTCAGCCCACATAGAAAACCTTCTCCATTTGCTAGAGTATAGCCTCCTGGTGGAAAGTTTATGTGAAGACGTGAGAATGTGGGTCATAGCAGGTGAAAAGTCATGAAGCCTGACTAGGGAAGGAACTGGAGCAGCCATGCTGTCAAGTTGAGGGTGTGTAGGCTGGGGTGAAGGGAGCCTGACGTGTGTCAAGAGGTCTGGCACTGAGTCCAGAGTCCATGGATCGCCTATCAGATGAAGCCCGAGAAAGGGGAACCAAAGCTGACAAGGCCAATAAGGAGTGATGAGAATCATTTTGCTTTCTAACAGCTTCGCTTTCTGAATCACCTTGGATATGAGAGGAAAAGGAGGGAAAGCATAACGGGGTCTCAGGGGTCAATCATGAACAAGTGCGTCCCTTGGTGACTCCCCTGGAGGGGGATAAGGGAAAAATAGCTGCTGCATTTGTAGTTGATCGGACTGACGAAGAGATCGCAGCAAGGCCGCCCCCATTTGCAGAAGATCTGTTCCACTATTTCCTGATTCAGTGACCACTCGTGAGGCATTAAGATTGCCCAGCAGAGTTTGTCGGCTATCACATTGGTTGTTCCTGGGATGTGCATTGCCACCAGAAAGCGCTGGGAAGATATCGCCCACTTCCAAACATGAATAGCCTCTCGGCAAAGGGGGTAAGATCTGGTATCACCTTGTTTGTTGATATACTATACCACTGACATGTTGTCTGATTGGAATGCTATCGTGCCTAGAGGGAGAGAGTCGTGAAGTGCTTGCAACTCTAGAAATACTGCCCTCATCTCTAGGACATTGATATGCAGGTGAGACTCGTGATCCTGCCATGTGCCTTGGACAGTCCTGCCTAGATAATGCCCCCCCTACCCTATCTGGGAGGCATCCGTGGTCACAGTAGCAACGGGTTGGCAAGGAAGGAATGGGGTGCCTGCTGTGAGTTGGTCGGGTTGAATCCACCAACGAAGATCCTTCTTGCAAGACTCTGTTATGAGGATGTGGTGGGATAGAGGCAGTTGCTGAAAAGACCACTGGGACGATAGAAGCCGTTGAAGAATTTGCATGTATAATCTGGTGAGAGGGACTAACATTATGGTGGATGCCATGGTCCTTAAGAGTTTCAACACTGTCTTTGCCTTGACTTTCTGCAGAGGAAGTAGGCAGAGAATTTGTTGTCTAAGGTTCTGCACTCTTTCTGTGGGAAGATGAGCTAGCATGGGAACTGTGTCTATTTCTGCACCTATAAAAGTCATAAATTGAGAGGGCGATAAGGCAGACTTTTCCCAATTTATTGTAATCCCCAACTGGAAACAAAGCTGGATAGTGGAATCTCTGGTTTGTAGGAGTATATGCCTGGTGGGGGCAGTCAGGAGCCAGTTGTCCAGGTACAGAAACACTTGGAATCCTAGATGTCTCAGGTGAGCTGTCACTACTGCCATACATTTGAACACCCTGGGGGCTGTGCTGAGACCAAAGGGCAGAGCACGAAATTGGTAATGATTGGCTCCCAGCTGGAGGCGTAGATGACTCCTTGACGCTCTGTCTATTTTTATACGGTAGTATGCATCTTGGAGGTCTATGCACATCCAATTGTCTTTCCCTAAGAGAGGGAGAATAGACTGCAATGTCACCATCTGGAATTTGGCCTTCTTTACGGATACGTTTAGCTTGCTGAGGTCCAATATGGACCTCCAGTCCCCTGTACGTTTTGGCACTAAAAAGAATCTGGAGTAAGTTCCGGATCCTATCTGGTCTGCGGAGATGGTTTGGATGACTCTGTTTGCGAGCAACTTTCTCACTTTTACAGTTGCTTGATCGCTGTGATTGGTTGGAACATCCGGGATCTTCCTGGGAGCATGGGGTGGAAGAGAAAAGGGTATGGAGTAACCTCTGGTGACTATTCTTTGCACCCATTTGTCTTGTGTGATGTTTAGCCAGGCTTCTGGACACAAAGATATATGACCCCTGACTGGCTCCAGAGAAGCACAGCTGGGCCCCATATCAGGAGCGCTGATAGGGACGGGCTCAAAATGAATCACGGCCTCCCTGGTTTTGCAGGCCGCCCCTGCCTCTAGGGCAATGTCTACCATTTGCTCCTCCTCCTTTGCCTCTAAAGGAGGAGTCACCCTATGCATCCGGGAAAAATCTCTGGGACTTCTTGAACCACATCTTGCCACCTCTCTGACACTTAGGATATGGTCTAGAGGGGACGGTAAAACGTACTCCCACGGTAGAGAGCGTTTTCCCTTTCTGCTCACACCTGGTGAGTGTATCTTTTACTTTATGTCCAAACAATGAAGAACCATCAAAGAGGGCATTGGTAAAGGCAGACTTGAATGGCTACACAAAATTACATAAGAGCATCCAGGAGTGCCTCCTAAGAAAAACTCTTGAACCTGCTGCCTTGCTCACTCTGTCGACTGCATAAGAAATCAAACTCATGGAGATGTTAACGATGGAATTTAAGGTGGACAACTGAGCAGACACATTCTCAGGGACTCCTTCAGTAGCTGCACCTTATAGAGTATCTCCCAACTCCTGAAGGAGATCTCTTTGAAGCCTCGGAAAATGTGTAAGATAGTTCGGCGATCTGAGTGTGAATGCCATTGAAGAAAAGATGCGCTTCCCATATCTATCCATCGTTCGAGACTCCTTATTCGGCAGATGGACAGATGAAAAAGTCTCCGCTAGCTCCTTCTTAGTGGCCGCCACCACCACCATGGCATCTACAGGTACGCCCTTGGACAATAATTCTTTCTCTTTGGGGGCACAGAGAAATTTATTGGGTCTTCTGGGAACTGGCTCCACGGCATCAGGAATCTCCCACACCTTCCAGCTAACAAGGTCTAAACGCTCATCAAAAGGTGGAGGCACTCAAGAGGCTGAAGGTTGAGACCTGAAAGCCTTCAGGTACACTGACTCCTCATCAGAAGGGGTAACAGTAGGCCAGCCACATCTCTTCTTAAGGATCTCTAAGATCTCTACAAAGGAGACATCATCAGAGGATGACTTGGGGGACTCTTCTCACTCCTCGAGGTCAGTGTTGGAGGTAATGGACTCATTCCTGGGAGTCTACATGCTTCCTCTTACATGTCCTCTTCCGAGGGGACTTCTCAGAAGGATATTCTGGGGAGGTCTCGGAAGTCTGGGGGTCACCAACCAGGGGCTCCTGAGGCTGAGGGTCTCTGCTGTCGCCTGAGAGAGTAGGTGCTGAGACAGAGGTCGATGCCCAAGGGGGAAGAGTGTCAGTACCCTTGTGTGGAGCTGATGAGTGAGACAGCACACTCCTCATCATCTCGAAGGCAGATCTCTTAGGCTCCAAAGACCGCCTCGGCACCAAGGAAACGGAGGAAGTCATCGGCTCCAGAGCTATCGGCTCCGAGATGAATGTAGGGTCTGAGCTCATCCTAGCCGACACACCGAGAGGAAGACTCGGAACCGAGGAGGTTCAGGTCCAGGTGTCCCTGTCGGGGCCGACCGGTGAGCTTCGGGCTCCTAGAGACCATGGATGGCACCAAAGGTGTTGGAGCAGAAATTGGCTCTGAGACTGCCTCGAGGGGAGCTGGAACCAAGGGTTCCACAACAAGTGGTACCGAACACTCTGGCTCTGAAGGCCCGACACAGCTTGGAGGAGGAACCACGACGGGGGGGGGGTGGACCCAGGTGGCTCCGGAACCAACTGGGTCAGAGCCAACAACATTTTTGGCAAGGCAGATGACTTCAGGAGTCTAAGCACTACTCTTCTCCACATCTTCCTCTGACAAATTCCTAGAAGATCTGAATGACAGTGCAGGCGATCTGGATCTCTGCAAAATTGGAGATCTTAAGGTTGGGGAGACTGGCAAGGGATCCCTGGGCCGTCTCCGATGTAGTCTCTCAGTAGTTGGCTCCCAAATGCTTGGGGCCGAAACTGAAGTGCCAATATCAACAACCTCGATCGGCTCCGAGGACAGTGGAGCCAAGGAGATAGAAGTCTTATCCGGTTTTGATATTTTTGAGGAGGTTCTGATACACTAGATGGCGCCGGAGAATGCTTTTTGGCCGCCTTAACCTTCTCTTTCTTAGAAGAATGTGATTTTGAAGAGGAAGATGAACTGGGTAAGTCTTCCTCGAAGGAAGGCTTGAGGAGACCTTTCAAAACTAACTTGTTCTTCCACTCCTGGAGAACTCTGTAGCTGAAGGAATGGCAGAATAAACAAGTTTCCTGCAAATGAATGGCTCCGAAACAATAAACACAATTACTATGGCCATCTGTAATTGACATCTTCTGGGAGCACTTTACACATTTTTTGAAACCCAAAGGTTTGTGGTCTTTAGACTCTTTAGACATAATAACTAGCTAAGCAGGAACACACAAGGACAATGAGGACTAGATCCTCTAACTTAAACGGGCCTAGCCCTAATCACACACGCACACACAAGAAAGAAGTAGAGAGGGCTAGGTCCTCTAACTTAAACAGGCCAAGCCCTGGAAAAAAGGAAATAAGCAGAGAACTAGGTCTTCTAACTTAAACAGACCTAGGTAGATAGGCTAAGTCATAGAAAGAAGGTCAGAGACTATCAAATGACACTGCACACGAGCTAAATTTCTAAATATCTAAATTTCCAACTCTAAATTAGAAATCTACAGCTCGAAGAGCTAAGTCGTAAAAAAACAAGGTCAGAAACTATCAAATGACAATGCACACAAGCTAAATTTCTAACTGTCTAAATTTCTTTCTAAATTAGAAAAGCACATTCAAAGGGCGCACTGGCAGAGAAAAACCCTGTAATAATCAAGAAAAACACTGCACCAATATAACAGCAAATATAAGCGCAAACACGCAACATTAATAGAAAAATTAGCACACAGGATATCAAAATGGAGAACAAGGGCCAACGGCCAACCAGTTCTCAACAACTAACTAATTTAAGTGTCAAAAACACTCCAGCAGGTCAGAAAATACTAACACTACTAAACTCTATCTGGAACAAGATAAATCGCTATAGGTAAACAGTAATGTAATAATAACAGAAAAAGTTTTACACTTGGCCACGGCCAAGCAAGAAGCACATCAGAACTTTTTGATGCGGCAAACGAGATCTGGGGATTGTACTGGTGCACTATGGGATACCTACCTAGCCACAAGCTAACTGAGAGACGAGCTTGTAATAGGTCGAGTCGGAGCAGAGGATCGTCTCTGAACGCATATGTAAGAATGAAGGTGAGATAGGACTATAGAACATCAATTATTTTAAGCAAGCTTGCTTATGCTTCAAGACAGGTTTTAAACAAATAATTGTGTTTATACCATGAATATGGAGATGAACATTGTTTTATGTTTAGAGTTATTCAAACAATAAGTAATAAAATACGATGGGGGATATGGATAATGAACTAGAGTTATGTGAATATGAATTGATAATACATTTACGTGCAGATAAGGTCCCTGGTATAAACGTAAGTATTAGTTTAAAACCTGTCAAAGCATAAGCAAGCTTGCTTAAAATAATCGTTTGATTGATGTCAACTGATGTTTTTAATTGTTCCTAATTTATTGGCTGCAGTATTTAAATTAATGTTTTTATGGAAAGTTTAAGTACTGAGGAAGGATTGTTTGATCTGAAAGCTTTGCGAATAAAACTGAGTTGATTTTACTGCATTTGATAGAGTTTTATTATTTTTCTTGGTTTGGTATTTTTTTGACACTCAGCTTCACCATACATAGTGCAGTTCCATTGTTGTGTTTCTGTTCCTGATTTCAAAGAATGTCCCCGATATTGCATATATATTTTGCTCTGTCCCTCATTAAAATTTTAATTTGCTGGCAAATCATTCAGTTTTCAGATAAGGTTCCTATATTAGTTTAAAACCTGTCTTGAAGCATAAGCAAGCTTGCTTAAAATAATCGTTTGATTGATGTCAATTGATGTTTTTAATTGTTCCTAATTAATTTATTGGCTGCAGTATTTAAATGAATGTTTTTACAGAAAGTTTAAGCACTGAGGAAGGATCGTTTGATCTGAAAGCCTTGCGAATAAAACTGAACTGATTTTACTGCATTTGCTAGAGTTTTATTATTTTTCTTGGTTTGGTATTTTTTGACACTCAGATTCACCATACATAGTGCAGTTCCATTGTTGTGTTTCTGTTCCTGATTTCACAGAATGTCCCTGATATTGCATATGTATTTTGCTCTATCCCTCATTAAAATTTTCAATTGTTGGCAAATCACTCAGGATTACAGACCATCAGTAATCCCACACATTAGTTTCATACTTCTTATTGTTCAGAAAATGTATATTGATGCAAAATGTGCTCTTGTATTAACTTAAGTGAATTTGAGCCTTTAGTCTACCATTATTTTTGGTTTTGCTTCTAATTCAAGGGCAAAGAAGCTAAGAGTTATAGTGCTTGGTGTCTAGCCAGTATTGATAGAACATGAAAGAAAAAATCATTCATAAAAGTTGGGAGTATCTGCTCTTCTTATAATCCAGGTTAAAAGCTGACACTGCTAGTCCTGGGCTGCCGACTTCTTGGGCTTCCTCATTCACCTATTACCAGCTTTTTCCTAACAGGGTCATATCACAAGCCTGTTTAAGATAAAGTATATAATGAATGAATGAATGATCACTTTTTTCTCCATATTTTTCCCAACCAGTAGCAGCTTTTATAGGACTCCCACAAAGTCAAGGATGATTGGGGGGCTGCCTGCAGCTGCGGGTATCACAGGAGAGCTGTGCTGTTAGTTTTAGAGAGAGAGAGAATGCCTACCCGCAGGATTTAAATAAGTCAGGGGCATTATTTCAGTAGTAAAACATTTAATGAAATTATGAAGCCTGTCACTCAACAAAACACTATGACTGTAACCATAGGTAAGCCTGGATTTTAAAACTGAAGAACTGGTGCCAGTCCTCAGGATTCTTCATCTTAAGTGTTTTTATTACCCACTTGGATTATTAAGTACACACGATTCCTGCACTAACTTTTGTTGGTTTGACAAGCATGTAACAAAATATCAAAATAAGATAACTTGCTGTGGTGGGGGCACCAAGCGACTGCAGGGTTCGCTGAAACCTAAAACCAGCAATGCTTGTGTAATATGGTGACACACAGAAGGCTGTACTATAAACGTCCTGAGTAGAGAAGTGAAGATAAGGCTATTAACCATGTTGCAGCCAGAGCCGTCAATGGGACAATCTGAGCAGAGTGAAACTACTCTCCTTTGCCTTGCTGTGACTACCAATCCAGGTAAGTACTGCACTGAAGTGTAGTGTAGTGTAGTGTGTGTGTGTGTGTGTGTGTGTGTGTGTGTGTGTGTGTGTGTGTGTGTGGGGGGGCTGGATGTTTTAAAAGTGTGTATGCAAAAGGAATATTTGCATGTCCACGTGTGAGTGTATGTGTGCGCATCTAGGTGCTAATTGGTTGTGCTTACTAGTAGCTTGCTTTTTTAAAACATCCTTATTAAACATGACATTAAAAAAGTGACATAGGTACATATACAACAGTAAAAAAAAAGCGATACACAACAACAAAAAAGGGAAAAAACAAACTACATTAACATTTCTTTAATTTCATGCAATATATACATTTTAATAATTTTCTTTCACTCCAGCATTGCAAAAATTGCTCCATTCCTGCCTTCCCTTAAATTTTACTCCTCATCCTTGTGAGCACTTTTCCCACAAATTCCATTTCTTTCTATGTAATTTACTCCTTCCCTTTTTTTAAGGATCCCACTTACAGTTTTTTTAAATCTTTCACAATGTTAAATAGCAGTTACAGATGTTTTAGATTTTGATTACCATTTTCTATTAACTTCTTTTTTGGCAGCCAAAAGCATTAAACTTAGTGAGGCCTTACTACTTCTAGGCAATTCAAATTCTGTGTCCCAGATCAAAAGAATCATTACCTTTGTTATAGCCATTTGCTCCCCAACATTTCTGGCAAAATATTCTGAAAGGAATTTTTACACTCTGCCAACTAATTGCTTTACCAAAACACAATTTCCTAGCTACCCATCTCTCTCTCTCCAATCACACCTCCAGTATTTGCTGAATGCCTGAGGAAAAAAATCTCTAAAGTCTGTTAGGGGTACAAAAAATACCAATGCATGCACTTCCAAAAAAAGTTATGTACTTACCATAACATTACATCTGATTCTTCATCAACTAATGGGTCTTGGATCCAACATTCCACATCCTCGGATCCAAACTCACAAGCTCCTCCCTTTACTCGCAATGCCCTGCCAGCCTAACAGCACCTCAGACAGGGTTTGCTGCCGGGAGTCAATGGATACTACCTTAAGCAAATTCAATCAGGCATAGAATAAGAAAAATAACTGGAGCTCAAGCAAGAAAAACGGTTCCCAAAGCAATATCCTTAGGCCCCTCCAGGAGCAAAGGGAAGTGGGTTAGGAGGGCGGAAAGTTTCATTAATTCGTCAACTGATGGGACAGAGTCCCCAGCTAGATGAACCTTGGGTGGTCCTCATGGAAGGATATTTCAAGAGTACTGCAGAGCGAAAAGCAGCTCTTTTCCTAGTAACCAGATCCAATTTGTAATGATCAATAAAACTATGAGCATTAGACCAAGTGGAAGCTGCGCATATCATCAGTGCAAGCTCTTAACTAAAAAGCTGACGATACAGCCATAGCCCTCGTGAAATTAGCTTTAGGAACCTTAGGCAAGTATAATCCTCTTTTACTACATAAAAAAGGAGATAAAATTGGTTAACCATTTGGCCAACGTAACTTTAGAAACTGACTTGCCCAATCTGTTAGGTGAAAAAAGAGACAAACAACTGGTCAGTCTTCTGGAAATCTTTGGTTCAATAGCATTAAAACTGAAGTTGTCTATGTACATTCAAAAGATGGAGCATGTACTCCCCCCTTGTTTGAAAAAACTTGGAAAGAAAACCAGGAGGTTAAATGACCTGGTTGATATTAGACTCAGATGCTACCTTACACAAAAAAGATGGTTTGGTCTATAAGGGAAACCTTGTCTTTGTGGAAAAACAGGTAAGAAGGTTTGAAAGATAGAGTCTGGAATTCAGCTACTCATAGAGCTGACATAATAGCAACTAGAAAAATGGTTTTCCAAGACAAAAACTTGAGGTCTGACCTGGCTGATGGTTCAAAGGGGCCTTGAATCAGAGCTTGAAGCACAACAGTTAAATTCCAAAGAGTAGTAGGATCCTTTAGAGGAGGTCTAAGTAAAAATGTTCCTTTGAGAAAGGCTTTGCATAATTTAGAAGAAGCTAAGGAAGAATTATTTTCACCTAGATGGAAGTTTGAGATGGCAGCCAGCTGGACCTTAATAGTAGAAAAGTTAGCCCCTTCATTGAAAATTAAGCTAAAAAAAATCAACTACAGCTGGTATAGGGGCATAAGAAAGGGTCCAGATCCCTCTTAAAAGCCCAGAACACAAATCTTGTCTTATTTACTTTTGTAAATCTTTCTAGCTGAAGCTTTTTGAGAAGATAACAAAATATGATGGACCAGGGAGGACAGCCTGGGTTGTCTAGCAATCAGTGGAACCGGAGAAACCATGCAGTCAGTCTGAGGCCTGTTAAGTCCAGATGAGTCTGTCGAGTAAGAGAGGACGTCTGGACTGAGATCCAGGGTGGATGCAAAAGATGAGGCTAGAGGAAGGGGAACCAAATTTGATGAGGCCAAAAAGGTGCAATGAGGAAAACTGTGCTCTTCAACTGGTATGCTTTCTGTAGAAATTTGGAGATGAGAGGTAATGGGGGGTAAGCATAGAGAAGACTGGAGGGCCAATTGTGGACTAGAGCATCTCTCACTGACTCCCGCCCCAGAGAGATTAAAGCAAAGAACCCGCTGCACTTGTTGAGGGAAGAAGGGAAAAGGTTGCAGCATGGCCAGCCCCACCGACGGAAAACTGCCTCTGCCACTTTGACATTGACAGATCATTCATGAGGCATCAGAATGGACCTGCTTAGTTTGTCTGCAATCACGTTGGCTTTCTCCTGTATGCAAACTGCTATAAGAAATTAGCCAGAAGAGGTCGCCCACTGCCACACTTTCAGTGCTTCTCAACATAGTGGTTAAGATCTGGTTCCCCCATTTGTTGATGTACCGGACCACAGACATATTGTTTGTCTGAATAGTAACTATCCCAAAAGGGAGAACGTCTTAAAAGGCTTGCTATGCTAGGACTGCTCTCATTTCTAAGACACTGATATGCACTTTGGCTTCTTCTGTGGACCACATACCTTGGACTGTCCTTCTTAAGTACTGCCTCCTCCAACCCATTTGGTAGGTGTCAGTGGTCACTGTGCACCATGGCCATGAGCAGGGGAAGAACAAAAGGTTGGCCTTAAAAAACTTCTTCCAAGTGAACCCACCAAAGAAGATATTTTTTGCAAGATTGAGTGACCTTGACAGGGGTGGATAAAGGCTGCTGAAAAATAGATCATTGTACTGATACAGTCCATTGCACAGTCTGGATGTGAAACCTTGCTAAAGGAACTAGGATGACAGCTTCTGCCATGGAACCCAAGGTTTTTTAAGCTTAGATGAGCTAGAAGAGATGTGCGCAAAATCACTTTCATGACCAGGGATCTGAGTGTCTGAAGTCGTGTAGGTGGAAGAGAGGTTATCTGTGTGACCATGTTTAGATTAGCACCTATGAACTCCAAACTCTGTGTAGGTGTGTGCTGAGACTTGCTGTAATTGACTGTGATGCCAAGATGAAGACACAACTGGATTAAGTAGTTCACTGCCAGCAGAAGTAGATGGCTGGATGCGGCAGTTAGAGGCCAGTCATCAAGGTATGGAAACACTCTGAATCCTTGCAGTCTCAGGTGAGCTATTACCACTGCCATGCTTTTGGTAAACACCCTACGGGCTGCAGTGAGGCCAAAGGGCAGTGCTATGAACTGGTAATGACTAGATCCCAGCCGGAAGCAGATGTATCTCCTGGTGAACCTCTTCACTTTCTTTAATGTGATAGTATGCATCCTGAAGATCTGTCGAGCACATCCAATCGTCCTTTTTCAGTATAGGCAAACTGGAATGAACAATGACCATCTGAAAACTTGTATATTTGACATAATGGTTTAATCTGCTGAGATCCAGGATGGGTATCAAGTCCCCTGTCTTCTTTGGCACTAAGAAGAATCTTGAGTAAGTTTCAGATCCTGTCTAAGAAGACCTCCTAGATGACTCTTTCTGAGCAGCTTTTCTACTTCTAATGCTGCCATCTCCCTCTGACAGGGTGGAACATCGGGGATTCTTTTCCTTCTTGTAGGGGGAAATTTGTGAAAATGGTATGATACAACCTCTGGATATTATCCTCTGCACCCAGAAATCTTTTGTGATGGATGCCCAGGCTTTTAGGTGAAGAGACAAACACCCCCCAACTGCCTCCACAGGGCAACAGTCAGGGTGCCTTTCAGGAGTGTTGGTAGCGTTTGTCCAAGAAGGAATCCTGGAAACCCTGGCTCTGCAGTCCACCTCTGCCATTGGGATGGTGTCTTCCATTAGAGTTCCCCCCTCTGCTTCTGGGTGAACTATCTCCTCATGAATCTTGGAAAGGACCCTGGGATTTGCAGAACTACATCTTTCTACCTCCTTGTTGATTCCATGAAAAATGAAGGGTAGAAAAATTTATTCCTAAGGCAGACAAGGTCCTTCCTTCTTGCTCACTTCTGGACAACATTTCTTTTACTTTTGGGCCAAATAAAAACGATCCATTAAATGCAGCACTGAGGAATGAAGACCTGAAGGCCTCTGTAAATTAGCATAGGTGCATCCAGGCATGTCTCCTAATGACTATGCCTGAAACCGCTGTCCATAAGGTACTTTCCGCCTCATCGATGCGTTCATTACAGATTGAAGGGTGGCCAGCTCTCAAGAGATTCTATACTGGTCTTCCGCAGACATGGACAGCTCCTTAGTCACATCTCTTTGCAGTTTCATGAAATGTGCTAAGTAGTTCAACGACCACAGAGCAAATGTCACTGAAGTATAAACATGCTTACCGAATCTATCCAAGGCCCTAGATTCCCTGTTAGGAGGATAGACAGAAGAGCTGTGCTCTGCAAGCTCTTTCTTAGTGGTTGCTGCCAAACCATGCAACCATGACATCAAATGGGAACCCCATGCTCCAGTGTGTTCTGTCCTTCAAGGGGGGGGGGGGCTAAAAGTTTGACTGGGCTCTTAGGGATGGGCTCCACAATACCCCGTTCCTTCCATGCCTGATGTGAGATGAGATCTATACGTTCATCAGCCGGGGGGGGGGGGGTGTCACCCAAGACATGGCCAGGTCAGACCTGAAAGACTCCAGGAGCACCAACTCCTCTTGGGAAGGGATATTAGAAGACCAACCACCTTTTTACTTTAAGAGTTCAAGAATGTCTCCAAAGCAGATATCTTTAGGTGGAGATCTGGAGGACCCTTCCCCTTCATCAAAATTGGTATCCTCAGTGAGAGACTGCTGAGGGAAATCTAAGTGTCTCCTTCTACACATTCTCTTCTGAGGGACCTCATCAGTGGGATGATTTTTGGTGAGGTATCAGAAGTGATAGGGGAGGCCTCAGGGTCTGACGGGAGACTGGAATGGCCTGAACGTCCCAGTGGATAGAAAATAAAAGCTCAGGGCAAAGACCTGAAGATTGTAGAGTGATACGGTCCAAGGGGAGTAGGGATGTCCTTTCTATAGATAAAGAGAAAGCCCTCTCCACAATCTTAAAGTCAGAGTGCCTAGGGAAGATTGAAGTCGGAGGTAGTGCAGCTGATATTTCCTGCACCACTGACCCCTGAAACCCTGGAAGCACTCCACCTGAGAATGCAGTCAGATCCGAGCTGTCCAGAGCCAAAGCTTTGAGGAGCAGGGATGCTCTGATAACTTCAGAGTAAACCTTGGTCCCCTGGATCCAATGCTGGCAATTTGGCACAGACAGTCTTCTGGCTCCAAAAGACTCAAAGCTGGATAGCTCAGGGAGGCGACCAGAGTTGAAGACCAAACTGTCTTCAGATCTGATGAGGACACCCCCAAGGAAGTCGGATCCAAGAGCTCTGAAACAACAAGCCAGATTGGAAGAGAAACTAAAAGAGGACTAGTCATGGGCAGGTCCATGGATATGATGGGATCTGGAGCTGGAATTACCCCCATCTGGATCAGACCTCTGAGGAATTTCCTCATCATCCTACCCCACTTCAGCCATGGACAAATTCCTGGAAGACCTAAGTGAGGAGCCAGTGGATGGTGGCCTCAAATGCTTGCAAGGAGACTCCTGCAAAAAAGGAGAAGGCAACTAAGACGGTATCGGATCCAGAAAATGAAGAGGTAACTGTGATTTTGGAGCAGTAGGATCTGAAGTTGTCCAATCAAACCTTTTTGACATTTTTGGAGGTGGCTCTGAGAAAGCAGCTGAAGATGTTGTAGGATCCGGAGATCTCTTAGATTCTTTGACATTGGGAGCTGAGTTGAGCTCCCCATTGTAGGATTTTTTGAGGAGGTTTGAGTCCCAGCTGGAATGGGGGAAAAAGTAGGGGAAGGAAGAAGTTTGTTGCCCTGGAGTTGAAGCCGGCACAAACTGTACAACCTGCATCCCTGTGGGTATCTGAATTAAGCATTTTGTACTCACAGGAGTTGCATTTCTTGAAGCTAGTTGGTTTATAAGCCATCCTACAGAGAACCTAAAAAGGGGAAGTCCCAAAAGTAAAATAACTAGAAAGAGAAAAAGCAAGAAAGATTACCAACAATGGTATTCAAGAGTACCCTAAAAAGGGTAGGAAGATGACAGAGAGAAGAAAGCCAAAGTACAAACAATGGTAATGGAAAGAAATACAGAGATCTTGGTAAAAGTCACAAAAGAAAAGAGGACTTGACTAAAGGAAGACAATTACTGGACTAAAGGGAGGAAGGTGACAGAAATCCAGTGGGCAGCCTATTGAAGAAAAAAAATGAAAGACTCACTGTTTTAATCCAGAAAAAAAAAACACAAATAACTTGACAATGAGAGGGCCTGCATCTGTAGTGATATGGTGGCAAACGAGATCTGAGGTATGTTAGGCTGGCGGGATATTATAGGTAAAGGGAGGAGCTAGAAAGTTTGGATCTGAGGATCTGGAAGAAGCAGCAGAGATTAATCTGAGACCCATTTGTTGAGGAATGAATGAAAATGACAACATCAGATCAAATATTGTAAATCTTCTGGACTTTGATGCATATTTGGGAACTATACATATGTTCTCCCATTGTTTCTTTGTATAGTACCTTTCCAGTCTGTCTTCCCAACCAATCTCCTCTGATTGATTCTTATAGTTATCATGCAATATTTTTATGCCCTACTAATTATCCCCTTTTTCACAACAGCTTCTGTTCTACATTCAACTAAAAAAATCTACAAGGGTAGGTCTTTCACTTAGGACTCTCCTACCCCTTTCTCTTTGCCCATACTCTGATATCAATCCCTGGTACTGAAGGCAGTCCCTAACCTGCAGTCAAAATTTCTTCTTGGTCTCTCTATGACTTTCCATCAGTAGTTATTTGCTGTCAACACATTGGTTCCTTTTCCAGGTTTCTCTAGTAGTTTCTAGGCACCTCTTGCCTATGTTCTGTATCTCTATTTGCAGGCATCCCATTGGCAACATTTCTTTTCTCCATTCCCGTGTTGGCGTAGTTCTTAGAATACTTTGTGCAACTTTATGACTACAATATTTTGTATGGTTGTTGCTATTCTCCTCACAAGGATGTGCATCCAAAATGCCTACTTTCTCATTATTTCTTGAACCCCCCCGTTTCATCTTTATCTCTTTCCATTTCGAATTATAACCTTCTGCTAGTGCTATGTATGTGAGCCTTAACTGTGTAGCTCTAAAATATCCATTCAAATCAGATAATCATAAACCACCCTGTTCCATTGGTCTCATCTACTTCTAATCTAGGCACAATTAAGTCTTCCATAAATATTTTCATTTGTGCTCTTTCTTTATTTCAATACTTCTCTGCTTTATAGACATTTTCACAAAAGTTCCAAAATACCCCCAATACCTCTACAAGATCTCTGGTTATTTTTCTTTTTATAGGCTTCTTAAATTTAGTGACAGCCCTTTCTTCATTATGTTGTCTAAGTCATTGTTCTAAAATTTTTTGTGCTCTGTTATCAAAAATAGTTGCTTAATATTAATGTTTCTAAACTTATGCATATTATCCAGATACTGGCTTACTTTCTCTACAGCAGTGTACATTTCTGCTTCTGCTTATTCTATGAGATTCTCCTTATTCTGCAATATGTTAACCTTTGTCAGCCTTTTAAGTAATTCCTATTACTTCTTAGACATACCTCTTTCTCGATTATTTCTCGCCTATTTTAAACTCCATTTTTACTTTATCCCACTCATTAGCTATAACGACTGAATATACTGTTATCTTCCCTAATAGCCCTCAAATAAGTTCTGGTACCCATTTCTTAAATTCTTCTCTTTTTAACAAGTAGGAGGGAAACTGCCAGCGTCTCATTTTCACTTCATTCCCTGCATTTTTATTTTTGTTTTTATCAGTGACTGATCTGAAATAGTTATATTATGTGTGTGTTGAAGCTTACAATTAATGCACATGTTCATGTGAAATATAATTTCTATCTAGTCTAGCTCAGTTATTGCACCTTGGGGCATTATGTATAAATTCTGTCCAAGTTCCTACTACTGAATTCACATCTTCCATACCAAATATTTTCATAAATTTCTTAAGAAATCTACCCTTCTTTTTATATTTTCTATTCTAGAACACCCTGATATGTTCATAGGTGAATACTACGCTAACTGCTCTGAAGGTTCATTTTAAGCCTAGCCAATAAACAGAGGTCAGATTCAAACTCAGTACTTTGTGTCTATGACGTGAAGACTTTAACCATTATGCAAACTCACCCACCTGAAGTACGGAAGGTTCCACTGAGATATGAACTCAGATTACTGGAGTGCTAACATCCTCACTACTGCAAATCAAGATCCAGCCTCATTTGTAAGTAATACACCTGCTGAAAATGGATTTTTCCCCAAACTGTCTTAAGCTCCTTAGTAGCAGTTTTTGGTGGAATATAAATATATGTTAGCATAATCTTCCACCACCCTTTCCAAAAGCTGCTTACTATCACAAATCTAGTATTATTGTATTTTTTTTTATATCACTATTGGACCGCCTCTGACAATTAGTATAATTCCACTGATATGCTGCTAAATATCAATCCTGAAAATACTTTCTTTGTCAAATTTACATGCTCATTTCTTTCCAAATGTGTCTCCTATACTATTGCTGTCTGTATGCTGCAGTTCTTCATATAATTCGAAACTCTTTCCTTTTTGTATATACCTGTAAGGCCATTTATCTTCCAACATAATATGGACAGTGTAGCCATTATGTTTACAAGCTGCTGTTCCCACTTATTATACATGCCAGTTTTTTGAAAATGCATTTTCAGTTTTTGTCTTACAAGTACACACTAATATTCTGGTATGATAATCTTTTATACAGTTGTTTCTTCTCATCTCTATTTGAATCTCTGTCACATTTTTCAAGATTTTTCTTTTAATGAAAACCCACAAAAAACTAAATACATTTTCAAAACACCACTATCCCTTATTAGTTTAGAACAAACATAAAAAATACAAACATCTTCAAAAAATGAAGTTTAACCTTCCAGATAGGAACTGCCCCAAATTGACAGCTGCACCCACAGCCATTACCTAACCTGAAATTAAGGTTACCTATGCTACAGCCTAAGTTCCCAATTACACTGATTGCTGTCTGTTCCTTTCTTACCACTGTTCCACTCCCAGATGTGAAAAACAGTTTATATGCTTTCAGAGAACATTAACTTTTAGCTCTACAAAATGTGCACTGGCTATCTTTAAATAAAGCTAAACTGTACACTGTTCTATTAAATGTATTACAATATTAATGCTGGCAGAGAGTGGATTACAATACGAATGTTGTAGAGAGCCTGCTATCTGTTATTCACTTCCAATAATTTCAAACTTTATTTTTCTCTGAACTGCTTGCGTTTATACCTTTAAAGTTTGCACTTCCCTCAACAAGAATGCACAGAACTATCAAGATTAATTGATTGCACATGCAGACAGCTCATCTCAATGTACACGTAGTCTACCACAAATCAGTAAATTTCACTCAGAACAGAATGCAGAGCTGCCTTCAGCTGCAAACATCTTGATTACCACTGAACATCTGCTAAAAGAAAAAAACAAGCTAATATCTTTGCAGATGTAAGAAATTTGACAATGTTTATGGCTGTTTATGTATTTCATCATTTTGTTTTACTTTACTAACCTGCCTGCTTAGACACCCTTGTAAAACTCAGAAAATATCTTAATTCTACACATAATATAATCATTGCACTTTTATACCCCACTCCACCCCAGAAGTTCAAGATCAAAGCATATTAGGATTAAACTTGCTTTTGTCCAGTCTTTCTTATTATTCTAATATAAAACATGTATTTCTTACAACTAAAACAGTACATGCTTACTTTAATATTTTTAAAGCATATACCAGTCCTGTAGAGATTTAGTCACATTTAAAATACCCCATCTACATACTTTACAAAATTGCTTTACTATATATATAGCATGCAGTAAATATATCATGTACAAATACTGACAAGAACAAAAATTGTTTAATTACAGTTACTTGTTTCCCCTTTTCGTGTCCTTCTAAACATTAATGATGTAAATTAAGGTACATGCTTTACAGTCCTCCCTCCCAAAGTCAGCAAAAGTCCAGTATTTCTCAGGCTCATTTTCTTGCAAAACCATTTGTCACAAATGTGATTGATGCTTTATAGTCTCCCATTTAGTCACTAATTTCAGTGTTGCTAAATTGCAGAGTCCCCTTCTGTTTGCTGTCTTACTTTTTGTTGAACTTTTTTTTTACTTTCTCCTTAGCCTTTTCTGCATCAAAAATTGCCTTTGATCCTCTAGAAAAAAATATTTTGAAGACAAACAGATACAGCAGCTTAAGTCTCATACCTGCTTCTCCAGACTCACTGATTGCTAGGATGAGTTTGCTTCTCTTCTGTCTGGTGTACAGTGAATAATCGTTTTCTACAAACACACTGCTCTCTCCAATTTAAAATACGTTCCCCTAATGCCACCGTTTTGTTAGTATCAACTCTTTCTGTTGGCATGATTACATCTCTACTAATACAGGTCTTGGGTGCTTTCTCATGGCCAAATTTGGAGCATACACTTGATGCAGCCTTTCAGTTAACAAATCCAAAATACCAGTCCAGTTGCATATTTGTGCGTTCATAAAATTAATACAGTCTGATCCTTCCAGTTTGTCTGGTACAGCAGAAAGTTGCCAGTTTTCTCCACACTCTCTGTCTTCCAACTCTACTATTTTGAAACAGCTCTTCTTCAGAAACTCATACTCAGTCAGCCTTTTCTTCATTTCAACCTCTGTTTTTTTCTCAGTTTTATCAGTTCATCTGAATAGGTTCATAGGTATGTACTAGGCTAATGGCCCTGGAGCCTTTACAAGCCTAGCCCCCAAAAATTGCCCAGGCACCGTGCCACCCGATGTTAGTTCACAGTGCCCCTATCCAATTGGGCAACTGGAACGATCCCTGGAGTGAACTTTCTGTTACCCATCCAATCGTCAAGATTTTTCTTGAAGAGGGCCAGCGAGGTGCTCTGCTTGACATGAATGAGAAGCTTATTCCAGAGTACGGGCAGTCTTTGGGAGATGAAGCTGTCCCTCCAGCATGTTCTGTCAATTGTGGTAATGAGGTTGTGATCTCTGGAGCGTGTGGTGCGGGGGGATTGGGATTTCTTTAGATGTAGCATTTCAAGTAGAACTGGATCGGATGTGGCTTTTAAGTCAAGCAGAGATCACCTCTAAGTAGACGATAAGAGACTGAGAACAGCTGAAGTTTCTTGAGTCTGACCATGTAGGACATGTGTTTAAGGCCTAGGATCCTTTTTGTGAGGTACCTTTGTGGCCTCTCCAGCTGTTGTAGGTAACTGGTCATGCCATACGGGGCATTACATTCGATGACTGGTCGAATGAGGGATGAGTAGAGAGGGCTCTCTCTTCCTGGATGCGAAACCTTTGGCTATAATATGTGCCACGTAGAAAGACTTTTTGACCACAGTGGCAATGTGGTGGTCAAATGTGTGGTGGCGGTCGACCTGGGTGCCCAGATCTCTTATGGTCCCTTCAGTGTTCCGTGGGCTCCCATCAACGTGGTAATTCGTGGAAAATGAGTTTTTTCCAAAGGGGATGATAACGCATTTTTTGGCGTTAAGCCTCAGGCCATGGTTCCGACACCAGTCACTGGTCTCAGAAGAGGCCCTTTTGTAGGATGTCTGCATCACTTGGGGAGTTGATAATGGCTCCTAGCTTGCAGTCATCAGAGAACTTGGTCAGCCAAAGTCCTTCTGTGTTGGCCTGGACTTCTGAGAATTAGATGTCAAACAGGACAGGGCCCAGGACTGTGCGACTCCACTAGGGACTGGTCGACAGTCTGACTTGGAATCTACAACTTTCACTCTGTGGGTCCTGTCTGTGAGCCTATTTGCAACCCACCTAGTGATGTAAGGATTGATGCCTAGTTTGGTGAGTTTATCAATGATACCTGAGCGGGGAATGTTATCTAAGGCCTTGACCAAGACAAGGTAGGCTGTATGCACTGCCTTACCCTCATCCACAGCCCTGGTGGCTGCCTCAAAGAAGTCAACCAGGTTCAGCAGGCAGGATCTCCCATTGGCAAAGCCAAAATGTGTGGGGTCAAGAGTTTGGAGATTACCTATATCTTTGTTAAGCAGATTCATGATGATGCTCTATAGCTTTGCATACCAGACTCATCAGGCTAATGGGGAGATAATTCCCAGGGTCTGTAGTTGCTCCCCCTTTATGGAGCGGGATGACTGTAGCAGTGTGCCATTCGTTAGGGACATAGCCTGAGGTAAGGCTGTGATTGAATAGGGCACACAGATATGGTGCCAGTTCGTTTTGCAGCTCATGCAGAATGCAGCTAGGGATATTATCAGGTTCCATGGCTGTATTTTTGGCTTTGAACAATGCAGCTTTTACCTGTGCCGCAGAAATGGTGGGTACCAGGCTTTCTTCTGGTATTGGGATAGGGCCCTTAAGGGGAGGGGTAAAGTTGGCACTGAATCTGTTGGTCAGTATGTTAGCTATATCTGTTGGCTCAGTATAGGAGATGCCATTGCACAATAACTTAGAGCAAATCTGGTTTTCTGGTAGCGATCATAATTAGACTCAGCAAAGCCTTACTGTGTCTAGGCAATTCCGAATTTGTATCATAGCTCAAAAAATCATTTGCCTAGTCACTCCAACTTGCTCACCTAGCATCTCTGACAGAGCAGGCTGCAGGGAATCCTTAAAGTCTATCAACTCATTACACTCCCAGAAAATATGTTCCCAGTTACCTCTTGCTGCCCCATCACATCTCCAATATTTGCTGTCTACCTGAGGAAAAATTCTTTGAGGTCTGCTTGGGGTATAAAAATACCTATGTAAGCACTTCCAGGCAAAGATTCAAAATCTTTTAGATTTTGTTGAATATTTGGGAGAAATACATATATCCCCCATTGTTTCTTTGTGAATTGCTTATCTAATCTCTCTCCCTAGTCCTTCCTAATTTCCTCTGATTGATTCTTATATTTATCATGCAATATTTTGGATCTATATCACTTTATTGAAGATCCTATTTAGTGAATCGTTATTTGTCGAACCCACTTAATGCAAAGCTAACTTCGCCGAAGGATCTCTTTAGCAAATTTTATCCCTGGGAAAGAAAGTAGTTGGCCATCATTAGGAATTTGCCTTTTCCCCACTGTAGTGGGAATCTTAGAGTTGGTATATTTAGTTTGTGGGTGTGTGTGGCACAGCCCCACCGGGGGTGTGGGGGTCAAAGCCTCCCACTTTGCTGGGTTTTAAATGTTGTTGTTTTTGTGGCAGTTGGTAGGTGGGTTAACTAGCTTCTTTCTCAGGGAAAAAAATTGCTGAAGATATCCTTCGGCGAAGTTAACTTTCGATTAAGTGGGTTCAACAAATAGTGATTCACTAAACAGGGTCTTCAGTAAAGTGATATAGACCCCAATATTTTATATGTTATACTAATCATTCCTTTCTTAATAGCAACTTCTGTTCTACATTCTACTGAACACTCTACCAATGTTGGTCTTTTGTTTAGGACCCCCCCTATTTCTTTGTCTTTGCCTATACTTTAATATCAATCCTTGATATTAAAGGCAATCTTTAGCCTGCAGTCCAAATAAGTTCTTGGCATTTTCTCATTCTATTACCTTTCCCTCTCTAGTTATTTGTTCCAAGTACCTTGGTTCCTTTGCCAGTTTTCCCAATACATTCCTGCCCCCTCTTGCCTATTGTCGGTATCCCTAATTGCAGTCATCCCTATCGGCAAAAATCTCCTTTCTCCATTCCCATATTGGCTTAGTTCTTAGCAGACCTTCTGCTACTTTATGAATATAATATTCTGTATGATTATTGCTGTTCTCCTTAAAGGTCTGGCTCAAATAACCCAGTCTCTCCCTGTTACTTGAGCTCCCCCTCACCCCGTTTCATCATCATCTCTTTCCATTTTGAATTATAGTGTTCTGCTTGTGCTATGTATAGGAGCCTTAACTGTGTTGTACTGAAACACCCCTTCAACTCAAGTAGTCCCAATCCACCCTGTTCTATTGGAAGAATAAGCTTATCCCCTTTGACTCTTGCCATCTTCCCCCAGATAAATTTGTTTAGATCTTTATTAATTGGTATCCACAACTTCTCCTCTGATTGATAAAAATATGCCTGACCAGTGTATAAGACTAAAGGGGCTATAAAACATTTTAACTGTTTGTATCTTACTATCAATATCCATATAACAGAGCTTCTGTTTTCTTAGTTTTTGATTTATCTTTTGTTTAGTCTCTTCCCACATATCCTTAGCTGCCACACTAGTATCATTTTTAATCCATACTCCTAAATACTTCATTTTATCATGTCCCCATAAATATGGATATTGCTGAATAAGTTTGTATGTGGGTACATAATTTACCGCTATTGTTTTTGTTTTTACTTCATTAATTTTGTATCCTGAAAAGGTTTGAAACTGTCTCAGTTTGCTCCACAACACTGTAATGTCTCCTTCTCGTTTTGTCAGGTATAAAACAATGTCATCTGTAAATAGAGCCAGCTTTTCTTGACTACCATACAACTTATATCCTTGAATTTCTGAGTCCCTTATTTTCTTTGCTAATGGTTCAAAATATAATGCAAATAAAGGGAAGACAGAGGACACCCATGCCTGGTTCCTCTGCTCAAGCACAGATTATTAGAGAGGACCTCACCCACTTTAATTTTCGCCTCAGATCCTTCATATATCCTCTTAATCAACCATATAATTTTATTAGGGAATGCAAATACTTCCATTGCTCTGCTCATAAAATCCCAGCTTACTCTGTTAAATGCTTTCTCTGCATCAAGACCCACCAGCAACAGTAGTATTTTTTTTACATTCTGCCTCTCTGTGGATCATCATTGTTCTGTTTATGTTGTCAAATGTTTGCCTCCCCTCCACAAAACCACATTGATCCATATCTATCAATTTTGACATCACATTTGCAATTCTTTTAGCCATTAAAGACAAACACTTTATAATCATGATTTAGTATTGAAATGGGCCTGGATGAAGCTGGATCTGATGGATGCTTACCCTCTTTAGGTAGTACACTTACTACAGCTTTCTGCCAGGATGTTGGTATTTCTCCTCCTCTTAAAATACTGTTAAAAAAAACTTCCAGATATTCGTTAGTTTTTTCCCCTCCTAGCTTCCAAATTTCCAAAGGAATGCCATCTAATCCTGGGGACATTACTGTAGATTGGTTATACATCACCAATTTTATTTCATCTCTAACTGTTAGTAATTGAGCCTCCTCTCCCTCTATCCTTGGCACATCTAATTCCTCAATAAACATTTCCATTTGTACCTTTTCTTGATTTTCATATTTCTCCACTTTATACAGATTTTCAAAGAATTTCCAAAATATTTCTGCTACTTACCCTAGTTATTTTCCTTGTAATAGGCTCCCTAAGCTTAGTGACAGCCCTTTGTACTTTCTTTTGTCTAAATTGTTGTGCTAAAAGATTTTGTGCTCTAGAGCTATTATCAAAAAGCAGTTGCTTAACAGCAATCTTTCTAAACTCATGCATATTATCAACCTAGTCCCTTATTTTCTGTTTAGCATTCTGCAGTTGCGACTCTTCCTGTTCTGTGAGATTCCCCATTTTTTGCAATACTTTAATATCTGTGAGTCCCTCTAAATAATTCTTATTTCTTAACCATATCTTCCTTTTTTTTAATTCCATCCTATTTTACATTACATTTTAATTGTATCCCACTCCCCAGCTATATTTTTAGAAGGAGTTTCTATCTTCTCTAATAGCTGCTGAATAATTTCCACTACCCATTCCTTAAATTCCTCTCTTTTCAACAGATACATGGGAAAGTGTCAGTGTCTCATTTTTATTTCGTTACACTGTGTTTTTATTTTAGTTATTACTGATGCATATCAAGACCTTCAATTAAATGCACATGTTCTTGTGAAATCTAAATTCTGTCTAGCCTAGCACAGTTTTTGTATATTGGAGATATGTAAATATACTCCGAATTCCTAGTACTGAATTCACAACTTCCATGCCAAATATTTTCATAAATTTCTTTAAAAAAATCTACCCTCCCTTGTTATATTTCCCTTTCTGGGCCCCCCAGATGGATCCCATTCAAATCATAATATAGGACATCAGTGAACCACAGAACGTCAAGATCAAAATTAACGAATGAAATGTCACAGTGCCGAAAGTTCAGAAAGATTAGTTGTGTAAGAACTTACCATAACCTTAGATGTCCTTCTCTTCCATGTTGCAGTATTCATAACGGTAGGCAGGCCGCTGCCTGCAGCACCGGACATCCAGACAGTATATCAAAGTCTTAGGAGCAGGGGTAAATGTGACATTGCCTGTCAGAGCCATAAACCGAAGTCGGCTATAAAAGTGACAACTGCACGTATCCACTTCTGAAATGACTGCCGCATGCAGTAGTACCCTTAGGAAGCAAAAAAAAGGTAGCTTTTCAGACCCACATATGCCACCAGTCAAAAAGGCACCTTATAGTGGTATGTGCCTGTTGTGCCCTCTTTGAATGGAGAGGAACTAGGGGGATTCCACACAAGAAGGAAAAACAGAGTAAGGGGGGTAAGAGGGGGGGACTGTATACTGCAACATGGAAGAGAAGGACATCCAATGTTACGGTAAGTTCTTACACAACTAATCTATGTTCTTTTATTCTTATGTTGAAGTAGTCATAACTGTAGGGAGAGTACCAAAGCTTTAGGTATGAGCCTGGGTGGTTGGTTGAAAGACCTGGTCTATGAGACCCTGTAAAATTGACCTAGCAAACAGAGTTCTGGCTCTAGAATTCAAATCTAGTTTGTAATGCTTGGTAAAAGTATGAAGACCAGGTGGCCACCTCCAGTATGGAAGAATAGTCAACCCCTCTAAAAAAGGCTGCTGAAGAGGCAGCTGCCCTAGTAGAATAAGCTTTGACATTGGCAGTTAAATCTTTTCCATGAAGGGAATAACAAGCAGAGATAGCTTTTGAAATCCATGATGATATAGTCTGCTTACAGACTGCCTTCCCCAAGGTCCTTGGGTGAAAGGAGACAGACAGCTGGTCAGACTTTCTAATGGATTTGGTCTTGTCCAAGTAACACCTAAGTTGTCTATGAACATCCAAGGAATACAAAGTTCTTTCAGAGGAATTTTGAGGTTTAGGGAAGAAAACAGGAACGTTAAAGGTCTGATTCAAGGACAGCTAATTAACCACTTTAGGCATGAAGGAAGGATTAGTCCTGAGGGAGACCCTGTCCCTATGGAAGATAAGGTAAGAAGGGATAGCCATAAGGGCTTGGATTTCTTGGACTGTCCTGGTGGATGTAAGGGCCACCAGCAGTACTGTTTTCCAAGTACATAACTTAAGTGATGCTGAGTGAGTTAGTTCAAATGAAGTTACTGTGAGTTTTTCAAGGAGAAAATTAAGGTCCCATGACGGAGGAATAGGTTTACGAGGGGGGTCTGATATGGAGGACCCCTTTAAAGAAGAGTTTTACCTCTAATCTGGATGCCAAAGGAGGTACTATGGGAAGACAGGAGGAAATGGCTGACAAGTGTACCTTAACAGAAGAGTAGGTCAGTCCTGAATGTAGAAGCTCACACAACTAAGAAAGGAGCATGGGTACTGGAATAAGAAAAGGGTCCTGTTTTTTCTTTTAACACCACCTTGAGAATCTTTTCCATTCTGGCACAATTTCTCCTGGTACCAGGTTTCCTGGCCTCCTGCAGGACCTAGAGTAAGTCCTCTGAATATAGATGTCTGAAGGGGATCAGAACTCTATCACTCATAAGGTGAGTCTGAGGTTGACCATCTGAGGTTGTATGAGGGACCCCCTGTCTTGTGTGAGTAGGTCAAATTGGTGGGGTAACGTGTGGTTATTGCCCTTGGCTAGCAGGTGAGGTAGGGGGAAGCAATGTTGTCTTGGCCAAAAGGGGGTCGCCAGCAGGATTTTTGGTTTGTCCCTCTGGACCTTCAGAAGGACTTTTTGAATCAGTGTGAAGCGTGGGAGACATAAAGCTACATCTCCTCCCAAGAAAAAGAGAAGGAATCCACTTTCCAAGCCTGTGGATGTGGATCTCTTGTACAAAACAGAGGCATTTGCCTGTTCTGGGAGGAGGCAAGCAGATCTGCCTGAGGAATACCCTATTTGTGAATAATTTCCAAGAACACCTCCCTGTGAAGCATCCATTTGTGGGAGGGTGCAGAGGTTCTGCTGAGAGTGTTTGCCATCACATTTTCTGTGGAAGGAATGTACACTGCTTGCAGATGAATGTGTAGTTTTGCTGCTAGGGACTAAATCTGAATTGCCAAGCTGCAAAGTGGGTAGGACCCCCCCCCCCCCACTTGTTGATATACCACAGGACAGTCTTTTTGTCTGTGACTACTTTCAAGATGCCTGGTAGGAGAATTTGGTGAAATGTTTGTAATGCTAGTAGATGAGCTCTCGTCTCTTTGATACTGATGTGGTCCCTTTGTCTGAAGGAGGACCACTCTCACTGAACTTTGTTCTGTTTGTTGTGATTTTGCAGAACTGTTCCCCAACCCAGATCTGAAGCATCTGTTTAGATGTGTTGTAAGGGTGGAGGGGTCTGCAAAGGTATACCCTGACAGAGATTGATGGCTGCAATCCACCATTCCAATTATTTTTTCAGGAATGGGAGAAGAGGGAGGGGAGTATCCAGAGGGTGGAAATGTTGGTTCCACCGACTCTTCAGAATCCACTGGAACTTCTTCATATGCAGCCTTACTAAGGGTAGCATAGGGATCAAGGATGCCATGTTGCCTAGGACTCTCAGGAATTCCCTGGGTGATAAGGTTTGGAGAGAAAGAGAAGTGTTTGAAGGTAATGTGTGAGGGCCTCTGCCTTCTGACAGGGGTTGAAGGCTGCCATCTGGTCGGTTCTTATCCTGCACCCTAAGAAGACCAGGCCCTGGGTAGGTGTCGGGTGAGACTTTTTCAGGTTCACAATGAACCCTAGGTCTGCCATGGTTTTAGACACCATGTGTAGGTGATGGTGAAGAGTGTGGCAGTCCTGGTGTAGGATTAACAGGTCGTCCATGTATGGGTATATTTGAATGTCCTGTATTCTGCAGTGGGCGATAACTGGAGCTAGGTACTTTGTGAATAGAATATTAATGGTCTGACAGATAAATCCGAAAAAGAAAGCGTAGTGAACTATATTAAAAAATGTAGAGTGCAGATAGCTATGCTACAGGAGACGCACTTGGAAAGTACTGAACATGTGAATTTTAGTTATTCAGCAGAATACCTGGGGTAAGGGAAGACTGGAGTACTTATATTAGTTGCAAGAAGAGCTGCAATAGTAATAGAAGAGGAAAAACAGACAAATAATGGTAAATTTGTAGTACTAAGAGGCTACTGGCAAGGGAAGAGGGTTACACTGGCATGTATTTATATTCCACTGAAAACTGCTATAATAGAGCTAAATAAAATCCTGGAAGAAATAATCAGCTTTCAGCAAGAAAATTTACTTATAGGTGAGATGGAATTTGATTCGCAACAGTGAAGATGTGTCTGGGGAATTTACTTCATATCATCACATGCCAAATCATTGAACCACAGAATGTCGAGACCTAAACGTCAAAGTATCTAATCAAAAAAACTTAATGCCAAGCGTTCACATCACTGAAAAGTACAGTTGTGTACACCTACCATAAATGTAGATGTTTGAGTGTCTTCACCATTGCAGTCATAACTGTAGGGTGCTACTGCCGGCAGGCAGCCCGAGGTTGGCCAGAATTCCAAAGTCTGGGTCCGGCGTCGGCTGTATCAGCAAGTACCCTGACGTCAGAACGGAGAGGTATAAAGCTGACAGCTGACGCCATCTTCTCCAGCCTTTCTTGCCCCAGATGTCAGAAGCCCCCCCAAAAAAACCAAAAGGTGTCCAAAAAGAAACACAAATACACCACAAAGGAAGTAGAAGAGAGAACAAGCAAAAAATAAGAGGGGATTGGTGGGAGGGAAACACCGACTGCAACAGTGAAGACACTCGAACATCTACATTTATGGTAGGTGTACACAACTGTACCATGTTCTTCGTGTTTCACTGTTGCAGTCATAACTGTAGGATAGAATCCCAAAGCTGTGAATGAGGGAGGAGGTTATACAGAAGAAGGGGCAGCTAGAAGACCCTGCAAAACAGCAGAGGCAAAGCCTGCCCTAGACTTAGAATACAAAGGGAGATTATAGTGCTTAGCAAAAGTATGCACTGAACTCCAAGTGGCAGCTTCCAAAATGTCCTTGGTAGGAGCTCCTCTGAGAAAAGCTGCTGAAGTGGCAGCTGCTCTAGTAGAATGACTTCTAACAGTACCTGGAATCTGTTTGCCATAGTGAGAGTAACAAAACCTTATTCCATGAGCAATCCATTTGGAAATAGTTTGTTTAGAAATAGCCTTACCTAGAGAACTGGAGGCATAAGAGATAAGCAATTGATCAGATTTTCTGAAATCTTTAGTTTTCTCCAGGTAAAATCGTAGTTGTCTGTGTACGTCCAATGAGTGTAAGATCCTTTCCCCTTTATTTTGAGGATTTGGAAAGAAGGTAGGAAGGTGAATTGTCTTATTTAGAGCCACTTTAGAAATCACCTTAGGCATAAATGTAGGATTTGTCCTCAAGGAAACTCTGTCTTGGTGGAAGATAATATATGGTTCCACAGCCATGAGAGCTTGCAACTCTGAAACCCTTCTGGCAGAAGTCAATGCTAATAAGATAGCTGTCTTCCAGGATAAGAACTTGATATCCGAAGCCACAGCAGGCTCAAAAGGAGGCAAAGTAAGTTTCTCCACGACATAATGAAGATCCCAAGCAGGAACAGGAGGAGTTCTGGGAGGTCTTAAATTCTTAGCCCCTCTCAAAAATTGTCTCACCAGTTGGTGAGAAAAGATGGGAGGATCAGAGTTGAAATGAGCCGAGATAGCAGAAGCATGAATTTTGATGGAGGAAAAGGAGAGGCCTTTAAGCAAAAGGTCTGAGAGGTAAAGTAATATGGAGGAAATATCAGGCAAAAGAGGATCAGAACCTCGATCCTGCATCCAAATACAAAATCTCTTCCATTTAGAAGCATACGATTTTCTAGTGCTAGGCCGCCTAGCTTCAAAAAGAACATCCAAAACTTGTTTGGGAAGAGAAGAAGGAATCAAAGGCCCTTGTAGAGCCAAGCTGCCAGGCATAGAGTCTTGATTTGAGAGTGTAGCATCTGACCCTGATGCTGGGACAGAAGAGAAGGGTTCAGAGGCAGAATCCATGGAGGTTCCAAGAATAGGTGTTTTAAAGTTGGATACCAAAACTGCCGAGGCCAATTTGGAGCTATCAAAATGATAATCTTGGGTTTGTCCTGTTTTATTTTCAGTAACACCCGAGGCAGAAGAGGAAGAGGAGGGAAGGCATATCCCGAAAGATTCCTCCAACTGAATGACAGGGCATCCACTTTCCAAGCTGTTTTGTGGAAGGACCTGGTGCAAAAGAGAGGCAACTGATGATTGAGATGGGATGCAAACAGATCTATCTGAGGACAACCCCAAACTGCAGTAATCCTGCTGAATAAGTTGGGGTCCAGCATCCATTCGTGAGGATCCAAAAAGTTTCTGCTTAGGCTGTCTGCTAAGAGGTTCTGTTTTCCTGGAATGAATTGAGCTTGAAGATGCAGATTCAGATTTAGAGCTGTGTCCCATAAACTCATGGCTAGTCTGCAAAGGGGGTAAGAGTGAGAGCCCCCTTGCTTGTTTATGTACCACATGACTGTGGTATTGTCTGTACGAATCAGAAGAGGCCCTGGTTGCAAAAGATTCTGGAAGGCTAGAAAAGCATTTTGGACTGCCAACATTTCCTTCAAGTTGATGTGCCAGGGAAGATGCTTCTTTGTCCAAGAGCCTTGCTGGCAAATGTCTAGAAAATGAGCTCCCCAAGCATAATCCGAAGCGTCCGTGGTTATGATCTGAGAAGGTTGAGGCAGACGAAAGGGATTCCCTTCGTTTAAAGCACAAGCCCTGGACCACCAAAAGAACTCTTTTTGGAGGCAGGGAATCAGTGGAATCATTGTGTCCAGACTGTGGTAATGTTGTGACCATACGCTCTTTAGGTACCATTGAAGTTTTCTCATATGAAGCCTTGCATTTGGAATCAATAGGATGCAAGAAGCCATGTAGCCCAATGCCTGCAGGAATTTCCTTGCAGTGAGCTGAGTTAAAGTAGCCAAGGTTTTGAAAATTGAGGCCAGTTGTAATTGTTTTTCTGGAGTGAGGAAGGCCCTTTGCAAGCTTGTGTTTAGAAGAGCTCCCAAAAAGATCATTTGCTGAGAGGGGATCAAATGTGACTTTTTTGTGTTCACTGAAAATCCCAGTAGTAGGAGAAGACGTTGAACAAACTGCAGATGTTGAAGTAAAAGGTCTTTGCTGTCCGCCTGAATAAGGCAGTCGTCCAGATAGGGGTAAATTTGAATCCCTTGGAGTCTGCAATAAGCTACTACTGGAGCCAGACACTTGGTAAAGACTCTGGGCGCAGTAGATAAGCCAAAGGGCAGTACAGAGAATTGAAAGTGCCTCGAACCTGCCTTGAATCTGAGGTATTTTCTGCGTTCCTGCCTGATGGGAATGTGTAAGTAGGCTTCCTTTAAGTCCAATGTCACCATCCAAGCATCCTGGGAGAGCATTGGAAGAAGTTGTTGTAGAGTAAGCATCTTGAATTTTGGAATTTCCAGAAAGGTGTTTAATACTGAAAGGTCCAGAATAGGTCTCTATGAGTTTTGTTTTCTTGGGACCAGAAATGGTCTTGAGTAAAAACCTTTTCCCATCTCTAAAAGTGGAACAGGTTCTATGGCTCTCATGGCCAATAAAGCATCCACTTGATTTAAGGCCTCTGACCATTGATGTTTTGGCAGATCTGGCCAACCGATAGACCTTGGCAGAGTATGAAAGTGGAATTTGTATCCTCTTAAAATCACGTCTAAGACCCATTTGTCTTGGGTAATGAGAGTCCAATTTTGGTAGAAAAGAGAAAGTTTTCCTCCGAGAGGGGCTTCCAGGCAAGGAGGACCTGTAGCCCAACAGAGAGAGTCACTGGGTCTGCTTCCTTTGTGATTGAGATCTGTCTTCTCCCCTTCTAGGTGATGAAGCAGTCCATTGTCTGGACCTGTAAGAGGCCTGAGCCCGACCTCTGGAGCATCTATATCTTTCCCCTTTGAGGCCGGTCAGACGTGGGAAAGGACCAATTTTTGGAGGGCCAATTTCTAGAAAATCTAGGAGGCTGAACTTGTAAGAAATCTTTAACAGTCTGCATAGATTGCGCTTTATCCTCCATCTTTTTAATAACCTCCTCAGCCTTAGATCCAAACAAAACATCATGCTGAACAGGGGCATCCAACAATTTAGCCTTAACTTGCTCAGGTAAATTCTGCTCTCGAAGCCAAGCATATCTCCTGATAACAGTACCAGAGGCTGCGGCCCTACAAGAAGCCTCCAAGGCATCAAAACCACAATGTAAACTATGTTTGCTAACTTGCTCAATTGCATGCAATACATCCTGTAATTCCTTGTCCTCCGCACATGCAGGAAAGGTAGAAAGTTTTTGCTTTAAAACAGACAAAAGAAATTGCTGATACTTGAACATATGAAACTGGTAATTTAAAGCTCTAATAGAAAGAGTAGCAGAAGTATACACCTTTTTGCCCCATCTGTCCAAGGCATGAGAATCCTTTTCAGAGGGAATAGGATTTTTAGATGAAGTGGCCTTAGCAGCCTTGGAACCCTGAGAAATAGTTTCAGGATCTGCAGAAGGGTTCTTGAACAAAAATTGATGGGAATCAGGGACTCTGTAAAATCTATCCGGCTTAGAAGGAGCAGGCGGAAAGGAATCAGGATTCAGGTTAGCTTCAGAGAAAGCATCATCCACAATATCAAGAACAGGAGGAATAGCCAAAGGTCTGTGTTGAGGGAGAAGGAGAAATTCCCTAAGTCTCTTCTTGGAAGCGGAATAATCTTGACCTTCCCAATGAAAATGTTGTCTCATCTCATGCAAGGTTTCCCCAAAAGAAAAATCTTCAGGGGGAGAAGCAGAGGGAATAGAGTCCTCTGCATCAGAATCCTCATAAGGAGGAAAAGAATAATCCTGGTCAGAGGAAGAGACTGAAGACACAGAAGCCTGATCAGAGGAATCATAAGGAATATCCTGTCTAGGCCTTTTTTCAGGAGGGGGGTGAGAACCCCTAATCATAGTAAGCACATCTTCAGCCATCCTTAATAATTGCTTCTGGGTCTTGAGCGCTGAATCCGAAGAAGCTTGAGAAGAAACCCTTGGCTTAATAGGAGTCTTTGACTTTGCCTTTGTCTTTGTAGTAATAGTGATATGAGAAGGCCTGAAAACCCCTTCAGAAGCCGGTACCTGCACAGCGGTTCTGGACCCATCTGAAGGAGCGACGTCCGAAGGTCCTGCAGCAGATAAAATACTGGGCCTAGTTGGCTCCCCATGGGAGTCCGTGCCGGCCATCGGTTCTGAAGTGGCTGACGACAGGGGCTGCAAAAGTGCCTCACTGACAACCGCCGAACCCGAAGCTGGCTCCGACTGCAAAGTATCCTGTTTGTACCTCGGAGGCCTATCCTTGTCCTTGCGTTTTTTGTGAATTCCGGTTGTCGGTAAAGTATCCGACGACATCCTATAATTGAACCGTCTACCGAAATAATTCAAGGCCCAATCATACCTACGCTTAATAGTGCGAGAATTAAACCTGGCACAAAACCGACAGCAAGAAACGTCGTGGTCAGGGCTTAAGCAAGGAAGACAGTAAGAGTGGAAATCTTTATGAGGTATTTGTTTTCCACACGATATACAATTATTAACTTTTTCTGACATCGGAGGAGCAAGAAAAAAGTTTCCCCAACGGGGTACTTAGCTTGAGAAGAGAAGAAGACGACTTCGGACCGATGACAATCAAAGCACGTTGTCCGGAATCCGCCAACCAACAACTTGCGAGCTGCTTTCCACCGCACGGCAAGAAAGACTGGAGAAGATGGCGTCGGCTGTCAGCTTTATACCTCTACATTCTGACGTCAGGGTACTTGCTGGTACAGCCGACGCCGGACCCAGACTTTGGAATTCTGGCCGACCTCGGGCTGCCTGCCGGCAGGAACACCCTACAGTTATGACTGCAACAGTGAAACACGAAGAACATCAGTACTACGCATGTGCCAACTTAAACACTTATAAATGTTACAAAACTGTTAAAACAAACTAAAATTCACATGTTCAGTACTTTCCAAGTGTGTCTCCTGTAACATAGCTATTTGCACTCTACATTTTTTAATATAGTTCACTATGCTTTCTTTTTCGGATTTATCTGTCAGACCATTAATATTCTAGAGGGATTATTATTCCCACCTTTTATGTATAACAGCTTTTTTGTTAAGTGTCTAATTCCAGCTTTTGTGTTACATGCATGCAGTGTTTGGCAGATTAATCTTTTACACAACTGCTTCCTGTCATCTCCATTTGAGCCTATGTCACAGCTTACAGAACTTTTTGTTTTATTGACAACCTTCAAATAAAAATACACACACACACACACACACACACACACACACACACACACACACACACACACACACACACACAACCTCCTAAAACCTACTAATTCAATAATAACACACAAAACTAAGTACATCTTCAAATATTGAAGTTTTACCCCTTACCAGGAACATAAGTTCCAAACTGACAGCCACACACATACAGTGGATATAAAACGTTGGCACACCACTGTTAAAATGCCAGGTTTTTGTGATATAAAAAAATGAGACCACAATAAATATTTTCCAAACTTTTCCCACCTTTAATGTGTCCTATAGCCTGTACAATTCAGATGAAAAACAAACAAATCTGTTGGGGGGAAATATAAAAAATAAAAAACATACAATAAGCTGGTTGCATACGTGTGCACACCTTTAAACTAATACTTTGTTATAGCACCTTTTGATTTAATTACAGCATTCAGTCTTCTTGGGTACATACCTGCTATCAATTAAAGAGACTCTGACTAACCCCAAATAAAGTTCAGCTGTCCTAGTAGGATTTTCCTTATATTTACTCAGTTGCCTGCTACAGCAAAATCCACGATTCGCAGAGAGCTTACAAAGCATCAAAGGGATCTCATTGCTGAAAGGTATCAGTCAGGAGAAGGGTACAAAAAAATTTCCACAGCATTGGATATACCATGGAACACAGTGAAGACAGTCATCAAAAAGTGGAGTAAATATGGGACAACAGTGTCATTGCAAAGAACTGGATGTCCCTTTAAAATTGATGAAAAGACGAGATGAAAACTGGTCAGGGAGGCTGCCAAGAGACCTACAGCAACACTGAAGGAGCTGCAGGAATTTCTGGCAAGTACTGGCTGTGTACTACATGTGACAACAATCTCCCATATTTTCCATATGTCTAGGCTATGGGGTAGGGTTGCAAGATGGAAGCCTTTTCTTACACAGAAAAACATCCAAGCCCAGCTAAAATTTGCAAAACAATACATCAAGTCTCCCAAAAGCATGTGGGAAAATGTGTTATGGTCTGATGAGAACAAGGTTGACCTTTTTGGCCACAATTCCAAAAGGTACGTTTGGCACAAAAACAACACTTTGCATCACCAAAAGAACACCATCCCCACGATGAAACATGGTGGTGGCAGTATCATGCTTTGGGGTTACTTTTCTTCAGCTGGAACTGGGGCTTTAGTCAAGGTGGAGGGAATTATAAACAGTTCCAAATACCAGTCACTTTTGGCCCAAAACCTTCAGGTGTCTGATAGAAACCTGAAGAAGAGGAATTTCACCGTTCAACATGAGAATGACTCCAAATATACATCCAAATCAACAAAATAATTATTTCACCAGAAGAAAATTAAAAAATTTGGAATGGCCCAGTCAGAGCCCAGACCCAAATCCAATAGAAAATCTTTGGAGTGACCTGAAGAGGGCTGTGCACAAGATATCCCCTTGCAATCTGACAGATTTGGAGTGCTTTTGCAAGGAAGAGTATGCAAATATTGCCAAGTCAAGATGTGCCATGCTGTTAGACTCCTACCCAAGAAGACTGAATGCGGTAATCAAATCAAAAAGTGCTTCGACAAAGTATTAGTTTAAGGGTGTGCACACATGCAACCAGCTTATTGTACGTTTTTTATTTTTTATATTTTTCCCCATAACAGATTTGTTTGTTTTTCAATTGAATTGTACAGGTTATAGGTCACATTAAAGGTGGGGAAAAGTTTTGAAATTATTTACTGTGGTCTCATGTTTTTATATTACAAAAACCTGGCATTTTAACAGGGGTGTGTAAACTTTTTATATCTACTGTAGACTCAAGCTAAACAGAAAGAAAGTTTATCCATGCTAAGACTCATGATACAGCCTGTGATTCTATTAAGTGCTGCCTGGTTTTGCCGAATCTTTTTTAGCTCTCCCAGCGGGGAAACACTTGAATGCTTTCAGAAAGCATTTTTCCAAGCCAATTCTCTTTTATCAGATTGTCTGCTAGTGCCATGAGAACCAGATACAAGACTGTTTACTAGAAAAAATCCCTTATAATATTCAGTATTCTTTTTCATTTCCTTGCTTTCTGTCAAAACTTGCTACTAAAAAGCACACAACTTTTTCTTTTGCCATGCTCTTTTAACAAGAACCCCCTTTTTTACATTGCAGGGCCTACATTTCTTAAAACTAAAACAGAAAGAAAGAAGAAGGGAGAAATAAATGAAAAGAATAAACAGAAGCACTTATTTACATTAGTATCCCCATTACACATAAAATTACTCAAAAAACTTTATAACATGCAGAGAAAATCATGCACCACTTAAGTAATACTGTTAAGAAAAAAAAAATGTTGTACTAACAATTAACTATTTTTCCCATCTCCTGAGTATTTTCTGAACATTTATGACATGAAGTAGGGCATATGCTTTACAGTCCCCTACAAGTTTAACAAAGTCCAAACAAGTCCATTATTTTCAGATTTTTTTCTTCTGTCCTGTTTCATAAATATAATTATTACTTTGTAATCCCACATTTGGCAATTTCCAGGTTACTGATTTAGTCTCCAAATGTTAATGACATGAAGTAGGCCATATGCTTTAGAATCCCCTACAAGTTTAACAAAGTCCAAGAAAGTCCAGTATTTCCAGATTCTTTTGTTCTATTCCTGTTCATCTCCATCTCTCAAACTCTGTTTCTGCTTCATCTCCAGTGCACTCTCGATTCTTCTAGTCAACATCTGTGCTTTTTTTTTTCACTCTCTCGGTCATTTTCCATTGAAACACTGGGAATGGTTTCACTGGCAAAGTCTCTCTGTGATCTTTATTACCAGAAGACCAGGAAGCAGAATCTCGTGTTTCATACCTCACTTTTTGTTGGACAAACTTTTGTATTTCTTCCGCAGGATGTACTTCATCAAAAAATGTTTTTGTTCCTGCAGGGAAAATATTTTGAGGATAGCTGGGTATAGCAGTTTAAATTTTATGCCTGCTTCTCGGCATGCCCTGTACATAATGGAATAAATGTATTCCTCTTCTGCCTGGTGTGCAATGTGCAGTCATTTTCCACAAACACTCTGCTGTCTCCCACTTGTAGTACATTATCCTTCTGCCACAGATTTGTCAGAATCAACTCCTGCTGGAAGATTGCATTTTTACTATTAAAGATCTAGGTTAGGTTGAGCATACACACAATGCACCCTTTCAATTCACAATTCTTGTTGTGGAATACCAATCCAGTTGCTTATTTGCACTTTCATAAAATTCATACAGTCTGTTCCTTCCAGGTTCTCTGGTACAGCAGAAAATCTAAGTTTTTCCCTATGTTCTCTGTCCTCTAATTCTGTTATTTTTGAAACATCTGTTCTTGAGCAGTCTCATATTCAGCCAGCCTTTTCTTCATTTCAACCTCTGAGTTTTGCAGTTCTACCACCTTATCTGAATACTTGTTCAAAGCTTCTTCCATTTTTTCCAACTTTTTATTGTTTGTGTTGATATACTCCATCAGTGTTTCATTTAATTCAACCAGGCCTGTGGGCAGCTGCTTTACACTTTCCTCTAGGTTACCGGAAGCTATGTCTGGAGCTTGTACTGCTTCTTTCTGAAGAACTGCAGTACTTTTCCCAGTCTGTGTTTTTTCCTCAACTTTTGGAGCTGATTTTCCTCCAGGTCCTTTATATTTCTTTTTTCCTGGTATCCAGGAAGTTCACTTAATAGTCAGTTACTGAAATTTACCCAGAAACTAGGTCCACTGGCTTTCTCTGCTAAGTTTCTGTTTTCAGACTGGGAGAGAAAGAATTAAGCTGTTACTCAGTGTGCAGCCATCTTGGAAATTAAAAAAAATATATATCTTAGGCCAAAGACAATTATCTAAGCATCTACCCTTGTAAAATAAGGGAACCTAGCATCTACCCTTGTAAAATAAGGGAACCTATCTTAATTTTACATCTAATAAAGCAGTACATTTCTACACCCCACCCCACCAGTCCACAATCACGTTATTTTAACTTAAACATCCTTCTGCTCAGCCTTTATCTTGTTATACTGCAAAGCCAATGTTTCTTACAACTAAGAAAAATAACCTGTTTAACATCTTTAGCATACACAATCAACACTGAAAATAGTCTCTCACACATTTAAAATACCCAACTTCACCCTATACACAACTGCTTTGCAATAAAACATGCAGTTTACATATCATGAAATGTCCTATACAAATACTAATAAGAGCTAAACTTGTTTTATTTACAGTTATTTTCCCTTTTTTATTGTAATTCTAAACAGTAATGACAAAGGGGGGTATATGCTTTACAGACTACACACAGACTACCAAAGTCAACAAAATTGCAGTCATTCTCGGCCACTTTTTCTTGCAAAGCCATACTTCACAAATGTGATTGATGCTACATAGTCTCTCATGTATTCATTAATTTCAGTGTTGTTGATCATTCCTCCTGATCATCTTTATCTCCCAACACTGACTCTGCTCAAGTTCAAAGTGTTCCCCATTCTTCTAGTCCACTCCTCTGATTTATTATTATTTTTTTTTTGTTTCTCAAACATTTTCCTTTAAAACACTGGAAAATGTTTCACTGGCAAAGTCTATGTGTTTTACTGTTAGAAGAATGAGAAGCAGAACCCCTTTCTGCTTGCTGGCTCACTGTTGGATGAAAGTTTTTTATTTCCACTTTAGCCTGTTCTTTATCCAAAAATGTCTTTGATCCTCCAGGAAAAAAAAATATTCTGAAGACAGCCAGTTACAGCAGCTTGAAACTCACAGATGCCTCTTAACAAATCCTGACTTATGAGATAAATTGTCTTCAAATTTCTGTATACTGAATAATCATTTTCACAAACACCCTACTGTCTCTAATTTTTAGTACTTTTCCTTTCTGCCACACTTTTGTCAGGTCAACCTTTCTGCTGTTATGATTACATCTGTACTAATAAAGGTCTTGGCTGCTTTCTCATGGCCAGGTTTTAAGCATGTGTTCAGTGTGCCCATTCAATTAATAAATCTTGCAGTGGAACACCAGCACAGTTGCGTGTTTGTGTTTTCATAAAATTAATATGGTCTGTTCCCGCCTTTTGCTATCTGTATTCTAACTCTAGTATTTTTGAAACAGTTATTCTTGAGAAGCCTCATACTCAGACAGCCTTTTCTTTATTTCAAACTCTAATTTTTATCATTTTATCAATTCACCTGAATAGCTAGTTAACTTCTAGTTTTTCAGCCCTTTGTCATTTGAGATGATATATTCTTTCAATGTTTCATTTATTTTAATCATCTCTGAGTACATTTGATTTAATCTTTTCCTCTAAATCACTGGAAACCATCTCTTGTACCAAAGCTGAAGCTTCAACTGTTTTTGCTGAAGAGATGCAGAATTCTTCCCAGCCAATGGTTTCTCTTCAATTTTTCTGGTTGACTTACTTTCAGGTTCTCTATTTTTTTTTTCTTTGCTGGCATTCAGACAGTTCACTTGTTAGCAAGTAAATAAATTTTACCCCAAAAGATAATTCCACTAATTCCCTTTTCTCAATGTCTTTTTTCACACTGGAAGAGCTGCACTAAAGTTGCTGATCAGTGTGCAGCCATTCTGGAAGACCCAAGATATCAAAGTTACTGACTTCCAGTCTAAAACTGAAAAGGATTTCTAAAAAAAATTGTATTTTTGTTCTTTGCATGTGCTGTGGCATAAACATAGCATAATTTTTCCATTAAAATTTCAGATTCACACTGTTTTATGTCTAAGAGGGAAGGAATCTGTATTTACAGGAACTGTGTCAATAATATTCCTGAAAAATTCATGATGAAGTCACTGCAACTAAGAAAAGAGTTTTCCAAGACAAAAAAATGAGATCCACTTTAGCAGCAGGTGCTTCAAAGGAGGCCCTAGTTATAGCCTTTAACAAAAAGCACAGATCCTAAGGTAGGACCGGGACTCTTGGGAGGGGACTGAGGAGAAAGGTCCTTCTCACAAATGCGTTTGAAAACTTCAAGGAAGCTATAAGAGAATGGTCCTGACCAAAGTGAAGACTGGAAATGGGCCAAAAATTTAACCTTGACAGTAAAGTAGTTCACTCCCTGGTTGAAAAGGTCAGTTAAAAGGAGATGAAAAAGGGGTCCAAGCCTTTACAGACAGCCCAGATACTAAATCTTTTCACTTGTTGCCATAAATGCACCGAGTGTAAGAAGTCTGAGAAGAGGAAAGAATGTGTACCACTCAGGCAGATAGCTTGGTATCTCTATTCATCACTGAATGTGAAGGAAACAAGAAATAAGTTTGAGGGGTTTCAGCGAGGCTGGGCCAAGGGATGTGAAATTAGATCCAGGATTGGATCCAGTATATAAGGAGGGCAAATCAGGTGAGGCCACAGGAATGGGAACTATACTTGTCTGGGCCAGAAGGGGGCTATGAAGATCACAATGGTCTTGCACCATGTAAAAAAAACTTTTACTATCAGAGGAATCATAGGAGACACAGAGGCAAAGTATGAACTAGGGCATCTCTCTGTGACTGCCCCTCCTTTGGAGTCAGGGCAGAGAAATTGCTGCACTTTGTGTTGTAGGGTGTTGCAAATAGGCTGCAGCAAATTTGCCCCAGATGGGTTGAGGGACCACTTGTGAGGCATTAGAATGCTCCTGCTCAATTTGTCCACTAGGATGTCGCACTGCTCCAGGATGTACATTGCTAGCAAAAAGCATTGGGAAGACATTGCTCACTGCCACACAACAAAGGAGGTTAAGATCAGATTCCGAGCCACAGTCATATTCTCATTTGGATAGAAATGATAGTTTGTGGAGACAGTCATGAAAAACCTGCAACATCAGCAGGAGCACCCTCATCTCCAAAACACTGACATTCAAGTTGGACTCGAACTGGGACCATTCTTCTGTTGAGTGCCTCCCCCACCCCAAGAGGGAAGCGGCCATAGTTACAGTGGTCATAGGTGAGGGAAAGACATACAGACTTCCTGAAGACACACTGTCAGAGGTCATCCACCTTGAATACTGCATAGGGTGAGTTGAGAGAGAAAAATAGACTAAAACAGTCCACTGAAGAACCCTCATGTAGAACCTGGCCAGAAGTAGTAGTGATATGGCAGCAGCGACTGACCTGGAAAGACAAAGAAATTAAAGTTACGTACTTAAAATGATAGATCCGTGTTGTCTTATTTTCGTCTGGTTCAATGTGTGGGTTGTCTGAGTTGTCCAGATCCAACTTTGGCACCTTATATCGGAGCACTGGATCTGACAGCTCTGACTCCTTCCCTACCCACAATTCCCTCCTTCTAGCTGATCTGCCTCAGATTGAGTTTGCTAACTATTTCCATAATGTCCCCAATAATTATATAAAAGGGAATAATGAGGGAGTCTATAGCATTGTCCACTATGGAATGAGATGCAGAACAGTAAACAGACAGGATTCTGTCAAGGTCTGAGCAAGGCCCAGAAGATGTAAAATGGCAATTTGGAAGGGAGAAGGAGGGAAGGATGTTGAACCAGATGACAATAGGAGAACAGGGACCTATCATTATGGTAAGCACATAACTTTCATATCTGATGTCAATTTTCAACCAATTCAATGTGTGGGATAAATTCTCAAGCTGCATAAAAAGGGCATGGGTGGACTCAAGGATGGACATTCCTGAGAATGGCAGAGAAAAAGGATGCACAACAAAGATATGAGCTGTTGACCAAGTTGCTGATGCACATATGTCACCGATAGGTACTCTTTTTACAAAATGCTGTAGAAGTTGCCATCACTCTGGTACAGTGAGCCTTAGGCTTAGAACGTAAAGACAACTCTCTTTCATTATAAACAAGGGAAATTCAATCTGCCAGTCACCTAGAAAGCATCTTGGAAAAGACACAAAAAGCTGGTCTGATTCTTTTGTATGATGTAAATAAAATCTGAGTTGTCTATGTATATTTAAGATATGATGGGTGTGTTCGCCTATGTTAGCAAAGTTTGGAAAAATACAGGCAAATCGATTTTTTTATTTAAGTTTGTTTCTGCTGCCACCTTTGGAAGGAACAGGATATTTATTCTCAATGAAACTCTCTCCTTGTGGAAATAAGAAAGGGTGGCTTGCATGAAAGTGCTTGCAGTTCTGAAACTTGTGTTGCTGAAGTGATGGCAATCAGAAAACAGTTTTCCAGGACAGAAGTCTCCAACCTGCTAATGTAGTAGGTTCAAAGGATTTCTGGAGTAAGACTGCAACATACCACAGTGGAACTGGATCTCAAACAGGTGGTCTCAATAAGAGCATTCCCTTAAGGAAAGCTTTGGCCACCCCACATGATGCAATAGACAAATCATTATGCCCTATGCGGAAATCTGAGAGTGGCCATCTGGACTTTAATAGTATAGTAATGGGAACCTTGCTAAAAAAGGTCAGAAAGAAAATCTAGTATCACTGGAAGAGGGACTGAAAAAGGGTCTAAACCCTTCAAGGACACCCAAATAGAAAACCTTTTCTATTTGCTCTTGTATGTCTTTTTGGTTGATTCCTTCTGAAAAAAAAATGTGGACTACTGGGGAGGAAAGCTTGGCATCTTTCTCTACTGAAAAAAATCAGAGAAATCATGCTGCTAGTCTCAGGGACTGAAAATCCAGTACAGCTATACCAGATGGGTGACTGAGTAGATAGAGAGTGGGATCCAGTACCCTTGATGGTTGTACTACATGAGGCCAAAGGAAGAAGAACTATACCTGCCAAGGCCAAAAGGGGGCAATGAGGATTACCCTGGTCTTACACCTCATGGTTTTCTGAATGAATTTCACGAGAAGGGGAATCATCAGGAAGGCATAAGGCATAGCTGAGGGGCCAAATATAGGCTAGAACATCTCTCGGTGACTGTCCCTGTGGAGGGATGAGGACAAAGTAACTGTTGCATTTGTTGTTGAGGTAGAACCAAACAGGTCACAGTAAGGTTGGTCCCAGCAGGTGACGGTTTGTGTTGCCACTGTCTGTTTGAGAGACCACCTGTGAGGTAATAGGATACTCCTGCTCAAGCTCTCCGCTGATACATTTGATCTCCCAGGAATATGCATTGCCACTAGAAAGCAGTGTGAAGACATGCCCATTGCCAGACTTGCACGGCCTCTCAGCAAAGAGGATATGAAAGTGTTCTACCTTGTTTGTGATGTACCATACCACTGACATGGTCTGTGTGAATGGAAATCACACCCTTGGGTAGGAGATCCTGAAAACCTACAACACTAGGAGGACTGCTCTCATATCCAAGACACTGATGTGAAGTCTGGCCTCCACTGATGACCACATCCCTTGAACTGTCTTCCCTTCGAAAGGACCCCACCCCATCCTAGAAGGGATGCATTTGTGGTGATTGTGGCTCTGGAAGAAGGTGAGCAAAAGGGTCTGCCCTGTGCTGCTGATGGACAATGTAATCCACCAGCCTATATGATTCCTGCATACTTCATTAAGTTGGATTCTGGTGTGAAGGGAATTAAATTTCTGTGACCAATGTACTGCCAATGTCCACTGCAGGACTCTTGTGCTATCTTGCTAATGGGACCAATGTAATAGTAGAGGCCATCAGCCCTAAAAGACGGAGAATGAGTCTTATTTGTAGGCGTGGATGATACATCACTTCATAAGCTACACACCTTAACAACTGGACTCTTGTAACGGGGAGTTTCGCAATTTGTTGGACTGTGTCCATCTGGCTTCCTATAAATTATATGTTCTGCATGGGAGGGTGTTTGCTGTTCTTGTGATTGAGTGACATTCCCGACTGGTTTGTAAGAGTGAGAAGGAAGGTTTGGTCTTGCAAAAGTAGATCCTTGGAGGCAGCAGTTAGGAGCCAATTGTCTAAATATGGGAAGACTTGGATTCCCTGCGGTCATTGATGAGGTGCTACCACTGCCATGATCCTGGTGAACACCCAAGGGCTTGTGGTGAAACTGAATAATAGTACTCTGAATTAGTAATGACTGGCTCCCAGCCAGAAATGGAGAAACCTTCTAGAGCACCTCTGGATCTTGATGTGACAGCTGCAGTCCTAGAGATCGATAGAGCATATCCAAATGTCCTTCCTCAACAGAAGTAGTATGGACTGCACCATGATCGTCTGGAACTTTGACTGTCTGACATACTGACTTTGGTTGCTGAGATAAAATATTAGTCTGACGTCCCCTGTCTTTTTTGGAATTAACATACTCAGGATTCTAACTGGTCTGGAAGGATTGCCTGGATGAATCTTTTAATCAGCAACTGTAACACTTCTATTGCTTCAGATTCCAACTGATAGGTCGTGCATCTGGAATCTTCAATCTTTTCTTTGGAACAGACAAAATGGGTATCCTATAGTCTCTGGTGATAATCCTTAGCACCCTCAAATCTGACGTTATGGCTGGGCAGGCTAAAGGGTGTAAGGCTAAGCATCCACAGACTGCCTCCAGAGTGCAGCAGGTGGGCCACCACTCAGGGACGCAGGTATGTTTTTTTCAATGAAAGGGCCATGGAAAAATTTGTTCTGTGGTACGCTTCTCCCTCTCAGGCAGTGTCCATTTGAATTGCCTCCGCCTCTGTCACTGGGAGGTCTATCTCTAGCAGTATCTTGGTGAAAACCCTGGGATTTTGTAAACCATATTTTTCTACCTCCTCTCTAATTCCTTGAAAGGGATCTTTGAGGAGTAGAAAAACTAACTGCAACAGCAGACAAGGCCTTACCATCCTGTTTACTTTACCTTAGGTCCAAACAAGGTGGAACTGTTGTGCCAGGCATTGATAAAGGATGCCTTGAAGCTTTCCACGAAATCATATAGCTGCATCCAGGCATGGCGATTCATGGCAATACCTGTACCGCCTACCCCTGATGAGTCGTCAGCTGCTTTTGATAACAGTCGCATGACCACATTTGATGTAGACTGCAGGGCAGACATTTGGGTGTCCACTGTTTTTTGGACGTCTAAAGGTAAGCTATGCGAAAGAGACCTGTTTGGGAATGTATCAGATGAAATAGGTAGTTCAGCTCTTGAAGTGCGAAGGTTGCTGATGCACAGGTCCATTTCTTCAGACAGTTCCTTCTTTGTGGCTGTGGCTACCATCATGGCATGTACAGGGGGGCCTTTAGACCAATGTTTCGTATATTTTGAAGCAACCAAGATTTTGTCTATTTTTTTAGGAATGGGTTCTGCATATCAGATTCTGGGGGCCTTTAGACCAATGTTTTGTATATTTTGAAGCAGCCAAGATTTTGTCTATTGTTTAGGAATGGGTTCTGCATATCAGATTCCTTCTAAGCCTTCTGAGCAACAATATCTATAAAAGCACCAGGAGAGAAGACCATCCAGGACATTAATAGGGCAGACCCAAAAGCTTCCAGAAACACAGACTCATCAGAAGGAGGAGCTTCCATGGACTACCCCCCCCCCATCATCTTGGGGATCTTTCTTCATCATCTAAATCCATGTTTTAAGTGATGAACTCATGACAGAAGTCTATGTGCTTCCAAGACAAGTCAGAATCAGGCAGGGGAGCTTGAATGTCGAGCTGCCTAAAAGTTAACTGGATCTGTCTGTGCCCATTAACCTGAATGAGGAAAAAAGAACATGCTTCATTGTGAGATAGGATGGATCTGAACCCGGTGCATGCACCTGTCTCCTTGCCCTGCCCAAGGCCCTTTCCACAGCCTTGAAATATGAATCAGTTAATGGAGCCAAGAAGAAACTACCTCTGTCAGCTGACTCAGTAGGTTCCTTGATTTCAAAAGAGGCCTGTTCCAAGGAAGACCTCAGAGCTGAGCCGTCCAACTTGGAAGCACTGAGAGGGAGAAAAGGCTTAGAAAATGTCAGAATCAACTCCCCCGACAGTGCACTGACCTCAGTGCATTAGCTCCGACACTCTTCTTGCCCCAAAAATATCAGCATTGAAAGAGTAAGGGAAGATGTCAAAGTTAAAGTCTCCAGGGCTATCAGATCTGACAACACTGCGGTAGAAGGGTTTAGACCCATGAGTATCAGACCTGTGAAAGGAGTCGGTGTTTTAAAGGATGAAGGGCCTGTTCCTGGCACTCACCTAGGGGATGCAGTTGGGAGAACCTCCCAGCTGAATCTGTACCTACAGGAATTTTCTCATAATGTGGTCAGCAACCTACTTGGTAAGGCTTCTGGAGGATTGACCAGACCTCAAAGAAGAAGATAAAGATGTCAATCTCAGTGGTAGCTTTTGTTGGATTATGGGTGACTGCAACCTGGGGATAAATGGCCCTGTAGAAAAAGTAGGTTTCAGAGAGGGAGTTTTAATCCGAGCTGCAGCTGGACCTGACTGACTTGATGACTTAGGTGCCGGACCAAGGAGAACAGTTGGATTCAGGGACCTTTTCCTTGACTTTTATGCCCTCCTCTCTTATTATGTCTTCTCATCTTGTTTATCCCTGAGTTTTTCTTTGAATCTTTCTCTCTCTTTCTCCTTCTTATCAGTAGATGGAGAAGTGGACAGTAAGTTGGATTCAAAGACCACAGCAGACCCTGTCTGAGGGGAAGTAACCTTTGAGGATGAACTTTTTCTTTCTCCTTTGAAATGCTCTAGTACCAAAGCAACACAGATGCTGCAGCTGTCCTAAAGATGAAGGGACCTAAACAGTGAATACAAAGGGAATAGGGATCTTGGGGGATATCCTGTGTCAGACATCAGAACAACAGTATAAGTCTTATCCTAGCAATATAAATCACACTGAAAACTCTACACACAATTACAGAAGTTATACTAGAGAAAAAAAAGAAGTTATGTTCTTACCATAACATTCCAACTGTGTTGTTGATCTTCATTCATTCATTACTGATGGGTTTCGGTTCCGTCCTCGGAACTGACACGGCCAATATAACAAGCTCGTGCCAGCCAAAAACTTTCAAGCTAAGTCTTACCTATAGTGCTCCTCTTCTCATCTCCTCAGACTGAGTTTGCCTGTAAGGATAGAAAAAGCGGAGGCTTTATCTGAGCAACTGCCCTATGAGGTAACCAGTACAAAATCCGAACCTCCAGGAGTCTTCCGAAGGGGGGGGGGGGGATTATGAATGAATGAATGAAGATCAACAACACAGATGGAATGTTATGGTAAGAACATAACTTCTTTATCTGATGTTGTTAATCTTCATTCACTCCTTACTGATGGGACAGAGTCCCTAGCTACTTTATATCCTGTGAGGCCCTATGGAAGGATATTCCTGAGCACCACTGAGCCAAAGGATGTTCTTCCCCTGGAGACCATATCCAATTTGTAAAGAGTAATAAAGGTATGCGGTGTTGCCCAGGTAGCTGCTGCACAAATGTCGTCCACAGAGGCTCAAGAATGAAAGGTCACCGAAATGGACACTGATCTGGTGGAGTGAGCCTTGACTTCAGTTGGTAAAGTTATTTTGTTCTGTTGATAGACAAAGGTAATGCAATCTCTTAACCATTTTGATAAAGTGACTTTGGAAACTAACTTGCCCAAGCTTGGACCTGAAAAGGATACGAACAGTTGGTCCATTTTCCTGAATGATTTAGTTCTGTTTAAATAAAAGCATAACTGTCTATGTACATCTAGCAAGTGTAAACGGTATTCACCTTTGTTAGAAATTTTTGGGAAGAAAACTGGCAAATCAATGGACTGGTTAAGATTTGAATCTGAAATAACCTTGGGCAGAAAGGAGAGGCGAGTTCGAAGTGATAATCTCTCTATGTGGAAAATGATGTATGGGCGATTTACATACAAAGCTTGTAACTCTGATATTCTCCTGGCTGAGGGGACAGCTCCCTGGAATAAGGTTTTCCAGGACAAAACTTAATATCACAGGTGGCTGAAGCCTAAAATGGTTGACAAGTTAAAGTCTGTAAGACCAGTGTCAAATTCCAAGGTTCAATGGGATCTTTAAAAGGTGGTCTCAAATGCATGACTTCCTTCAGGAAGGTTTTGCAGAGATGGTGGGACATTAATGAAGAATCATTAAAGCCATTATGAAAATTGGAGATAGCTGCTAAGCGAACTGTGGTGGCAGAGGCTGAGGCTCCTGAGTGAAGTAAAGTTGACAAGTATTCTAAGACCTCATGGACCGGGGCTGAGAAGGAGTCTAGTCCTTGTTCTTTAGCCCAGATCACAAAACTATCAGATTTACTATGATAAAAGTTTCCTGGTGGATGGTTTATGAGAGGCCAGAAGTATCCTTCGCACTGTGGAAGAAAGATTATTCTGCCTGGCAATCAGTGGACGTGGAGAAACAAAAAGGTCAGCTTGAGACTCGTTAGGTCGGGATGGACCACCCCTTGTGGATGAGACAAGAGTCCTGGGGTTGGATCCAGAGTCCACGGGCGGTGAACCAGGTGAGGCCATAGGAAGGGGAACTAGACTTTATGGGGCCAATAGGGTCCAATGAGGATTACTTCGCTTTTCAACGGTTGCGTTTTCTTTAAGAACTGTGGAATGAGGGGGAAGGGAGGAAAGGCATAAAGTAGACCTGGGGGCAAATAATTTATCAGAGCATCTCTCGGTGACTCTCCCTGAAGGGGGATCAGGGTGAAGTAGCTGCTGTACTTGTGGTTCAAGGGAGAGGCAAAGAGGTCGCAGCAAGGCTGACCCCAAAGATGAAATATTTGTGTCACTACTACGGGACTGTGAGACCACTCATGAAGCATCAGAAAGTTTCTGCTCAGTTTGTCTACAATCACACTGGAGTTCCCCGAAATGTGTGTTGCTAAGAGAAAGCTGTTGGAATCTATCGCCCATTCCCACATTCTCAGGGCTTCCCGACATAATGGACAGGATCTGGTTCCTTCTTGCTTGTTAATGTACCAGACTACTGACATATTGTCTGACTGGATAGCAACTGTCCCCAATGGGAGGTTTGCTTGGAATGCTAAAAGCAATGCCCTCAGTTCTAGGACACTGATATGCAGATTGGCTACTAAGGGGGACCAAATGCCTTGGATGGCTCTTCCCTGAAAATGCCCCCCCCCAACCCATCAGGAAGGCAACTGTGGTCACTGTGGCTTTGGGTTGAGGGGGTGAAAAAGGATGACACCATAGCTCCTCTTCTGGCTTCATCCATCAATTCAGATCTTGTTTGCATAGGCTTGTTATGGGCACTGGGTAAGACTGGGTCTGTCATTATCGACCACTGACATGCAAGGAGCCATTGAAGCAGCCACATATGGACACTCACTAGTGGGACCACAGTGATCGTAGCTGCCATGGAACTCAGAAGTTGTAAGACCAATTGGGCTGGAACTAGGTCTTGACAGAGTATTGTTTGGAGTTGAGATCTCAACTTTTGTAACCTGGGATGAAGTAAAGCGACTAGGCAGGATTTTGTGTCAAAGGTCGCCCCAATGAACTCTAAGGTTTGAACCGGTATCAGCTTTGACTTTTCCTTGTTAATTGAGATTCCTAGCATGTTTGCCATTTTTAGAGTAAAGAATATGGTTTGAAGCAGCAGACACTTGGTTGGAGCGATAAGGACCCAATCGTCTAAATATGGAAACGTGGAATCCTTGCAGTCTCAAGTGAACTGTTACTACTGCCATGCATTTGGTGAACAGCCTGGGGGCTGTGGAGAGACCAAAGGGCAGTAATCGAAATTAGTAGTGACTGGCTCTCAGCCGGAAGCGGAGATATCTTCTGGATCATTTGTCCCATTTTTATGTGGTAATACGCATCCTGAAGCTCTATGGAGCACATCCAGTCATCTTTTTTTCCAGAAATGGAAAGACAGACTGAACCATGACTGTGGAATTTTGTTTGTCTGACAAACTTGTTCAGAATGCTGAGGTCCAAAACTGGTCTCCATTCCCCTGTCTTTTTTGGCACTAAAAAGAATCTTGAGTAAACTCCGGATCCTATTTGGTCTGGTGGGACTCTTTGGATGACTTTTTTTTAGCATCTTTAGAACTTCTTGTGTTGCTGCACCCCTCTGACTGTGTGAAACGTTGGAGATTCGCCTTAGTGGCCTGGAGCAAAGGTTGAAGGAGATATGGTAACATCTGGTCATTATCATCTGCACCCAGGAATCAGATGTTAGAGTGCCAGGCCAAGTGGTGCAGAGAAAAGCGTCTCCCAACTGCTTCCAGAGGTAAGCAATCGGGCTGCTGTTCAGGAGCGCTCATAGGGATACCCAGAGAAGAAATCCCTGGAGCCCTGGTTTTGCGGGCCCCCTCTGCCACATAAGGGGCATCTTCCCGATGAGTTCCCCTCTCTGCCCTGGGGAGAGAGCTCCCCACATGTGCCATGAAAAGGCCCTTGGGATTTTTTGAACCACATCTTCCTACCTCTGATTCCTGGTATAGGATCTTTGAGGGGCAGAAAAGCATATGCCCATGGCAGACAGGGTCTTTCCGTCCTTCTCACACCTGGCTAAAGTGTCTTTATCTTTTGGGCCAAACAAAGTGGACTCATCAACAGGAGCGTTGATGAAGGAAGACTTGAAGGGGTCCTCAACATTGCACAAATGCATCCAAACATGATGTCTCATGACAATGTCTGTACTGGCTAGTCTGCCTGCCCCCTCGGTTGTATGGGCATTCAACCGCATGGAGGAGTTAGAAATGGACTCTAGGGTGGCAAGCTGAGAGGCAACTTTGTCACGTACCTCAGGCAATACATCTGCCAAGGTTTGTGAAAGGTCTGTAATCAGGTCCCTTTGAGGACGAGTAAAATGTGCCAGATAGTTCAGTGACTGTATGGCAAAGGTCGCTGAAGCATAAGTCCGCTACCCTAGTCTGTCTATCATCTGGGACTCCCTGTTCGGAGGATGGACAGTAGAATTTTCTTCAGCAAGTTCTTTTCTAGTGGCTGCCGCCACCACCATAGAATCTACTGCCAAGCCTCTGGACTAGTGGGGCTGATCTTGTGGAGGGAGAGAATTTATCAGATCTTCAGGGAATTGGCTCAACAGTGTCAGGGGCCTTCTAAGCATGCTGCACGATGAGCTTGACCAGCTCATCCACAGGTGGGGTCACCCAGGAAGTAGAGGGTTGAGCACAGAAAGCCTGCAAGAATACAGACTCCTCAGTAGAAGGGTTGATGGACTTCCAGTCACTCCTATGTTTCATGATCTCCAGTATGTCTCCGAATGAGATATCCTCAGAGGGTGACCGTGGGAACACTTCTCCCTCATCGAAATCTGTATTTTCGGTGAGGGAATCCTCAGGGGAATCAATGTGCTTCCTCTTGCACGTTCTCATGCAGGCCGGTTCTTCAGAAGGCACATCTAAAGAGGACTCCGAAGAGTGGGTGTCCTGTAACAGGGTGTCCTGCTGTTCCCGTGCCCAATGTCCAAGTTCAGTGGGCTGTGACAGCTGCATACCAGAGGAAATATGAATGTCTGGTTCCAATGCCGAAGGGGCCAACTGCATGCTTGCAGAAGCGAGAGCCCTCTCCATCACCCGTAAGGCAGGCCCACCTGAGGAGGTATGGGAGCCCAGAACAAAGATGGACAACCTCGAAACCAGGGTCACACTCCATTCCAACGAGCCTGCCTCCAGGGTTGGAGCACCGAGAGGACTCGGAGCTGTCAAAACAACTGGAATCATAGACGACGCCAAAGAAAAAAAAAATCGGTGCCAAATTAGGGGTCATGGTGCCAAAAGGCCAGTCACTGTCTCGAGGGTGGATCAGCTCTGACTGAACCGTGGTCCACAGGGTAGGCTCTGGAACCATGAAAGGGTGCAACACAGGAACTAAAGGAGTTGGCACCAGGATAGGCATCAGTAATGAGGGCTCCAAAGCCTGATAGGAGGTTGAAGGAGGATTATATGTTGGAGTCTGTGAAGAAAATCCCTTGGCTCCGGATGGGAGGGAGATCTTGGATGGGGCTGGGATGCCTCTGACTGCTAGGAGCTGATCAACAAGTCTCACTACATCCAGCTCCAAAAGACTCCTTGGTTGAATGGGTGGATAACCCCAAAGGGGATTCTGGCCTTTCAAGAAAAGGACCAAGTTGCTGTCCAAAAAAGGGGTCGATGGACAGGGATTATCTTGTCCTGGCTAAAACTTCACCTTTCGGCACCAAGGTCGAAGGACCTGAATATTGTGATGGGGAGGGAGTGACCAGATTAGAGGGAGACATTACTGTTGGTGTCAAAAGGGTGTCTGGTAGCGAGGAAATTATCGGCACTGTAGCAGAAATTATGGCTGTTTGTTCCACAGAATAGGTTTTTGTCGGCACCATGGAGGGAGCTTTAGGCTCTGGTGCCGAGGGTGTCGGTGCTGACAATTTGGGAAGTTTTGTCTTCAGTTCAGTATGAGTCTTAGAAGGCTGCAGTTCCATAGAACTAGGAGATGTTGGAAATGAATGACTTCTCTTTTTAATGTCTTTCTTAGAAGATGTTGAGACCTCTGCCTCATATAGTGCCTCCGAAAAAGGAGTTTAAGAGTCCTTTTAAGATTAATTTATTTTTAAACTTCATTAAAGTACGAGAGCTGAATCCTTTACAAAGTTCACAAGGAGACTGAACCTGGATGTGGGGAAGTCCAAGACAATAGGCACAAGAAAGATGCCCATCACAGATGGTCATCTTTCTACCACATTTATAACATTGCTATCAGACATTATAACTATCCAAAACTACAGCAACAATATGACAAAAATCCTGTCACAGGCTATAACTCAGGCAGCGACAAACACACAGAAAGACTGAAATTTGATGTTTTTTAGACAAAGTGTTAAGAAAGGATAAAGAAGGGGGAGAAAAAGGGAGGAATACCAACAATGGTATGACAATTACCACAGTGGTAAGGAAGGGACCTGTACAAACAATGGTACGAAGAATACCAAAATGGTAAGAAAAGGGAAGAAAAACCACTCTAGGAGATGCAAAGGGTAAGCAAAGCTATCAACGACTTGTAAAGAAAACTATTTAAAGAAAGGCGAGAATATTTTTTAAGAAATTGAAAAATCACAACTACTTAGCTGAGAGCTGGCTTGACACGTCTTGTATACTATGCATCAAATGAGATCTGAAGAAATGAGGGGAGGGGCACTATGGGTAAGACTTAGCTGGAGAGTTTTTGGCTGGCGCAAGCATGTTTCATCGGCCATGTTGGTTCCGAGGATGGAACCAAAACCCTTCAGTAAGGAATGAATGAAGATTAACAACATCAGGTGAGTACGTACACCTAGAGAAAATTACACTGCAAAAAACTACAGTAGAAACCGAATTATAAAACCTAGGACTATATATACTCATAAAAACTACTAGAAAATTCTACCACGACACACTATATAAACTAGAAAAGAGACTATTTGTCCTAAAAAAATCTACCTAAACTAATCCTAAAACGAATCTAGACCTAATACGATCTAACAATTCTACAGATAAAAGGGAGGAGTAAAAGATTTTAGCCAAAAATTGCTTTCACTTATCGTGAATGCAAGGAGCTCTTGAAGGACATGTCTGATCAAGCAGGTGGCAAATGAGATCTGAGCTAGGAGGTGGAAAATGTGGGTAGTGAAGGAGTCAGAACTCTCAGATCCAATACTCTTGTATAAGGCTCCAAGGTCGGAGATGAATAGATCTGAAAACTCACACATTGAATCAGATAAAAATAGACAAAATTGGAATCATAAAAGTGGGTGAAATCTGAGAAACAAGAAAGTGCAGTTGTGTACACCTACCATAAATGTAGATCTTCGAGTGTATTCACTGTTGCAGTCATCACATTTGGGGTATCTGCCTGCAGGTAGCCCTCAGCCGGCCTGAATACCAGAGTCTTCGGATTTCAGCGTCGGATGCTGTCTCCTCTTCCATGATGTCAGGTCATCAGGGATATAAAACAAGCAGCTGACGCCATTACATCAGTTTTTCTTGCCCCAGATGTCAGGTGCCCTCACAATAGGAAGCAATTATGTGGTATGGAACACCCGCAGCAAAAAACAAATACACGTGATACAATATATGCCAAACAAGAAGGAAAGGTAAAAGTCAATAGAAATCAGGGGGCTGGAGGGAGGGTAACCAGGACTGCAACAGTGAATACACTCAAACATCTACATTTATGGTAAGTGTACACAACTGTACTATGTTCTTCTTGTTTCACTGTTGCAGTCATCACATTTGGGTTGATTCCCAAAGCTAAGGAAGGGTGGAGGTAGTTAAAGAGCATTAATGCTAGCAATCAGGCCCTGTAAGACTGTGGTGGCAAATCCAGCTCTGGATTTAGAAAAGACAGGCAGGTGGTAATGCTTGGTGAAGGTACGTACAGAGCTCCAGGTTGCAGCTTTCCCTGGTAGGGACTCATCTTAGGAATGCAGTAGACGTAGAAGCAGCCCTGGTGGAATGTGTTCTTATCTCCTATGGGGTAGGTTTCCCATGGTGTTTGTAGCAGAAATGGATGCAATGTGATATCCAGTTGGAAATGGTTTGCTTTGAAATGGCCTTCCCCTCTGCCTCTGCAGCAAAGCTAACTAGCAGCTGGTCAGATTTTCTGAGAGGCTTAGTTCTATCCAAATAGAATCTAAGCTGTCTGTGCACATCCAGAGAATGCAGTATCCTTTCCCCCTTATTTTGAGGATTAGGGAAAAAAGTAGGCAAATGAATGGACTGGTTTAGAGTCACACTAGACACCACCTTGTGCATAAAGGATGGATTAGTCCTGAGGGAAACCCTGTCCGCATGGAAGATAATAAGAAGTTATGTACCTACCATAATGTTCCATGTTAGTTGTCTTCTTCTCGCCTTCTTTCTTGCTGGTTGGGTTCGGAGCTGACCTTCGGCTCTGACTCGGCCATTTTCTAAAGCTTGAGAGCTACTTACTGGCTCGAGGCCTCCCTATATCCCACAATGCCTGGTGCTAGACCCCCAGATCTCGTTTGGAAGACCTAGCACCATAATAATACAAGAGGACAACTGTCCCAACAGCAAGACTTCAGCTACAGGGCTGAAGAAAAAGGTAGAGGACATAAATCGGTAAAGACTCGGCCAGTGACAAGACTCGTAGGAGGACTCTTCTCGGTCCATCTAGGCTAGGGGGATGGAGGGTGGGACTCAAGAAAGAAGGCGAGAAGAAGACAACTAACATGGAATGTTATGGTAGGTACATAACTTCTTAATGTTAAGTTGTCTCTCTCGCCTTCATTCTTGCTGGTTGGGACAGCGTCCCTAGCACCTTAGTCCTGGGTGGCTCATCGGAACAGACTCTTGAGCACAGTGGAACCAAAATCAGCTCTGCTCCTAGAGGCCAGATCCAATTTATAATGTGAAATGAAGGTATGAGGGGTGGCCCATGTGGCCGCACAAATGGCTTCCATAGGTAGTCTTGATTGAAAAGCTACCGACATAGCTAAAGCCCTAGTAGAGTGGCCTTTAGGTTTAGCAGGGAGTTCTTTATTCCTCAACTGATAAACAAGGGTAATAATAGAGGACAACCGCCTGGATAAGGTTACTTTAGACACTGGTCGACCCTGCTTACCCTCCGCATAGGACAGGAAGAGTTGGTCTGATTTCCTTATTTGCTCAGTCCTATGCAAATAGAAACGTAATTGCCTATGAACATCCAACTGGTGTAATATGTGTTCGGCTTTGTTGGAATAATTTGAAAAAAAGACTGGCAGATCGATGGACTGATTCAAATTATTTTTGGAGGGGACCTTAGGAAGGAATGAAGGATTAGTCCTGAGTGAAACTCTATCCTTATGGAAAACTAGGTAAGGAGGACGAACACAAAGGGCTTGAAGTTCAGAAACTCTCCTCACCGAAGTAATGGCCACCAAAAAGAGGGCTTTCCAAGTAAGCAATTTCAAGGAACAGGAAGCTGCCGGTTCAAAGGGAAGCAGTATCAAGGAAGCTAGGATCAAATTTAAGTCCCACGGAGGCGGGGGATCTCTCACTGGAGGCCTGAGCAAGATTGTTCCTTTCAGAAAGGCTTTGCAAAGCTTATGGGACATGATGCTGGTTTCTGACAGGCCCATATGGAAATTAGAGATTGCCGCTAATTGAACTCTAATGGTGGCCGAAGAGGAGCCTGCTTGAAAAAGTTCTGCTAAAAGTCCAGAACGTTATGGACAGGGGCTGTGAAGGGATCTATATTTCTAGCCTCTGCCCAGAAAGAGAAACATTTCCACTTACTAACATAAGTCTTCCTGGTTGTAGGTTTGTGCGAAGAAAGGATAATCTCACGCACTGAATTGGAAATACTAGAAAGCCTGGCTAAGGTTGGAAGTGGAGCAACCAAGCAGTGAGGTTGAGAGACTGAAGAGATTGATGCAGCCTGCCCGACTGATGGATCAGGAGGTCCGGAACTGGGTCCAGATTCCAAGGCTGCTCTAGAAAGTGACGATGCAGGAATGGGAACCAGATTTGTCGAGGCCAGTAGGGGGCAATGAGGATCATCCTGCAACCCAACACGGTAACTTTCTGAATGAGTCTGGGAATTAGTGGAAAGGGTGGGAATGCATACAGTAGTCCCTGGGGCCAATCATGAACTAGAGCGTCTCTGGGGGAGTGTCCGGGAAGAGGAAAGAGAGTGAAGAAACTGTAGCACTTGCTGTTGAGAGGAGTTGCGAAAAGGTCGCAGCAAGGCTGACACCATTTGTGGAAGATTTTGTCCGCTACTGTCCGGTTGAGAGACCACTCATGAGGCATGAGAATAGCTCTGCTTAGCCTGTCCGCTATGACGTTGGACTTCCCAGGGATACGCGTTGCTGTCAGAAACCGTTAAGAGGAGGTTGCCCACTGCCACAGTCTGAGTGCTTCTCGACATAAGGGATATGACTTGGCTCTGCCCTGCTTGTTGATGTACCACACTACAGACATATTGTCTGTCTGAATTGCAATGGTCCCAGTGGGTAGAGAGTTATGAAGAGCTTGCAGTGCTAAAAGCACCGCCCTCATCTCCAAGACGTTTCTGTGCAAGTGGTACTCGTGGGGTTGCCAGGTGCCCTGGACAGTCCTGCCCTGAAAATGCCCCCCCACCCGATCAAGGAGGCATCCGTGGTCACCGTGGCAACTGGAGGAGGAAGGATAAATGGTCTGCCCTGGGGTACTGATTGAGGGACCATCCACCAAGTCAATTGGTCTTTGCATGACTGTGTGATTATTATTTTGTGAGACAAAGGAAGTTGTTGAAAGGACCATTGGGTGAAAAGCATCCACTGGAGAATCCTCATGTAAAAACAAGCCAGGGGAACTAATAAGATCACTGCTGCCATGAGACCCAAGGTTTTTAGGACAAATCTGGCCTGAATCTTTCTGCATCCTAATAATACCTGTACATGTCGACGAATGTCTGCCACTCTGTCTACTGGAAGTCTTGCGGACAGATCTTGCGTATTTAATCTTGCACCTATAAAGGTTAAAGACTGACAAGGCGACAATGCAGACTTTTCGAAATTTATTGAGATACCTAGGTTGGAGCATGTTTGGATGGTATAATCCCTGGCTCTCAGCAATTGATGTCTGGTGGTAGCAGTAAGGAGCCAGTCGTCTAGATATGGAAACACCTGGAATCCTTGCCGTCTCAGGTGAGCGGTAACCACTGCCATGCATTTGGTGAACACCCTGGGGGCTGTGGTGAGACCAAAGGGCAGGGCTCTGAACTGGTAATGAATGGCTCCCAGCCGGAAGCGGAGAAACCTTCTGGAATGCCTGTCCATTTTGATGTGGTAGTATGCATCCTGAAGATCTATGGAGCACATCCAATTGTCCTGACCCAAAAAGGGTAGAATGGACTGAAGCGTGACCATCCGGAACTTCGTTCTTTGAACAGACTTGTTTAGTCTGCTGAGATCCAAAATGGGTCTCCAGTCCCCTGTCTTTTTTGGTACCAAAAAGAACTTTGAGTAAATTCCAGATCCTTGCTGGTCTTCTGGGACTTGTTGGATGGCCCGTTTTTTTAGCAGTCTTGAAATTTCTTGTACTGCCTGTTCCCTTAGACTGGGTGGAACATCTGGGATGGGGTTGTTTGATTTTAAGGGGGTGTGGACAAACGGGATTTTGTAACCTCCGGATAAGATAGACTGTACCCATCTGTCTCAAGTGATGAGACGCCAGACTTCTGGGTACAGAGACAACCTTCCCCCGACTGCCTCCAAAGGCGGACAGCCGGGCAGCCCCTCAGGGGTGCTGGAAGGGCTTGTCAGAGAAAGATTCTCTGCTGACCTGATTCTGCGGACCCCCTCTGCCCCGCGGGCGGCGTCTATTGTTGTTCCCTCCTCTGCCTCTGGAGGGAAACTCGCCATGTGCATCAGGCATGGCTCCCTAGGGTTTCCGGAACCACATCTTTCCACTCTTCTGACCCTTAGGGTATGGTTTAGAGGGAGTGGAGAAACGAACTCCCATGGCAGACAGAGTCTTGCCTTCCTGCTCACACCTGGTAAGTGTATCTTTCACCTGAGGTCCAAACAGAGCCGAAACATCAAAAGGGGTGTTGGTGAAAGACGCCTTGAAGGGATCAGCGAAGTTACATAACCGCATCCAGGCATGTCTTCTCAAAGCCACGCCTGTGCCTGCGGCTCTACTCGCTCCATCAGCCACATACGAAATGAGCCGCATGGAAGAGTTAAAGATAGAATTAAGAGTCGCCAGCTGGGAGTTTATCTTGTCTTGAGCCCCCGCAGCTGATGGATCTTGCAGAGTATCTCCTAGCTCCTTGAGGAGATCCCTCTGAAGACGGGTGAAGTGGCACAAATAATTCAGTGACTGCATGGAGAAGGTCGCTGAGGAAAACATCCGCTTCCCTTATCTATCCATCGTCCTAGACACTTTATTAGGGGATGGACAGGTACAGAAGTATCAGTCAACTCCTTTTTCGTGGCAGCTGCTACCACCATGGCAACGGGGACACCCTTTGCCAAAAACTGTTTATCTTGAGGGGCCGTAATAAACTTAGTGGGCCTGCGGGGGGTTGGTTCCAGTGTGTCCGGAGCTGACCACGCCTTCCGAGCCACCACTTCCATTAATGGATCAAAAGGCGGAGACACCCAGGAGGTGGAGGGGCGAGAACCAAACGCATCCAAGTATACCGACTCGTCCTCAGAAGGGTTAAGGGCAGACCAGTTCCCCCTCTGCTTAAGGATCTCAAGGATGTCTGAGAAAGAGACATCTTCAGAGGGGGATCTTGGGGACCCTTCTGAATCCTCCAAGTCAGTATCTGATGTGACAAGACTCTGGGGAGTCAACATGTTTCCTCTTACATTTCCTCTTTCGAGGGGGCTCCTCTGAAATCTCAGGGGAGGCCTCGGAAGAGGAAGATACACCCAGTGGGGTGACCTGGAGCGTTTGATCCCCTCGCTTGGGGTCTGGAGAAGGGGCAGAGACCGAAGCAGGCACCCTGGGGGGAGGAGCTGAAGGGGCTGATCGAGGTGCAGACTCAGAAGTTAGCATGCTCCTTATGACCTCGAAGGCGCCCCTGTCTGGTAGAGAAGAGGGCCCCCGCTCCGAAGAGACAGGAATCCTCTCCGGCACCGAAAGGGATGGCTCCGAGGCCGATGCCACTCGCCCCGTCGGAGCCGACGATGGAGTCTCGGTGCCCAGATCCCTCCAAGGAAGGTACCAGTGAAGAAATCGGAGCTGACGAAGGAGCCAAAAGGGGAAGCATCAGCGCTGACGTTTCCAGGATCCGAGCCCCAACAAGCTCCGGCTCCGAACTGACAGGAGGAGTCGGAGGAGGAACTACTTCAGAAACTGGAACAGCCACAGCCTGATGAGGAGGGCTAGTTAACATTTTAGCCAGGGCCTGCGATTTGAGCAGTCTACTAACCACTCTCTCCAAGTCATGATCGGATAGCCTCGAGGACCGAGAAGAGTGGGACCGATGGCTCCTTTCAGACTGTAGCAAAGGCGATCCTGGAGCCAAGCGAATCGACTCTAGGGATGATGACCTGAATTGCTTATGGCTCCCTGACGGCTCTGACATCAAGGTCGGAGCCGAGAGAGATTTAGATACTTCGGTTCCGTCCGGAACAGAAATTGAAGCAGATGCTCCACCTGGCAACGGCTCCGTACTGGGAGCCGACGGCTTGGTGGGCTTAGGGGTTTTCGCTGGCTGAGACTTCGCCGGAGACCCCTCGAGTTTTAGTAACCCTCTGAGAATTAACTTGTTTCTATGCTCCTGCAGGACTCTCGGACTAAAGGCATGACATACCGAGCAAGAGCCCTGCAAGTGTAGGGCACCCAAACAATAAACACAAGAAGTGTGACCGTTTGTCAGAGACATTTTTTGACAGCACGAGTCACACTTCTTGAACCCTGACACCTTGGTATCCTTTGACATGTTAAAGAAAAAAGGAATACCGATGGATAAATGTTAGACTAGTGCAAAAAACACACACTCACACACACACACTAGTCCCACACCTTCACACAAAAAATTTAAAGGAAACAATACTAACAAAACTAAGAGACTATGAGACTTAGACTACAAAGGCTAAACACTACTTCCTACTGGAACAATTTAAAATGGAAGGGGATAGCCTTTAACATAAACGGCCTACTTAGGGAGATAGGGGGGAGGGGAGAAACTCTCTAAGTAAAAACGAGTTTCCTAAGGGTAGAAAAACACAGGGAAAACTAAGACTAATCTACAGTACTACTCTGATTTAACAAAAAACTTGAAAAATATACACTAAAAGTTTAACTACTAATATTACAAAAGATGAATACGACCTGAGCCAGTAAAGCGCAACCTCGTAGCTGAAGCGGCAAATGAGATCTGGGGGTCTAGCGCCAGGCACTGTGGGATATAGGGAGGCCTCGAGCCAGTAAGTAGCTCTTGAACTTTAGAAAATGGCCGAGTCAGAGCCGAAGGGTGGCTCCGAACCCAACCAGCAAGAATGAAGGCGAGAGAGACAACTTAACATTGAAGGGTTCCACTGCCATGAGGGCCTGCAGTTCAGACATTCTTCTTGCTGAAGTGATGGCTAGAAGTAAGGCTGTTTTCCAAGAAAGGAATTTCAACTCTCATGTAGCAGCTGGTTCAAAGGGGGGAAGAGTGAGTTTTTCAAATACACAGTTAAGGTCCCAGGCTGGAGTGGGAGCTCTCCTGGGGGTCTTAAAATTTTGGCCCCTCTAAGGAATTGTTTCAGCAGGGGATGAGAGAAGAGGGGTGGATCAGTATTATAATGTGCTGAAATGGCAGAGGCATGAATCTTGCTTGAAGAGAACGATAGGCCCTTGTGCAGCATTTCTGTTAGGTATTCTAGAATATGAGGTAAGCTGGGCACCGTTGTGCCAATCCCCTAAGCCTGGCTCCAGGAACAGTATCTTTTCCACTTTTCTGAATAGGATTTTCTAGTACTAGGCCTCCTTGCCCCAAGAATTACATCCAGCACTTGCTTACTGAGGGTTGCTAGAGGTGAGCTCAGGGAATTAGCCAGGCTGCAAGGTTCAGGGTTTGAAGCTGAGGGTGCAGAATCTGGCCTGCCTGCTGGGGACAGCAGGGAAGGGGTCTGAGGCAGGTGCCACGGTTGTAGCACTGTCAGACTGCTCAAAAGAAGGTACCAGTGCTGGTGTGGCCAGTCTGGGGCAATCAGTATTGTCCTTGGCTTGTCCTGTTTGATCTTTAGTAGGACCTTCGAGAAGAGAGGCAGAGGGGGGGAGGCATAAACTGAGAGGCTTTTTCAGGTAAAGGACAGGGCATCCACTTTTCAAGCTTGGCAGTGGGGAGTTCTGGTGCAGAATTTGTTCAACTGGTAGTTCTGAGGTGAGGCAAACAGGTCTACCTCTGGTGTCCCCCATTTGTTCTTCAAGAGTGTGAATATTTGGGTTCCAGATTCCATTCATGTGGGTCCATGAGATTTCTGCTTAAGTTGTCTGCCAGTGAATTTAGTTTGCCTGGCAGGACTTGAGCTTGCAGGTTCACTTGGTAGTTCAAGGCTGTGTTCCACAGAGCCATGGTTAGTCTGCAGGGTGGGTAGGAATGGGTTCCCCCCTGCTTGTTTGTACCACATAACTGTGGTGTTGTCTCTGTCTTTACCAGTAGTCGTCCTGGAAGAATAAGCTCTTTGAAAGCTGTCAGAGAATTCTGTACATCTAACATTTCTTTTTGATTGATATGCACGTTCATCTGTTTTGGGGTCCATTTGCCCTGAATGCACTTTCCTGCCATGTGAGCCCCCCATGCATAGTCTGATGCGTCTGTTGTTAGGGTTTGGGTGGCAGGGGTAGAGTGAAAGGGAGTCCCTTGTTGTGGTAGCAGGCCTCTGCCCACCAAAGGATCTCTGTCCTTAGACAAGGAATGATAGGAACCATTGTTTCTAGGTCCTGAGAATGTTGATACCATAGACTTTTCAGATACCATTGAAGTTTCCTCATATGCAGTCGTGCATATGGAATTAACAGAATGCAAGGGGCCATGAACCCCAAGGTTTGCAGGATCTTCCTTGCAGAGAGCTGGGTTTTTGTGGCCAGTAGGTTGAAGTAGGTTGTCAAATAAACTTGTTTCTCCGGAGTGAGGAATGCCATCTGGGAAGTTGTGTTCAAGCTTGCTCCCAGGAATACAATCTGTTGGGAGGGTACAAAGTGTGATTTCTTCTTGCTGATGGTGTACCCCCGTGAGGTTAGAAGCCTCTTTACAAATGCCAGGTGTTGTAATAGCAAGTCCTGACTTACTGCCTGAATCAGGCAATCATCCAAGTATGCCTGCAAAATGCAATGGCTGGAGTTAGGCACTTTCTGAATACCCTGGGTGCAGTGGATAAGCCAAAGGGAAGCGCAGAGAACTGATAGTGCATGGAGCCCGCCCTAAAACATAGGTATTGTCTGCAGGATTCCCTTACTGGGATGTGCAGGTAAGCTTCCTTTAAGTCTAGGGTTGCCAGCCAGGCATCCTTGGCTAGCATAGGAAGAAGCTGTTGAAGAGTTAGCATTTTGAATTTTGGAACCACCAGAAAGGTGTTGAGAATAGACAGGTCCAGGATAAGACGCCAGAAGTTTTCTTTTCTGGGAACCAGGAACAGTCTTGAATAAAACCCTTGTCCCTTTTGTTCTGCTGGGACAGGTTGAACAGCCCTGATACTGAGGAGAGAGAGAGAGAGCACTTGTTTTGGGGCCCCCGCCCAATGATTTGGGGGGAGGTCTGGCCATCCACTTGAGGTTGGTAATGAGTGGAAGTGGAATCTGTATCCTACGGAAACTATGTTTAAAACCCATTTGTCCTGGGTAATGAGTTCCCAGTTTTTTGCATGCAGGGTGAGCTTTCCTCCTAAGGGAGCCAGTAGTTGAGCAGGGCTTGGAAGAGTTAAGGATAAGTCACTGTGCCATTTTTCCAAAGGGGGTGGCTTACTACTCCCTGCTTTGGAAGTGGGAGCTCCCCACTGCTTAGACCTGTGCATAGCCTGAGACTGAAGTCTTGGTGGTTTGCTGCTCCTGGGTTTGGAATGAGAAGGCCTGGAAGAGACTGGAAAAGACCAATTCTTTGAAGGCCAATGCCTACTGAATCTAGGAGGCTGTACTTGTAAGAAATCTTTAACAGTTTGCATAGATTTAGCTTTTTCCTCCATCCTTTTGAGGACTTCTTCTGCTTTGTTGCCAAAAAGGCAGTCTTGGTTTAAGGGTGCATCCAGCAATTTAGCTTTAACATGATCTGGCAAGTTTTGCTCCTTAAGCCAGGCATGCCTTCCAAGTACAGACCCAGTGACAGCAGCCCTGCAAGATGCTTCCAAAGCATCAAAACCACATTGCAAAGTATGTTTACCAACTTGTTCAGCAGAATGCATTAACTCTTGCAACTCTTTGTGTTCAGCACAGTCAGGAATCAACATCATTTTCTGTTTTAAAAGTCCCATAATATGCTGCTGATACTTTAACATATGAAACTGGCAATTTAAAGCCCTAATGGCCAAAGTAGCAGAGGTGTATACCTTCTCACCCCATCTGTCTAAAGCTCTAGAGTCACTATCAGAAGGGGTAGGATTTTTGGAAGTAGTAGCCTTAATTCCTTTTGGTCCTTGGGAAATGATCTCTGGATCCGCAGTGGGATTTTTGAAGAGGAATTTGTGAGAGTCAGATACTCTGTAGTACCTGTCAGGTTTCCTGGGAGCTGGAGGCAAAGTGTCTGGGGTAAGGCTGGATTCCAAGAAAACATCATCTACAATCTCCAGAACAGGAGGGATAGCTAGAGGCCTGTGTTGAGGCAGGAGTAAAAATTCCCTAAGTCTCTTTTTGGACTCAGAATAGTCCTGGCTTTCCCAGTGGAAATGCTCCCTAAGGGTATGCAAGATTTCACCAAAAGAAAATTCTTCTGGAAGGGAAGCAGAGGGAATGGAATCCTCTGCATCAGAATCCTCATAAGTAGATGAGGGTAAATCCTGGTAGTCAGAAGGAACAGAGATATCAGATTCCTGATCAGAAGAGTCAGAAGGAAAACCAGTTCTAGGTCTCTTAGAGGGGGAAGGCTGGCTTCCCCTAATTAAGGTAATAAGGTCTTCAGCCATTCTAATCATTTGTTTTTGAGGCATATGGGCCTGAGTATGCGGTTTGGTCGTCAGTTTTCTAGGTGTAATTTGAGCTTTAGGCTTGAGGAATTCGGTATTTCGAGCTTGAAACGAAGTCGTCGGGTAATATGAAAGTCGGTAGGCCTGAATACACCCTCAGAAGCCGGTGCCTGCACAGCGGCTCCGGACCCATCCAAGGTAGAGACATCCGCAGGTTCCATGGTCGAAGAAGCATCTTGCGAATGGGTCTCAGAAGAGGCCTGCAAATCTGTAGTAGTGGATACCAGGGGATGAGAAAGCACCTCAGTGACTACTGGTGAACTGGCAACTAGCTTAACGGAAGCGTCGTCGGCAGTTTTGGACCTATGCGGTCTGTCTCTGTCTTTATCCCACGTTTTTTCAGAAGAACGGTAATCAGATGGCTTAACTAAGCCATTTTAGAGTACGAAGATCGATACAGAAAGTATTTAGCTGCAAAAGTAGCCCGATGACAAATAGTTCAGGCGTTGAACAAGGTACAAAACCAATAGTGAGGGACATCATGGTCTGGGCTTAGACAGGTTACGCAATAAGAATGAAAATCTCTGTGAGGTATTTGCTTTCCACAGGCAAGATAAATGTTAATTTTTTCTGACATCGGTTAGAACTAGAAAAAAGGATCCACAACAGGGTACTTACCTTTTGAAGACTTCAGGTCTGAAACTCGAAAACGAAAATTTCAGGAGTCAGCTGACCAGCACTTGTGAACTGCTTCTGCTTCGGGCACCACACGGCAAGAAAGACTGATGTAATGGCATCGGCTGCATGTTTTATACCCCTGATCACCTGACATCATGAAAGAAGTGACAGCATCCGTCGCAGAAATCCGAAGACTCTGGTATTCGGGCCGGCTGAGGGCTACCTGCAGGCAGATAACCCAAATGTGATGACTGCAACACTCAAACACGAAGAACATCCTGATGGGGCTAAAGGTGAAGAGATGTCAACCTTGAAATAGGAATCTTGGCAATCTGAGTAGTCATGTACAGATGGCAACTTATATACTCTAAAGCCTAGACCAACTCTAGCTTGCACTTGTCAAAGTTCACTTTAGCAGTCTCTTGCTTGAACCAGCAATGCCCTTGAAGTCGATGTAAGGAACCAGTCATGCAGGCACAGAAAGGCCTGGAATGAATGCAGCCTCAGCTGGGTTGCTACCACCATCATGCATTTGAACACCCTGGGAGCTGTAATAAAACTGAAGGGCAGTGGTCAAAACTGATACACACCGTCTCCCAGCTGGATATGCAGAAACCTCCTTGAGTGCTTGGCTATCTTTATATGATAACAAGCATCCTAGAGGTCTACCATGCACATCCAATCATTCCTCCTCAGCAGCGATAGCATGGCCTGCTCCATGACCATCCAGAATTTGACAAACAGGTTTAATCTGCCTGGGGCCATTATGGGTTTGAAGTTCTTGCTTTTTCTTTCTTGGACACCAAAAAGAATCTTGAACAGACCCCAGATCCTCTCTGGTCTAGAGGAACTTCCTGGATAACATGCATTACTTGTAGCTTTTGAATTTCTCCCACTACTTCCCTTTTCTGCTGGGGCAACTGTAAGGGACTTTTGGTTATAAATTACGAAAATTTGAAAGGGGTAGTGTAAACTCTGGTAACAGCTCTCCACACCCAGGCTCTGCACTCATTACCTCCAAGCCTGATGGTGGAGAGCTAACCACCCTCTCCCTCCCAAATGCCTCCAGAGTACAGCAGCCAGGCAAATCTGACTAGTTTTAGAAATGGTTCCTGAAACCCTAATTTTGTGGATTGCTTCTTTCCCCAAGGCGTAGCCTGTTGAGGTTCCCCCTTCTGCCCTGGGAAGCATGCTCACATGCAGCATCTTGGACATCTTGCTGGGACTTCCAGAAAAAAAAAACAGTTTCCCACTCCTCTGACTGCAAGAGAAAGTTGACTGAGGAGTGGAAAAGCAGACCATTATGGCAGACAATGTCTCACCATCCTGCTTGTCCTGGTAGAAGTTCCTTAACTGTGGGTCACAAAAAAGTGAAGCCATTAAATGGCTGCCTTGAAGCACTCCACAAAGTTAGAGAGCCACACTCAAGCATGATGCTACTGCAAGTCAGTGCCTGTCACACTGGCTGTACCATCTGCTGGGGTCTATATTAGAAGCTTGAAAAGTCTCTTCTTTGAACACTTAAAAGCTGACATGTAAAGAATGAATGCTGGAAACTGCAAATGGCCATTTCCGCAAATTTTTTCCTTGTGAAAAAATCTGCTTGGCTGTTATCGGGAATTGCCCCTTTCTCCAATGTAGAGCGATCTCGGAGTTGGTATATTTAGTTAGGGGGTGTGGGGGGGTGAAGGCCCTCATTTGATTAGGGTTTTAAAGTTTGTTTTTATGTTTACGGCCAAGTGAATTTTTTCCCTAGGAAAAAATTTGGAGAAGTGGCCATTTCCGGTTTACATCTTTCACACTTTGCATGTTGACCTTTAAGTGTTTTAAGAAAAGACTCTTCGAGCATATAATATAGACCCATCTGCTGCACTGTATAACAAAGATCATGGGTATGGTCGACATCAGCAGCATGGTAGCCACTGAAATTCCATGGATTTCTGAGTCTCAGCTGTCTGGGATTCGATGGACTTGGCAGCTCCATCAACCAAGTTCGTTTGTATTCTTGTCAGGTAAGCCATATAGTATAAAGAGAGGAAAGCAAAGGTGGCTGAAGCACACATGTCCTTCCTGAATCTGTCCAATGTTCTAGATTCTCTATTGGGAGGATGGTCAGACACACTCTCCTCTGACAGTTCCATTTTGGTGTCTGTGACTTCTAAAATGGCATTGACCACAGGCCTATTAGTCCAATTTGCCTTATCCTTCAGTGGAATTAATTGTGTGGTTTTCTAAGGATAAGCTCCACCACATCCAGTTCTCTCCACATCCTCCTAGAAACTAAATCGGCAAGTGGGTCTGTAGCAGGTATCACCAGGTGCTGAATGAGCCTGCACTGAAGGCCTCAAGAAATACCGACTCCTGAGGGGAAATGGCTTCAGAGATCCAACATCCCCCACCCCCCATCTCATCAATTCCAGGAGGCCACCAAAACAGTCATTGTCATGTGGAGAATTTGGGGAACCTTCTCACTCATCAAGGTCAGAGTCCTCTGTCAACAATTCTTGAGTCGGAATCTGGGTACCTCCTCTTACACCCTTTAGATGTGACCCAGCGGTCAGGGATCTAGGCACGCATCTCGACAGAAGCCTTACTTTCAACAACCACATAGCCACAGTGTTGAGGAAATCCTTTTATGTTGCACAACTTATAAGTAAGGGCATGGCATCTAGGTCCAAAGGGATCATTATCCCACTGTACTCCACCCTTATTAGATCAATCATAGAATACAATTCTCCCTTCGATATGTACCTGACCAGGCATATGCAGCAACTACAGTGACTTCAGAGGTTCCTTATAAAAAGAATACAAGGTGTAACAAACCTGCCTTATACAGAGTGCCTTAAAGCCTTTTCTCTCTAGTCAGTCTCCTATAGAGTGCTGAGGGGTGATCTATGCCTGGTGTACAAAACATCCTCAAACCCCACAATTATGAATCTCTTGCATATCTGTAAGTCAAACAGTACTAGAAATACAACATCTTGGGACCTGAATTTTGTCTGCAACTTAAAAAGAACATACTGGAAAGCCAGATATGTACCCCAGAGACTGCCCCTCCTATGGAACAGGCTTCCCATCCATGTGAAACTATGTTCTATTACCCAGCTTAACTGCAATCTAGACCACTGGATGGGGAGTGGGAAATTTACACCAGGCCTAGCATCCATGTCTCTTATGGACCTCTGTCAAGCCTCCAATGTCCTATTTGGATAGAGGACATCATTACTCTTTTGGAAAAACGTGGCTAGGCTTAGAAAGGCTCCACTGGGTTGTTAGTCTAGTAACAATCTATGAAACTATCCTCAAAACCCACACCTATGAATCTCATGCATATCTTTACGTCAAACAGTACTAGAAATACAACTACCACCCAAAATTACAGCCTGTGAGAGATGTACTTGTATAGCCAAACTGAAAGCAAAGCTCTCTTCACCCAAGACTGGACTAGACAGTCAAGAGGAGAGGGTAATCACTTGCACCACACCACACTCATCACATAGTCCCTCAAAACCTACACCACCAAAACACACACACAGAAACACAAAACACACACCTACATTCACAGAGGCTCTCAATAAAAATCTGCCCAAGCAACAGAGACCTCCAAAGCAGAAACACAAGCAACCTTCACCCCCCCAACACAACCCAAATGACACATAGCCCACAAACTCAGTGTGCCACCCAACCACAGTCCATAAGGCATAACAACGTACCCAACACTCTAGTCATAGGTGACTCTACAGTCAGGCACACTGATGTTCCAATCACCAGACTAAACAAGGAGAAAGTTACTGTTATCTGCCTGTCGGGTGCCAGGATCCACCATATAATGCACACATTCAGGTCACTCCCCAACAAGTACAAATATGACTCTGTCATTGTCCATGTTGGTGTGAACGACCTGAGACGTACCTCCCTGGACTACATGAAAAGAGACATGGAGGAGCTCTCCAGTCTTGTAGCCCAGGCAGGTATGACCCTAGCCCTGAATAGTATCCTGCCATAATCCAGAATGATACTACAGTACAAGGACAAAATGATTGACTTCAACAATTCGCTAAGCTTCTGGTGTCATTCTAATGAGATCCAACGTCTGTCTGCCTGGGATGACATGATCGACAAACCATGATGCTTTGCCAGAGATGGCCTGCACCTATCACTCTTGGGATTCTGGATACTGGCTAAGCCTCTTGCCACCCCCTACAGTGCCGTTTTTAGGCAAGGTTCAAATGACAAATTCACCACCATAACAGGTAAAAGCAAGTAAAATCTGAGGGTAATGCTACTCATTGCTACAAGTTTAAACCTCAAAATGCACTCACTCAAGGCACTCCTTAAAATGGAGAACATCGACATCTGCGCAGTGACAGAGACCTGGTTCAAGACTCCAGAGAGCACCCCTGCATTACCAGGCTATAATTCATACCACACCTTTCGGCCACCTAACCTGGACCGAAATACTAAAGGCGGAGGCGTGTCCATATTCATTAAGGATATCCACACCTCCATGCTAGCTGCTCAGCATAATGCATCCGAGATTACCCAAGTGCAACTAACTCTGGGCAAGACCGCAATCCAAACTGTAGCTTGCTGTAGATCCCCCACCGTGCCCCAGGATTCCCACTCCTCATTTCTTGATACACTGGAAAATATTAGGGTACAACCCAACACCCTAATAATGGGCGATTTCAACTACCCCACCATTAACTGGGAAAATTACTCATGTACCAACTCTCTTGCTCAATATTTTCTGAAGTTCATAAATTCCAATGCCTTAGATCAACTTATCCACACCCCAACCAGGGGCAGCAATATCCTAGACCTGGTCATTACCAACATGGGTGACCGGTGTTCCACATCAGAAGTCAATTCCTCGTTGGTCACATCTGACGACAAGCTAATCACCCTAGACATCCACATCTCGCCCCGAACCCCCATTAGGGAAACCACCATAAAAAATTTCTCCAAAGCCAACTTCACGCTTCTTAAGACAGAAGCGGCAAACTTCACGACACCCATCCAGATGGACAATGGAGGTACGACTGCTGAGTCCTACACAAATGCACTTTATACGCACTTACACGAGTGCATGCTATCCGTAACAGAACCAAGATGCTATCCTTAAAAAAAAAAAAAAAAAGGAAGCCAATCTGGTGGTCCCCTGCCATAAACAAACTCTACAGCAGAAGAAAGAAACTGCAGCAAAAAAGAGTAAAATCCCATGATTGGATGAACTCCCTGGTCAGTGTGAGTAAGAAGCTGAGATCCCTCACAAAATCTTCCAAAGCTAGTTATGAAAACAAAATCGTCAATGTTTCTAAAAACAACCACAAGCATTCTATAGCTATAAATAAATCCAAGAAGTATCACTCCCCACATGGCTACCTGTGCCAAACCCAGTCCAAACACATAAACTAACATAAAAGGCACAGTAGCGATGCAGGCAGTAAACACAACACTAACCAAAGTGCAGGAAACAAAGCTGAAAAAAAACACTGCTTCATAAACTTTAAAATTCTGATTTATTGTGACACAAACAGAAGACGTGGTAAGCGCTTTCACCTGGATAGGCTTCTTCAGACCAAAATAACCTCCTCTTGTACCCCCGTACTATAGCAAAAAAGGCGCCTAAAACAGATAAGCCATTAAAGGCACAGTACAACCATTATGGTATACAACATAAATGAAATGCTTACTCTAAAATACATTAACCATAGTAAAATGAAAACACCTGTACCACTCATAAAACATAAATAAAGATATATGAAAACAAAAAACTGCATAAATAACTTCATAAATTCATACTGATTGCACAACACTAACAATAAATCCTCTAATAAAAATGTGCATATCCAAGTATAAAAAGCACAATCATACGTATCACTTCAATCTCCTGGTCTTCAGGAAAGGTCTCAATGGTACTTTCTCATTCAGTCCAGGAAAAAACACCTGCTCTAAGTCTAACAATCCATTTAGATTCAATACTCTCAGTTCTACCCCTCACCCCCCCCCCAAAACTAGTGTGTGTAACATCTAGTACTTTAAAATGAAAAAGATGTGTGGAATCATTAGATAAGACATGTTTGGACAGAGCATTAACAGTGGAATGAATCCTAATCTGGTAGAGATGTTCCCTTATTGTGTCCCTCAGCCTCCTGAACGTCTTGTCTACATAAAACGTGGCACAAGCTCCACAGGAGGCCAAGTAGACAACATGTGTAGATTCACAGTTGCATGAACTCTAACTTCATGGTTAGTGCCATAGACAGGGTGGTAGAAATGGACATCAGTATCTATGAAACAACAATAGTTGCAACTACCACATGGTACAGTACCAGCAACCCTATCACTTCCGCTGTCCATATTAGGTTCGATCTATTCTTATAGACAAAGCCTGGGGTAGCACCCACAACTTCCCTCACATTCGAATCCAGTGTTAACACACACCCAGTGTGATCTAATCACATCTTTCAACCTACCTACATCTTTCGTATAATATAAGGGCACTCTGAAACCATGATCTCTACTCCCAGCCAAAACACCCTGGGAGGGACCATCATGGTCCCCTACAATCTCAGAGAAAAAGGGGGCAGCAGCTTGTTCCCTCAAATTAATGAGGTCTGCCAGTCCTCTCTCCATATCAGATATCTGATATTCCCTGCTCTTAAACCTCTCACATAACTCCCTGACATCTGCCTCAAAACCATCCTGACTGGGATTATACCGTGACGTCCTATATACCTGACCCCTTACAATATTATCAAAGATGTAACCTGGATGCACACTGCGTCTATGGATATAGGAATTGTGTTGACACTCCTTTCTATACACTCCTGTGTTCAATAGGCCACTTTCCAATCTCTGGACATAGACATCCAAAAAGGAGATCCAGTTCTCAGAAACCTCATGAGTGAATTTCAGATATTGCATTAAACCATTAACTCTCTCCAAGACGAGAGATAACTCATCTTTCGTGCCCTTCCAAATGAAAAACACATCGTCTACAAAACACCTATAGAACATCACGTTCCTCATAAAATCATCTATACCAAATAAGAACTTGGTCTCCCACGCAGCCATAAAGAGGTTGGCGTAGCTATTGGCACAAGAAGTGCCCATAGCTACGCCATCCATCTGTAAATAGCACTGAGAGCCAAAACAAAAGATGTTCTCTAACACAGCCTCCAAAAATAAAGCTAACAAATCCACTGCATTATCACCTAATCCAGATTTGTCCTTCAAGTAATCGACACCAACTGCATCCTATTCTCTGTTTGGTATCACGGTGAATAGGGACTGAACGTCCATCGTGTCTAAATAATATGGGAGATCAACAGGGACAGATCTCACAGATTCATACAAATCCAACAGGAACTGTTTTGTGTCCTTAAAATATGGACATTTGTGTCAACCACTGGGCACAAGAACCTCTCCACATACAACAAAAAAGGTTCCGTGATCCACCCCCTGCCCACAACAATGGGCCTCATGGGTGGACACACACTGTCCTTATGGATCTTAGGGAGACCCTGTATCACTGGCAGGAGGGGATCACTAATAAACAAATATTCCTACAACTCATTCGTAATAACATTGGTCTTAATCAAATCATCCAAAACCATCTGTATTCTATGGACATGCATATCCACTGTCTTACATTCCACTAAACTGTAAAACCTTTGGTCTGATAACATAGACCTCATTGCCTCATCATAGAACTCAGAGTCCATAACTAACAGAGCACCCCCCCTCATCAGCAGATCTAATGACAAGGGAGGCATCACCCCTCAGTTGTTGTAGGGCTCTCCTCTGTGCATAAGTTAAATTGTCCTTTCGTTTACTAGACTTACCCACTCTCTTTTCCATATCATACAGATCATTCTCAACTAGTTTACTGAAGGCAGCTACTAGTGGTGGTACCACTGGCATGTACACACTAGGCTTCTTAAACGATTTCCAATCTAACACCTGTGCTGTATCCTTAAATTCCAATCTAAGGCACAGGTTCCTGATAAATAACTTAAACTGTACTAGGGTATCAACATAACTGCTGTCACAACTAGGTATAAAAGTCAATCCCTTTGATAGTACCCCTAACTCATCTGACGTGAGTGGGCGGGAGGAAATGTTGTGCACTAAGTCTCCCAGTTTTCTCCCACATTTTCTTGAGATTTTGGTTCACCTGGGTGTCTGCTGAGAACTTCCTCTTCGTCCTGCCCCTGCTCATAGATCTTGATCCCCCCCCTCCCCTGTGAACTACACTGATGGGGAAAGGGCGACTGACAATCGCAGTGCCAACATTGTCATGACTAGAACCATGTGCAGCATGCATAACATGATTAGAATCCTTCCTCCTAACCACCGGTTCCAGATTCAGATTTGTTTGAACGACACACCCCAATGGTTCAGTACTAATGACAGATTGGCCCACAGGGGGAACAGTAGAACCCACCCCCACCACAGTCGAAACTTCGAGCTCCGACTCAGCAGAAACAACTGCATTAGAAAAAGCCCTATTCAAGGACATTCGAGCCAAGGGGCACATTATTCATAGAAAATACATTACTAGAGCCATCACTCATACTTGCATTATTAACAGTTGCACTCTTAGGCATATTAACATCCTCATTAGTGTCATGAATTTGCCCATTAGATGCATCAATCCGTTGAGTAGAGACAGCGGCATTAGGTCCATGCACATTACTATATGTCCTCGGCCAAGAGAAGACCTGGCCTAGCCTGAAATCATCTATGTCCCTCTTAAGCTTATGCTGTTTCTGTGCCAGTAAGTGCTTCTCATATAACTGTACAGTATCCAGTGTAGAATCAATACGTCTATCAACAATATCAGCTGGAAAATGACTATACAGTTCCTTTTGTTGTTCTCTAATGCTCTCTCAACTCAGATTCTTCCGGTAAGAAGAATTCATTCAAAAGTGACATATACTTTAGGCTTACCTCTATGTTAGCCTGCTGCCACTTATAGAGCCCGTGGTGGGCATCTTCAGTACTCTTAACCCCCTCGGTACAATTCTCCTTTGGATGCAAACTTCAAAATGCTGCCGTTGGGTCTGTAGTCGTTTCAACATCATAAAATCAGCCTCCATTCTCGCAACTGTTGCTCGCAACTCGACCCTATCAAACGGCTCAGCAGAGATCACAACACCCTCCTCTCCAACGCCTTCAAACAACATCAAGGGATTCACAGTACCTGATACACATACAGAGAAACGATCGATGTTCGTAAGAGTACCTCGTTCTGGTACATAAGACAATTCCACTTGTTGCTCAGCAACACCTGCCATGCTCCCAGGGGGGTGAAAACAGCAGTACGTAAAAATAAATTCAAGAAATATCACTCCCCACAGGACTAACGCTACCTGCGCCAAACTCAGTCCAAACACATAAACTAACATAAAAGGCACAGTAGCGATGCAGACAGTAAACACAGCACTAACCAAAGTGCACGAAACAAAGCTGAAAAAAAAACGCTGCTTCATAAACTTTAAAATTCGGATTTATTGTGACACAAACAGAAGACGTGGTAAGCGCTTTCACCTGGATAGGCTTCTTCAGACCAAAAGAACCCCCACTTGTACACTCTTAATATAACAAAAAAAGGCGCCAAAAACAGATAAACCATTAAAGGCACAGTACAACCATCAAGGTATACAACATAAATGAAATGCTTACTCTAAAATACATTAACCATAGTAAAATGAAAACACCTGTACCACTCATAAAACATAAATAAAGATATCAAATGGAGGAACAACAATGGAGCGACCAAGGCAACAAAAGTTACTGAATCCTTTACCATAAAAACGTTTTATTGTTGAAACTGGAATCGTGGTAAGCGCTTTCGCATACAAGTTTCCTCAGACCCTAAAACAAATACACACAATACATTTTATATATAAAAATCCAAATCCTCCAATGATAAAAAGTCATCAATTAGGTCAAGGAAAACCTTAAAAGCACAGTACCTTAAGAAAATACATATGACAAAGATTAAAAATTTTTTAAACATAAAATATTATGCAATACCATATCACTATTTAAGAATCCTACGTTTTTTCTGCAAGGGCTTCAAAGAAGCCCGCTCATTGAGCGCACTACCCCTGTCAGCTCTCAAAATAATCATCCAGTTTGTCTCCCTATATTCCGTATGATTAAGGATGTCACCTGCTCTAACAGTTGGTGTTATAATCTCAATAACCCTAAAAATAAAAGAGTGCATCTCTCCAAACTCTGTAACATGTTTTGATAAGGCATTGTGTTCCGATCGTGTTCTAATGCTATACATGTGCTCCCTCATTCTGTCACATAATGACCTATTCGTCTTCCCAACATAAAATGACTTATAATGGATGCACTCAGCTAAGTACACTACATTTGAGGTCCTGCAATTAGCATCCATGTGAAAAATAAATTCTCTATGTAAATCAGGTTGATAGAAAGAGGCAGAAGTATTAATCAAACCACAAAAATTACAACTGCCACATGGCCGAGTAACCCCTGCTCCAGTAAAATTGATCTTAGAGTCCTTACCATGGCACAATAGCCTCTTCAAGTTCTTCCTATTTTTATAGAGAAACAAAGGTCTATCACCAACTATATCACCAATTGCTGAATCTACCTGCAAAATGGACCAATGCTGTTTAAAAATTTCAGTTAGTTGTTTGTTATCCTGTGTATAAAACAGGGGAATCTTCACATATCCCCTCTCATTAGATGGATCCTTGAGTGTACCCACTGTTGCCTCAACAGCGGGACCATAATATGGGGCTGCAGTCCCCTTCCTAAGGAAATCAAGATCAGACCAACTCTTGGAGATCTCCTCCTTTCCATAACCCCTCTCTAACAATCTCTGTTCCAAGGTCATAATCTCAGATTCAAAGCCCTCTAATGTAGGGTTCAACCTGGACGCTCTAATACCCTGTCCTCGCATTAAATTCTGAAAAATATAATTGGGATGCATACTCGACCTACTCAAAAGAGTATTCCTATAGCAGGTTTTACGAAAAATGCCAGTGTTGATAACAGAGCCATCTAACGTCTCTATAAACAAATCCAAAAACTCAATACAGGTACAAGAAAAATTCATAGTAAATCTCAAGCACTCACTCAGTCCATTCATGAGATCATAAAAATGATTTAATTCAGCTATAGTTCCATTCCAAAGAAGGAACAAATCATCGACGAAACATCGATAAAACAACACATTAGTCCGAAATTCCTCCAACTTAAACAAAATAATATGCTCCCAATGTGCAAGAAACATATTGGCGTAGCTATTGGCACAAGAAGTGCCCATAGCTACGCCGTGTTTCTGTACATAAATCTCTCCATGAAATGTGAAGAGGTTGTTCTCTAAAATAATTTCCAAAAAATAACAAATAAGCTCAGTTTGAGTAACCTGATACTCACTATTAACTTCAAGATATTCATGTACATATCTCAAACCTAAATCATTGGGAATCATCGTAAAAAGAGACTGGATGTCCACAGTAACAAAAAATAAATTTTCAAGATCATGTAATCCTTGTACACATTCATAGAAGTCTAGAAGAAATTTAGTTCAGAGTCTCTCAAAACAACCCTATTCATGTTAATAATGGGTCTAAGATGTTTCTCCACATAGATAGATAAGGACTCTGTTATCCATCCCCCACCTGAAACGATGGGTCTCATGGGTGAGTCCATACATATGTTTATGGTCTTTAGGAAGTCCTTGTACTATAGGTAACAAAGGGTCAGAGATCCTAAGATAGTTAAAAGTATCCTCCGATATTAAATTCCCACTAAATACATCCAACAGAGCATTCTGAACATTTAATATAATCTTATGTACCTCATCAGCAGTAATTTTGCTGTAATGGTTGACATCACTCAGCATCCCTTCCATAGACTTAATATAACGACCACTAAACCTCCTTTATCAGCAGGCCTTATAATAATTTCTACGTTATTCTGTAAACTCCTCAATGCATTTCTCTCATTAAAAGTTAAATTGTACTTCATCCTGCCCCTAGAAGTACCTTTACAATCATCATAAAACTTATAAATATTGTCTTCCGTCAATTTCATATATGCGTCAACCAAAGGATGATTTATAGGATTATATGTGCTAAGTTTTTTGAAATGAGGACAGCCAGTGTTAGAATCTCGAACGCTATCATCTCTGGTCGAATTACCAATGTGAAAGCGCAACATAATATCCCTGCAAAAAAACTTTAAATCCAAGATAGTATCAGATAATTTACCGCTACACGATGGAATAAAACTCAACCCCTTGCATAGAACACCTCTCTCATGAGGTGTTAAAACATAATAGAGAGTTGGTCGTTAGACCTAAAGATAAATGCATTGTGAACAACCCTGGTAGAGATAAATGCAATTTGATGAGTGGTTCCCTGGGTGACCTCCCTTTTCCCCTACCCATCAGGGTAGACAGGGTTGGGAGGCGGACGAGGTCCATGAGCAGGGGACGTCAGAAGAGGAAGCTTTCAGGGGAGTACAACCACAATCAAACCTTGAAGAAGATGTGGGGGAAAGCAACAGGTCATTAATCCTGAACATCTCCTCACATATTTTAACACCTCATGAGAGAGGTGTTCTATGCAAGGGGTTGAGTTTTATTCCATTGTGTAGCAGTACATTATCGGATACTATCATGGATTTAAAGGTTTTATGCAGGGATATTATGTTGCACTTTCACTTTGGTAATTTGACCAAACATGATAGCATTCGAGATTCTAACACTGGCTGTCCTCATTTCAAAAAACTTAGCACGTTTACTCCTATAAATCATCCTTTGGTTGAGGCATACATGAAATTGACGGAAGACAATATTTATAAGTTTTATGATGATTGTAAAGGTACTTCTAGGGGCAGGATGAAGTACAATTTAACTTTTAATGAGAGAAATGCGTTTAGGAGTTTACAGAATAATGCAGAAATTATTATAAGGCCTGCTGATAAAGGAGGTTTAGTGGTCGTGATGGATAGTACACATTATATTAAGTCTATGGAAGGGATGTTGAGTGATGTCAACCATTTACAGCAAAATTACTGCTGATGAGGTACATAAGATTATATTAAATGTTCAGAATGCTTTGTTGGATGTATTTAGTGGGAATTTAATATCGGAGGATACTTTTAACTATCTCAGGATCTCCGACCCTTTGTTACCTATAGTACAAGGACTTCCTAAAGTCCATAAACATATGTATGACCCACCCATAAGACCCATCGTTTCAGGTGGGGGATGGATAACACAGCCCTTATCTATCTATGTAGAGAAACATTTTAGACCCATTATTAACATGAATAGGGTTGTTTTGAGGGACTCTAAACAATTTCTTCTAGACTTCTATGAATGTGTACAAGGATTACATGATCTTGAAAATTTATTTTTTGTTACTATGGACATCCAGTCTCTTTTTACGATGATTCCCAATGATTTGGGTTTGAAATATGTACATGAATATCTTGAAGTTAATAGTGAGTATCAGGTTACTCAAACTGAGCTTATTTGTTATTTTTTGGAAATTATTTTAGAGAACAACCTCTTCACATTTCATGGAGAGATTTATGTGCAGAAACACGGCGTAGCTATGGGCACTTCTTGTGCCAATAGCTACGCCAATATGTTTCTTGCACATTGGGAGCATATTATTTTGTTAAGTTGGAGGAATTTCGGACTAATCTATTGTTTTACCGACGTTTCGTCGATGATTTGTTTCTTCTTTGGAATGGAACTATAGCTGAATTAAATCATTTTTATGATCTCATGAATGGGCTGAGTGAGTGCTTGAGATTTACTATGAATTTTTCTTGTACCCATATTGAGTTTTTGGATTTGTTTATAGAGAAGTTAGATGGCTCTATTATCAACACTGGCATTTTTCGTAAAACCTGCTATTTGAATACTCTTTTGAGTAGGTTGAGTATGCATCCCAATTATATTTTTCAGAATTTAACGTGAGGACAGGGTATTAGAGCATCCAGGTTGAACCCTACATTAGAGGGCTTTGAATCTGAGATTATGACCTTGGAACAGAGATTAGAGAGGGGTTATGGAAAGGAGGAGATCTCCAAGAGTTGGTCTGATCTTGATTTCCTTAGGAAGGGGACTGCAGCCCCATATTATGGTCCCGCTGTTGAGGCGACAGTGGGTACACTCAAGGATCCATCTAATGAGAGGGGATTTGTGAAGATTCCCCTGTTTTATACACAGGATAACAAACAACTAACTGAACTTTTAAACAGCACTGGTCCATTTTGCAAGTAGATTCAGCAATTGGTGATATAGTTAGTAATAGACCTTTGATCCTCTATAAAAAATAGGAAGAACTTGAAGAGGCTATTGTGCCATGGTAAGGACTCTAAGACCAATTTTACTGGAGCAGGGGTTACATGGCCATGTGGCAGTTGTAATTTTTGTGGTTTGATTAATACTTCTGCCTCTTTCTATCATCCTGATTTACACAGAGAATTTATTTTTCATATGGATGCTAATTGCAGGACCTCAAATGTAGTGTACTCAGCTGAGTGCATCCATTGTAAGTCATTTTACGTTGGGAAGACAAATACGTCATTACGTGACAGAATGAGGGAGCACATGTATAGCATTAGAACACGATCGGAACACAATGCCTTATCAAAACATGTTACAGAGTTTAGTGAGACGCACTCTTTTATTTTTAGGGTTATTGAGATTATAACACCAACTGTTAGAGCAGGTGACATCCGTAATCATACGGAATATATGGAGACGAACTGGATGATTATTTTGAGAGCTGACAGGGGTAGTGGGCTCAATGAGCGGGCTTTTTTGAAGCCCTTGCTGAAAAAACGTAGGATTCGTAAATAGTGATATGGTACTGCATAATAGTTTATGTTTAAAATTTTTTTAATCTTTGTCATATGTATTTTCTTAAGGTACTGTGCTTTTAAGATTTTCCTTGACCTAACTGATGTCTTTTTATCATTGGAGGATTTGGATTTGAATTTTTATATACAAAATGTATTGTGTGCATTTGTTTTATGGTCTGAGGAAGCTTGTATTTGTATACGAAAGCGCTTACCATGATTCTGTTGTCAACAATAAAACGTTTTTATGGTAAAGGATTCAGTAACTTTTGTTGCCTTAGTGGCTCCATTGTTGTTCCTACATTTGATATACTTTGTTTTATTGAACGTGAGCAACGGAGCGTTTATCCAGTGGATTATTTTGTGTTTATTGATTTTATAAATAAAGATATATAAAAACAAAAAACTGATTAATAACTACATAAATTCATCCTGATTGCACAGCACTACCAATAAATCCTCTCATAAAAATGTACATATCCATGTACAAAAAGCACAATCATACGTATCACTTCAATCTCCTAGACTTCAGGAAGGGTCTCAATGGTACTTTCTCATTCAGTCCAGGAAAAACATCTGCTCCAAGTCTAACAATCCATTTAGATTCAATACTCTCAGTTCTACCCCTCACATCACCCCCCCTAAAACTAGTAAGTCTAACATCTAGTACTTTAAAATGAAAAAGATGTGTGGAATCATTAGATAAGACATGTCTGGACAGATCATTAACAGCAGAATGAATCCTAATCTGGTAGAGAAGTTCCCTTATTCTGTCCCTCAGCCTCCTGTCCGTCTTGCCTACATAAAATGTGGCACAAGCTCCACAGGAGGCCAAGTAGACAACATGTGTAGAGTCACAGTTTGCATGAACTCTAACTTCATGGTTAGTGCCATAGATATTGGCTCAGTGCTATTTACAGATGGATGGCGTAGCTATGGGCACTTCTTGTGCCAATAGCTACGCCAACCTCTTTATGGCTGCATGGCAGACCAAGTTCTTATTTGGTATAGATGATTTTTCGAGGAATGTGATGTTCTATAGGCATTTTGTAGACGATGTGTTTTTCATTTGGAAGGGCACGAAAGATGAGTTATCTCTCTTCTTGGAGAGAGTTAATGGTTTAATGCAATATCTGAAATTCACTCGTGAGGTTTCTGAGAATTGGATCTCCTTTTTGGATGTCTACACCCAGAGATTGGAAAGTGGCTTATTGAAAACAGGAGTGTATAGAAAGGTGTGACAACGCAATTCCTATCTCCATAGACACAGTATGCATCCAGGTTACATCTTTGGTAATATTGTAAGGGGTCGGGTATATAGGAAGACACAGTATAATCCCAGTCAGGATGGTTTTGAGGCAGATATCAGGGAGTTATGTGAGAGGTTTAAGAGCAGGGAATATCAGGTGTCTGCTATGGAGAGAGGACTGGCAGACCTCATTAATTTGAGGGAACAAGCTGCTGCCCCCTTTTTCTCTGAGATTGTATGGGACCATGATGGTCCCTCCCAGGGTGTTTTGGCTGGGAATAGAGATCATGGTTTTAGAGTGCCCTTATATTATACGAAGGATGTAGGTAGGTTGAAGGATGTGATTAGATCACACTGGGGTGTGTTACCACTGGATTCGAATGTGAGGGAATTTGTGGGTGCTACCCCAGGTTTAGTCTATAAGAATAGATCGAATCTAAAGAAATTGCTGTGTTATCCTAATATGGACAGCGGAAGTGATAGGGTTGCTGGTACTGTACCCTGTGGTAGTTGCAACTATTGTTGTTCCATAGATACTGATGTCCATTTCTACAACCTTGTCTATGGCACTAACCATGAAGTTAGAGTTCATGCAAACTGTGAATCTACACATGTTGTCTACTTGGCCTCCTGTGGAGCTTGTGCCGCGTTTTATGTAGGCAAGACGGACAGGAGGCTGAGGGACAGAATAAGGGAACATCTCTACCAGATTAGGATTCATTCCACTGTTAATGCTCTGTCGAGACATAAAAGAACGACTGACCTGAGTGACTCTGTCATTATTTAAAGCAAAATGTCAACAAAATGAAAGTGAAATTCTTATTGCTAAAGTAACAGCTATCAAGAAAAGCACTTTCTAAGTAATACATTTTAATTATGTTGTAGTAGCTGCTTCTCAAGTTTTACCCTCGCCTGAGGGACATCAATGGGACAGTTCTAATCTATAATTTTTGTTTTTCTTTACAATGTATTTAATTTACAAAGCTGGTGTGAAAAAATTATTAAAACCTTTAGCCAAGCACCAGCTGGAACTTGATCTAGGCTGCTGCTTCAAGGCCTGCTGCTAAACCAAGTGTATTTCATATCAGACATGCAACTGTAATAGTACTGGAAGCATCTCCTTCAGAAACTAACAGATACGTTTAGGTGACTAAAAATCATTTTTAAGGTACCTATTAGCATTTGAAAAAGAAGAAAAAGTATTTGGGGCACTAACTAAATAGATTAACAGCCTAGGAACTGTAGACTGAAAGTGTGCTCACAGCACTGGCACATTTTGCTTGATGCTGCCACGTGCTATGGAACCAAAAGGTCCCCTCAATTACATCCAAAGTCATCTACCAGTGTATCAAATTTCCCTTGATAACATCTACAGGCTCAAACAGAACAGCCATGTGACAATTTTTTTCAAGGTGAAATAAATAAGGAGGAGAAACAGAAACAAAGAAAAATAGGCTTCTAAATGGGCTGGCATTTTGAAAACATCAGTCCTGCACTTATTCCTTTCAGTTTCCAGATTCTCATTATGCAAGTTATGGAAACAGACTTGCGCATCTGTTCTTTCCATGCTTTTCATATAAATTTTATTTTTTAATGATCACTTCCACAAAGGTTCACAGGTGTATAGTAGGCTAACAACCACAACAGCCTTTTCAAGCCTAGCCATGCTTCCCAAATGTATCCCTAAAGATTACATTAAGGGGTATATTTGAAGGGGTAAATTTAAGGCATGGCTGGTCAAGCATTTGCAGGCTGCCTCTGCCATAGCAGTCAAACCAGGGATGAATTTCCGATTTTCCATCCATTGGTCCAAGTTACGCTTGAATAGGTTAAGGGCCGAACTCTCCTTCACTTGGATGGGAAGCCTGTTCCAGAGAAGGGGTATTCTCTAAGATACACACCTGTCCTTCCAACACGTACTACTAATGTCGCAGGCAAAGCTTAATTCTCTGGATTGGGTAGATCTGATGCTTTTTGATTTGTGGATATGTAAAAGGTCCATCAGAGCACAGCAGTCTGTACGAGACATAGTGAAAAAAAAAAAAAAAAAAAAAGGACAGGGCTTTGAGGCAGTCCACATAGGACATGTTGTTTATGCCCTGTATTTTTTTTTTGTAAGGAATGTGGGGACTCTGCTAGTGACCAGTCACTTTGTGGAGGTGGACTCCAGTATCTTTCCTGGATCCTATCTGAGAAACAGCTAGCTATCCAGAGTGTAACACTAATTCTGTGAGCATGTTTACAATGCTTGAGTTGGGTATAGTATACAGCGTTTTGGCCAGGTCAAGGTAAGCAGCATGTGCCATTTTGCTCTCATCCATTGCCTTGGGGACCTTCTCAAAGAAGTTCTGCAGGCTGAATTGGCATGATCTGCCCTTGACAAAACCAAACTGGGATGAATCTAGTGTCTAAAAGTTTCCAATGTCATTATTTATTATTTGCATGATAATTCTTTCCATGGCATTGCATATGAGACTGGTCAGACTTCTGGGTCTTATGGATCTGTAGTTTCCATCGTCCAGAGAAGGCTCACCCTTAAGCAGAAGGATGACCAATGCAGTACTTTATTTGCATGACATGAAGCTTAACTGGAGGCTATAGTTAAATAGCAACTCCAGTGGTGGTGATAAATTGTGCTTCATGCTCTTTAGGAGGCATCCTAGGATATTATTGGAGCCCACATGTGCAGTGTTCTTGACCTTGGAGAATGAATTAAGGGCCTACTACCAAATGATAGTTGGGGGGATGGTATGCCTGGTGGTATTTCCTGAAGTCCTGAAGGGTGGTCAAGGGGGGGGGGGGGCAAAACTGGTGCTGAATTTATCAGCCAAAATATTTACTGCATCTGTCAGCTCCATATAGGTGAGTCCATATACAATTAGTTCAGTACATTCTTGTGAACTGCCTTTAAAGCCTTATGGTTGTCCTTGACCTGGAAGGCTATCTGTAACTCAACACTGGCTTTGGTGGACTTGATTTGCCCTCTATGTTTGTTTAGACTGATGGAGTTTGTATCCTGCATATCACATAAAAGCTATGCAGTCCACATGCACAGTGTGCTAAGAGTCTCTGCCAATGGCCAATGATTTTCCCAATTATTCAACATTCTGATGTCCATTTATGCATTTCAATTTGGTCTAATGTCAGTATACACAATTAATTCATTCTTAATATTTTATTAATAACAGCACCACAGATGTGTCTTTTACTTTAACTTTCCTAGCAAACCGAAAGTAAAACCTCTTATAAGAAAAGGAAAAACTTCAGCCCCTGGAGATGCAGTTCATCTTCTTCAGCTTCTTCTATTTCTTCCTTTTTATAGACCCATTGTTGGCTTCCCTTATTTTATCAACTTATATGCACCTGAAGTACAGCAGTGCATCTTTCTCTTCTTTCTGACTCATCGGTTACTTCTTTACTTTTCCTATATTATATTCCCTTCACTTTATTTAACTTTAAAATCTCTTTCCTTCTCCTCATATCCACTTCTTTGGGTGCTACTCATTTGTTCCCATTTTTGCCATCTCTTTACATACCACTCCCTTTACTAAATTTCTCACTTCTCTGCCTTTGCTAGTTGTGTTATCATTTGTCTTACCTTATCCCACTTTGCCTTTTCCATTCTTTTGTAATTGCTTTCTTACCTGTTGTCAATAACCCTACTAATTATCTTGTTTTCTTCTTGCACCTCATTCTCATATCATTTCACTCTCTAGGAATATTTGCTCTAATAATCCCTGTAATTGTCTCTTACACCCTCCAATTTATTTCAACTAAAAAAGATAAGTGAACAAATGCCTCTTTCTATTTGCCACCTTCAACAAATCCCTACAGCTTCTGAAAATACCCTAGCTAATTTTGCCATGATATAAAAATATCTGTGAAGACACTTCCATGCAAATATTTTGCATTTACGTGTTTCTGATACTTATCTAAGCACTTTTAGTATTGGTTCCCATTCATCCCTCTCTGTTTGTTCCTGTATTCTTTTTTTCCCATCTTTGCTTCTATTCTCCTATGTCCTGCTTCGCCTTCCACCACAACCTTCTTTTTCCTACTTTCAGTAGTCCTTTTGTCAGCCTTCCCTTCAGTCTTTTACTACCTCTTATTCTTCTTTCTTGTGTGCTATCTCTCTTGTTCTCCTCCTTCACTTGATGACTATCCCCTAGTATTCCCTTTCCAGGTTACCCTTAAGATGAACATTTTCCTTTAGTTCTACCCCTTGATAATATCTGAAGCTAAAATGTTATCCAATTCGGTTTTTCATCCATCTCCAAGTTATTCTTTTCTTTCCCTCCTCCTGCTTTGCTCCTTCTATGGGTATCACACATTATCTTCATTTTTAGCTCAAGTTTTTGCATTGTACATTAAATACTCTTTAGATCCCCACTGCCCAAATCAGATTCAATTTTTAGCTTGGGGGTTTCCCGTAATACTCCCTTTCTCTCGGTCTCTCCAGGTTTCTTCTTTTTCCCTCATCATTCCTTTCCAGTCTGTTTTACATTCCATGTCTACTAACCTTAATATGTTCATCATTACACAAGCCTGAAGACAGGTCTTAAAATCTGGAAATCCCAAGTCTCGATTTTCTACAAAGTTGGTGGCATTTTCTCACGCTACATTTAGCCTTTCCTCTTCTGAAATATAATCCCTAAATACTCAAATCAGATTACACCTTTTTCAGTCAACCTGACTCCAGCATTTTCCAGAATGCTTGCCCAAAGTATATAAATTGTGGAAAATACAAAAACATTTGCAAGAGCTGTACTTTATGATCTATGCCCATCTTTATTATTTTCATTTTTGTAGCTGCTCCTTAACTTTATCAAACACTATTATAGGTAGAATGTACTCATTTTTCTATTGCATCCTGCAACCGTACACTTAAATGTTAAATTTCATTCCTACATATCTCATCTCCCCTTTTTATCACCTTCTCTTTCTCACGCAGATTAACTGTCATGGCTTGCATTTTCATCTGGTTTATCTTGTACAATCTCTGTCCAAACCTTCTCACAGATTAATATCTATTTGACCTTTTTCTCAGTCACCCCTCTCCGTCTGTACCCCTTTACTTCTGATCTCCTTATCACCACTACTATGGGATCAATATACATTGCACAGAGCAGCAGCAATACAGGGCAACCCAGTCCTGAGCCTCTCTCAATTATTAATTTTACCAAAAGCATGGCAATAATGTTCACCCTTGCTGTTGCTCCTCTGCACTGTCTGTAATAGTTCTATCCATTCTTTTGTGAATCTCTACATCAGTTCAATCTCAAATAAATATTTCCATCCCACTCTACTGAAACATTTTATGCATCTAATGAAATGAGGGCTATTTTTTTCCTTCGTTTTATTCCTCCTAGAGTATTAATATTATTGAAATTAGATGTCCATCGTACTCTGCCCCCCCCCCACACACACACACATACAAACCCAGGGGTGTCCATTGATCATCTTAGGTAGTATCTTTCCCAACCTTTGTGCCAGAATTTGCACAAAACACAGTCATGATTTAATATGGTTATTAGCCTGTAGAAGGACAGAGACAGTGGATCCTTCCCTTTCTTAAGTATTGGTGATACAGCCACCTCTGTCCATGTATCTGGAAATGATTGTCCCTTCATTATGTTACCATACATAATTGCTCACCTATCCCCTATCTCCTCTTTCCACAATGCTCATACCTCAGTAGGTAGTGTCACTTCCTGGCAAGTTTCCTTTAGCTATTCTCTCCCATTCTCTCATAACTTTTCCTCTTTTTCCTATGGGCCTTACCAACCTTTTTTCATATTCCTTTATTTCTTCAAGTTCCAGAATTTCTCATTCTCCATCTCATTCTTCTTCCATTTTCCCTTGCTGTTCATTCTCTGCATAGAAATCCTGATAATATTCTCTAACCCCCTCTAAAATCTCCTCAAGCATCTGTTCTATTCTCATGATCATTCATCATCATCAACCCCTTTTTTCCATTTTCTACATGGGGTTAGGGTGCCGGGTCAACTGTCGTTATCACTCTATATTCAATGCCACTCTCCTACCTTCTTTGACAATCATGCCTAACTGTGGCAGGTCTTCTCTCACACAATCAATTCACCTCTTTACTGGATGACCCCGTTTCCTCTTGCCTTCTTCTTGTCTGTCCCAAATCATCTTCACCAGACAGTCTTCTGCTTTTTACTTTTCTGCACATGTGCCTGAACTGCCATTACCTGTTCTCTTTAACTTTTCTGTAACTGGAGCTACTTTGGCTTCTGTTATGTCCTCATTTCATGTGTCCCACAGTGTGCATCCTACCACCTGTCTCAGGCAGTTCATCTCTTTCACCTCAACTGCTCTGCCTTTACTGCCCAGGTTTCTGTACTGTACATTAGTACCGTTTGCACCACTGTTTTGTGCACCTTACTTTTCAGCTTCTTTGGCATTCTTCTGTGATACACTACTTCTGACACACTGTGCCAATGAGCTTCAGCCCCTCTGGATTCTAGCTTTGACCTTCTCACTCAAGACTACTTTCTCCCAGGTACTTGAAACTGTTTTTCCTCCTATCTCAATTCTCAGCTTCCTCTGATTTCCCCATTTGCTGTCATTACACCTGTCTTATCTGTACTCATTTTCATCCCAAGTGCCTTCAGCTTTGCATTCCATTCCTCTAGCCTTTGCTGAAGTTCTTGCTCAGAGACTGCCTGTAAAGCCATGTCATCTGCATAAAGCAACTTTGTTGATCAGGCCCTTCAACCTGTTTGCTAATGTAGTCCATCACCAGTACTTACAGTAGTGTGCTCAGGACTAAACCCTGATGCACATCCACTCTCACTGGAAACCCCTTTGTGAGACGGAACACTGTTCATACTTCAGTCACTGCATCCTTGCACACAGCTTGCACTAATTCTGCCAATGTTTCTGGCACTTCAGACCACTGCAGGACTGCCCAAATCAGCTTTCGTCAGACCCTCTTGTCATATGCTTTCTCCAAATCTAGGAATGCCCATTTGGACTCTTTCCACATTTCTAACTTCTTTTCAAATATCTGTCACACTGCAGATGTCAGGTCAGTTGTCCCATATCCTGATCTGAATCTAAACTGCTCATCTCCTATTTTACTTTCAACTACTCTGAAAATTTGTTTATCAATCGCCTTCTCCAAAACTTTCAAGGAGTGTGATACTTCTATACTGCCCACAGTTATGGATGTCCTCTTTGTTCCTGCATACCGGTACTAGTATGCTTATTCTCCGGTCATCGAGGATACACCTTTTTCTCCATACTAATGTACCTTCAGGAGCCATTTCTCCCCTATCTCACCCAACATCTTCATCATATCTGCTGTGACCTCATCCAAGTTTGCTACTTTCCCTGATTTATTTTGACTTAATGCTGTTCCTACTACTTCTACAGTGGGCTCCTCCTTTTCTTTTGTTGTAGCCTGTGTCTATGGTAGTAGAGTTTCTGTGGGGTTTTCTTCATTCTAAATACTGGAAGTACTCCTTCCATCTGCCATTTGATGTCCTGTGGACTGGTAAGCAGGTAGTTGCTGACATCCATTATAAAGGCTGTCTGACTATCTTCTTTACCTTTCTGTCTTTGCCTTACAACCTAATATAGTTTTTTTTGTGCCTTCTACTAAGTCACTTTCCAGAAGCTTGTAGAGTGCCTCTGATGTTTTGTACTTTGCTAGTACAAAACTTCTCTTAGCCTCATTGTTAGCCAGACAGTTTTACTTCCTAGCCTGATCCGACTTTTCTATCTCTGCATGCCTTTATTTTGATGACTTCCTGGACTTCTACATTCCACCACCAGCTTTCCTTATGTACCTGGTTCAGCCACATATCTGTTCTGTAGTCCACACACATGTTGTTTTGAGGCACAGCCATTCTTCTCCAGCTCCATTTATTTCCTCTTCTTCTTGGGGTGCCATGAACAATTTCCTGAAATGTTTTGCTTTCTCTCTAGCCAACTTCCAGGTCTTTTGCCTAGTCTCTTGACCTTAGAGCCTTCTCTCTGACCACTGCTTGCAGATGATTGTGGCAACCAGTGGCTTATACTGTAGGCCGACTGTTTCACTGGGGATGACTTTGCAATCACTGATTCTACACCAGTGTCCTTTCCTTTCTAGGAGGAGGTCTACCCGAGTTGCATGTTGGCCACTCTTGTATGTGATATTGTGAGTGACTCATTTGCTGACGCATGTGTTGGTCACCATCAAGTCACTTGCCAGACAGAAGTCTAGAATGGCCTCTTCTTCTTTACTCCCATTGTCCCAAGCATGTGGATCCACGCAGTCCTCATATAATGTTCTGTATGTCCCTATATACGCATTCAGATCACCCATTATCAGCACCAATTAATTTTGTCCTGCTTTATCTAGAAGGTCTTGCAACTGCTGTCTGAATGCATTCTTTTCCTCATAACCCTGCTGTTGGGCACAGCCTGAGATTATGAATACTGCACTGTCATTACACTGTAGTCTGACTGCCATGAGTCTGTCCCTAATTCTGATGACATTTCCTCACTGTCTTCTGAAGCCTCTCCCTCACCACAATTCACACACCATTTCTAGTCTGTCCATGTCTTGAGTAGTAGACTCTGGATCCCAAGCAAAGTGTCATTAGTGCATTGCCCTTCCATCTTGTCTCCTGGATAAATTGGCTGTCCCATCTCCTCCTTACCACCTCTGTCTTATTCTTCCTTCTTTATTTATACAGATCTTGTAAATCCCTCTTTCTGCCAAAGTTTTACTGCCACTGCTTTGGTTGCTTTTAGTTGGAACTAAAATATAATCTCTTTAACTCCAATCTTTCTTCCCATATTTTCTCATCCTCTCATCTCTGTATTATCTGTCTATTTCTCTCTCTCTTCTCTTCCATCCTCTCTGTTTTCCTCTTTTTATTTCTTTCCATAATTTCATCATCTCCATTACCATTTTCTTTTTATGTATGTATGTATGTATGTATTTATTTATTTATTAACATTTGATTATTGGGAAAGTCCAACTGAGTAGAAAGAAACCCATTTTCAGTGGTAGCCTGGGGAGAAAAGCTCCAAATTATTATAAAACATTTTAAGAACAATGATTTTACTATCTTCAAAATTAAAACAAAAACATCTGCAATATAAATAATTATATTAAATTAGACATAATATAAAAATAAGTTATGTACCTACCATAACGTTCCATATTAGTTGTCTTCTTCTCGCCTTCTTTCTTGCTGGTTGGGTTCGGAGCCAATCCTCAGCTCCGACTCGGCCATCTTCAAAAGCTCGAGAGCTGCTTACTGGCTCGGGGCCCCCCTGTATCCCATGATGCCTGGCGCTAGATACCCAAATCTCGTTTGGTAAACCGAACTACAGACATAATAATAAGAATTATAATAATAATAACACAGTAAACTGTAGTAAGATGCATGAACCTACTGGAGAGACTGATAGTGAGAAGTAATAGCCAGAGAAGACTCAGCCAGTGATAAAAAAACATAAGGAACTCTTCTCAGTCTACTAGGATAGGGGGATGGAGGGTGGGACGCAAGAAGACAACTAACATGGAACGTTATGGTAGGTACATAACTTCCTAATGTTAAGTTGTCTATCTCGCTCTCATTCTTGCTGGTTGGGACAGCGTCCCTAGCACCTCAATCCTGGGTGGCTCATTGGAACAGACTCTTCAGAACAGTGGAACCAAAATCAGCTCTGCTCCAGGAGGCCACATCCAGCTTATAATGTGAAATGAAGGTATGAGGATTGGCCCATGTAGCTGCTGCACAAATAGTTTCCATTGGTAATCTTGCCTGAAAGGCCACTGAAGTAGCTAGAGCTCTAGTGGAGTGACCTTTTAGTTTAGCAGGAAGATCTTTATTCCTTAACTGATATATAAATGTAATAATAGATGTCAACCACCTAGATAAGGTTACTTTCGACACCGGTATACCTTGTTTACCCTCAGCATAGGACAGGAACAACTGGTCTGATTTTCTGATTTGCTTGGTTCTATGCAAGTAAAAGCGTAATTGTCTATGAATGTCCAACTGATGTAATTTGTATTCCGCTTTGTTGGAATAATTTGGAAAAAACACTGGTAGGTCAATGGACTGATTCAAATTATTATCAGAAGTAACCTTTGGAAGAAAGGAAGGGTTAGTCCAAAGAGAAACTCTATCATTGTGAAATACTAGGTAAGGAGGACGAACACAAAGAGCCTGAAGTTCAGAAACTCTTCTAGCTGACGTAATGGCAACCAGAAGGGTTTTCCAAGAAAGAAACTTCAAAGAACAAGAAGCTGCAGGTTCAAAGGGGGGCAGTATCAGGGAAGCTAAAATCAAATTCAGATCCCATGGAGGCAGGGGATCTCTTACCGGGGGCCTGAGTAGAATGGTCCCTTTAAGAAAGGCTTTACAAAGCTTATGGGACATGATGCTTGTATAAGCTAGGCCCGTATGAAAGTTTGAAATTGCAGCTAGCTGAACTCTAATCGTGGCAGAAGAGGATCCAGCTCGAAAAAGTTCCGCTAGAAATTCTAAAATATGGTGCACAGGGGCTGAAAAGGGATCTATATTCCTGTTCTCTGCCCATAAGGAAAAACGTTTCTACTTACTAGCATAAGTTTTTCTAGTGGTAGACTTATGCAAGGATAAGATGATTTCACGCACCGAGTGGGAGATGTTCGGAAGCCTGGCTAAGGTCGGAAGTGGAGCAACCAAACAGTGAGCTGGAGAGATTGAAGAGATTGGTGCAGCCCGCCCGACTGATGGATAAAGAGGTCTGGAAGTGGGTCCAGGGCTGCTCCAGAAGGTGATGATGCAGGAAAGGGAACCAAATTTGTCGAGGCCAGTACGGGGCAATGAGGATCATCTTGCATCCCAATGTGGTAGCTTTCTGTATTAGTTTGAGAATCAGGGGAAACGAGGGAATGCATAGAGAAGTCCCTGAGGCCAATCGTGAACTTGAGCATCTCTGAGGAAGTGTCCGGGAAGAGGGAAGAGAGAGAAGAAATTGTTGCACTTGCTGTTGAAGGGGGTGGCAAAAAGGTCGCAGTAAGGTTGACCCCATTTGCAGAAGATTTTGTCTGCCACAGTCTGATTGAGACACCACTCGTGAGGCATGAGAATTGCTCTGCTCAGCCTGTCTGCTATAACGTTGGACTTCCCAGGGATGTGCGCTGCTATCAGAAACCGTTGGGAAGAGATCGCCCACTGCCAAAGTCTGAGTGCTTCTTGACATAAGGGTTAGGGCCTGGTTCCGCCCTGCTTGTTGATGTACCATACTACTGACATATTGTCTGTTTGAATTGCAATGGTCCCGGAGGGAAGAGAGTTCTGAAGAGCTTGCAACGCTAAAAGCACAGCCCTCATCTCCAAGACGTTGATATGCAGATGGTACTCGTGAGGCTGCCAGGTACCTTGGACTGTTCTGCCCTGAAAATGCCCCCCCCCCCAATCAGGGAGGCATCCGTGGTCACCGTAGCTACTGGAGGAGGAAGAACAAATTGTCTGCCCTGGTGTAATGATGGGGAAACCATCCACCAAGCAAGTTGGTTTTTGCATGACTGTGTGATCATTATCATGTAAGACATTGGGAGTTGCTGGAAGAACCATTGTGTGAACAGCATCCACTGAAGAATCCTCATGTGAAAACGTGCAAGGGGGACTAGTATGATAGCCGCTGCCATGAGACCCAATGTTCTTAGGACGAATCTGGCCTGAATTTTTTTGCATCCTAATAAGGCCTGCACATGTCGTCGAATGTCTAACACTCTGTCTACTGGAAGTCTCGCTGACATGTCCTTTGTATTTAAGTTTGCGCCTATAAAGGTGATAGATTGACAAGGTGACAATGCAGACTTTTCTAAATTTATTGTGATGCCTAGTTTGGAGCAAGTTTGGATGGTGTAGTCTCTGGCTCGCAGCAGGTGATGACTGGTGGTTGCAGTAAGGAGCCAGTCGTCTAAATATGGAAACACCTGGAATCCTTGCCGTCTCAGGTGAGCGGTAACTACTGCCAAGCATTTGGTGAACACCCTGGGGGGCTGTGGTGAGACCAAAGGGCAGAGCTCTGAACTGATAATGACTGGCTCCCAGCCGGAAGCGGAGGAATCTTCTGGAGCGTCTGTCCATTTTGACAAGGTAGTACGCGTCCTGAAGATCTATGGAGCACATCCAATTGTCCTGACTCAGAAAGGGTAAAATGGACTGTAGCGTGACCATCCGGAACTTCGTTCTTTGAACAGACCTGTTTAGTCTGCTGAGATCCAGAATGGGTCTCCAGTCCCCTGTCTTTTTTGGTATCAAAAAGAACCTTGAGTAAATTCCGGATCCTTGCTGGTCTGCTGGGACTGACTGGATGGCTCTTTTTCTTAGCAGTTTTGAAATTTCTTGAACTGCTTGATCCCTTAGATTGGGTGGAACATCTGGAAGGGATTTGTTGGGAATGTGTGGAGTGCGAAGAAAGGGGATTTTGTAGCCTGCGCATATGATAGACAGTACCCATTTGTCTTGTGTTATACTTTGCCAGGCTTTTGGGTACAGTGATAATCTTCCTCCGACTGCCTCCGAAGGTGGACAGCCGGGCAGCACTTCAGGGATGCTGGAATGGCTTGTCAGAGAAAGATTCTCTTTGGCCCTGATTTTGCAGACCCCCTCTGCCCCTAGGGCGGCGTCTATTGTTCCCTCCTCTGCCCCTGGAGGGGAACTCTCCACGTGTGTGCACGGCTCCCTGGGGTTTCCAGAACCACATTTTCCCACTCTTCTGACTCTTTGGATACGGTGTTGAAGGAGTGGAAAAATGGACTCCCACAGCAGAGAGAGTCTTACCTTCCTGTTCACACCTGGTAAGGGTATCCTTCACCTGTGGTCCAAACAGAGCAGAACCATCAAAGGGGGTGTTGATGAAAGACGCCCTGAAGGGTTCTGCAAAGTGGCACAACTGCATCCAAACGTGCCTCCTCAAAGCCACGCCTGTGCCTGCAGCCCTACTCGTGCCATCGGCTGCATAAGAGATGAGCCGCATGGAGGAGTTTACTACCGAATTAAGAGTCGCCAGCTGGGAGGCAATCTTAGCCTGGGCCCCCGCAGCTGATGGATCTTGAAGGGTATCTCCTAGCTCTTTAAGGAGAATCCTTTGAAGGCGGGTAAAGTGGCACAAATAGTTCAGCGACCTCATGGAGAAGGTCGCTGAGGAAAGCATCTGCTTCCCATATCTGTCCATTGTCCTAGATTCCTTATTAGGAGGATGGACAGATGAAGAAGTTTCCGCCAACTCCTTCTTTGTGGCCGCTGCTACCACCATGGCATCAACGGAAACACCCTTGGTCAGAAATTGCTTGTCTTGTGGGGCAGTAATAAATTTTGTGGGCCTGCGGGGAGTTGGTTCCATTGTGTCTGGAGCTGACTACGCCTTTCGAGCCACCACGGACATCAGTGGGTCGAAAGGCAGAGACACCCAGGAGGTGGAGGGTCGGGATCCAAACGCGTCCAGGAATACCGACTCATCCTCGGAAGGGTTAAGGGTAGTCCAGTTCCCCCTCTGCCGACGAATCTCAAGGATGTCTGAGAAGGAGAGGTCCTCAGAGGGGAATCTCGGGGACCCTTCCGACTCCTCCAAGTCGGTATCTGAAGTGACAGACTCAGGGGAGTCAACATGCTTCCTCTTGCATTTCCTCTTTCGAGGGGGCTCTTCTGAATGAACGAGGGAGGCCTCGGAAGAGGAAGATACTCCCAATGGGGTGCCCTGGAGCGCTTGTTCCCCACGCTTGGGGTCTGGAGGAGGGGCAGAGGCAGGAGCAGGCACCATGGGGGGAGGAGCCGATGAGGCTGACCGTGAGGCTGACTCAGATGCCAGCACACTCCTCATGACCTCTAAGGCGCCTCTTCCCAATATCGGAGAAGGCTCTGGCTCCGAAGAGACCGGAATCCTTCCCGGCACCGAGAGAGACAGCTCCGAAGCCAATGTAAGAGCTGAACTTACCTGCGCCGAAGCTCCGAGAGGGAGAATGGGGTCGGACAAAGGTCCGATGCCACTCGCCCCTTTGGAGCCGACGAGGGAGTCCCGGCGCCCAGATCCCTCCAAGGATGGCACCATGGAAGAGATCGGAGCCGACGACGGAACCGAAAGGGGAGGTATCGGTGCCGACGGTCCCACAATCCCAGCCTCAGCATGCTCTGGCTCCGAATTCAAGAGATGAGTCGAAGGAGGAACTACTGCGGAGACAGGTAGAGCCGAACCCTGATGAGGGGGGCTGGATAGCATTTTAGCCAGGGCCTGCAATTTTAAAAGCCTGCTCGCCACTCTCTCCAAATCATTGTCAGATAGTCTAGACGACCGAGAAGAGTGGGATCGATGACTTCTCTCCGACTGCAACAAGGGCGACCCCGAAGCCGAATGTATCGACTCTAAGGATGGTGATCTGGATCATTTTCGACTCCCTGACAGTTCCAACAGAAGAGTCAGGGCCGACTGGGAGATAGTTACTTCGGTTCCAGCCGGAACTGAAGTTGAAGCAGATGCCACACCCGACAACGGCTCCGAACTGGGAGCCGGCTGCTTCGATGGCTTGGAAGGTTTCACTGACTGAGCCTTGGCCGGTGATCCTTCAGGTTTAAGCAAACCCCTAAGGATAAGCTTATTCCTATGCTCCTGCAGGACTATTGGACTAAAGGCGTGACGCACCGAACAAGAGTCCTGCAGGTGTAGGGCGCCGAAGCAATAGACACAAGAAGTGTGACCATCTGTCAGTGATATTTTCTGACAGCATGAGTCACACTTCTTGAATCCAGACACTTTTGTGTCTTTAGACATTCCTGTAAAGGAAAAATCAAAATACAAAGAAAGAGTACAAAGGGAAGTAGGCAACTAGAAAAAAACACACACAGTCCACACAAGTTGACACACCCTAACGGCACACACACACTTTATAATATAAGAAAGGCTAAACGGACCTACCAACTACCACAATTTCTAATGAAAAAATTTTACTACCTCAAAAAAGGAAACAAGGATAAGCCTCTAACTGAAACGGCTTACCTTTAAAGGAAAACGGGAGTGGGGGAGGAGGGGAAAACTCTCTAAGAAGAAAACGAGTTTTCAAGGGGGGGGGGTTAAACACTAACAAATACCTACAATACTACAACTATGTATGAACACTAAATATTCTAACTAATAATATACAAAAAGTTCTAAATATATATCAATAAAGTGAAAAAATATGACCTGAGCCAGTAAATGCAACCTCGTAGCAGAAGCGGCAAACGAGATGTGGGTATCTAGCGCCAGGCATCATGGGATATAGGGGGACCTTGAGCCAGTAAGCAGTTCTCGAGCTTTTGAAGATGGCCAAGTCGGAGCCGAGGATCGGCTCCGAACCCAACCAGCAAGAATGAAGGCGAGATAGACAACTTAACATCATTGGTTAAGAATCAATACAAGTTATATGACAATCATTTAATATTTAGAGAAATTTTAGACAGTTTGTGGAGAAGGAATTGCAATATGAAGCGAGGGAAAAAGCAGGTTTATGGCATATTTAGAGAGAAAGTCAGGAAATAAATTTGATAGAAGTAAGGAAGTAAGTTAAGAAGTGAGAGTAAGGAGGCATAAGGAATGAAGTACTTGTTCACATTTAGGAATATGGTTTATCCTGGTTTTGGAGAAGAACAGAGCCAGATTTTAGCTAGAAAGTCTTTCAGGGTGGTTTTGAAAAACGTGAGGGGCAGTACTAACCTAATGGATACATGTAAGGAGTTCCAGGCTTTAGCAACCTTGTGAGAGTACAGACAATACCCAGCAGATCTTATAGGTTTGTAGACAGACAGGAGTTTTTGGTCACTGGATCACAATGACCAACTGGAAACAAAGTTGTGTAGAATGTTTTTTTAGTGCTGGAAAGGCAAAGATATGCTGAATAATTTTATAGATGGCAAGAAGCTGCCTTTATGTTAGTTGATGAGACAGTTCTAACCAGTTTAATCTTTTTAGTGTTATACAGTGGTGGGTTCTGAAAGAGGTATTTGCAGCAAATTTAGCAACTTTGTTATAGCATTGTTCAAGTTTTAATTTTTGTGAAAATACAACAAACAAAATAAACCAAAGAGGAAGAAAGTTAAAACTAATACTATCTTAGCGTCTCAGCATGCAAGCCTTCAAAGAGATAAAAAACATTACATAGAAGCCTATTTTATTTTTATAACACCCATAATTAACACTCAAATTAAACCATTAAGTAAAACACCAACAAAAAAACAACAAATAATTAAAGCAATACTTTCCAATTACATTCAAGATTTAAACATAAAGGTGTTAAAGTAGCAAATTTTAAAATATATATTGTTTCTTTGTAAAACATTTTCATAGGTTCATAGGTAGGTACTAGGCTATCGGCCCTAGGGCCTATACAAGCTTAGCCAAAAAGGTACCCTGGCTTTTGCCACCCAAGAAAATTATTTTCCTGTACCCCTGTCGAGCAGAGCCACAGAGGTGATTCCCCGGGGTGAATTTACTATTTCCTATCCAATCATCAAGATTTTTCTTGAAAAGTGCTAATGAGGAGCTTTGTTTGATATAGATAGGTAGTTTGTTCCAGAGTATGGGAAGTCTCTGGGACAGGAATCTATCCCTCCAGCATGTTCTGTTTATTGTGGTGACAAGGTTTAGGTTCCTAGAGCATGTAGCTCAGAGGGATTGGGATTTCTTTACGTGGAGCATGTCCAACAGCTCTGGGCTTGACATAGCTTTGTATGTTAGGCAGAGATTGCCTCTGAGTAGGCGATATGTGACGGAGTTAAGCTGGAGTTTTTTGAGACGGTCTGCGTAGGGCATCTGTTTGAGACCAGAAATCCTTTTTGTGAAGTATTTCTGTGGCCTTTCCAGTTGTTGTAGATGATTATGAGATACATACCAAAAGGGACATTGTACTCTATAATGGGTCTAATGAGTGATGAGTAGAGGGGAACAATGACTTATTTTTTCCTGGATGAGAAACCTTTTGTGATGAGGTGTGCCACGTAGAAGGATTTCCTGACAACTGTGGCGATGTGATTATCAAAGGAGAGACTACTGTCCACCTGTGTCCCAAGGTCTCATCACACTTTCGGTGTTAAGTAGACTACCACCTATGTGGTAGCTCATGGGTACAGAGTTTTTACCCAAGGGGATGACAATCCACTTTTTGGCATTGAGCTTGAGGTCATGGCTTTGACACCAGGCATCTGTCTCAGTGAGGCCCTTTTGTAGGATGTCCACTTCATTAGGAGTTTCAGTTATGGCTCCTAGTTTGCAGTCATCTGCGAACTTCATTAGCCAAAGACCTTCTGTGTTAGCCTGTACTTCAGAAAAGTAGATACCAAACAGGAGAGGACTCAGGACTGAACCCTGTGGTACTCCACTTGTCAATGGTCTGAAGTCGGATTTGGAGTCTGCTACTTTCACAGTGTGGTTTCTGTCAGTGAGCCAGTTGGCAACCCATATTGTGACATAGGGATTTATACCTAGTTTAGTGAGTTTATCTATAAATCCAGAGTGGGGGATGGTGTCAAAGGCCTTGGCGAGATCTAGATAGGCTGTGTGAACCACCTTACCCTCGTCTACAGCTTTGGTGGCTGCTTCAAAGAAGTCAATCAGGTTTAGGAGACATGATCTGCCTTTTACAAACCCGAACTGGTTGGGGTCCAAAGTTTGGAGATTACCAATGTCTTTGTTTATAAATAAGTTCCATGATGATACGTTCCATGGCCTTGCAGACCAGGATCATTACAGGGCGGTAGTTCCCGGGGTCCATGGAGTGGGTAACCGTTGCTGTGCGCCATTCAGTGGGTACATCCTTCCACCCTCTCTAAAATGGTACCCCTTAAGCAGCTATTCTCCTCCCATGACATAATATATAATGTGCTGCTACAGGGCTTTCAGTTTTACTATATTTAATATCTCTAAGATGCTCCTGTAATTTAACTCAAAAAGACCTCATCATTTCTCCAATATACAAGAGGTCACAGGAGCATGTCAGAGCATAAATAACACCCACACAATTACAATTAACAAACTGCTTTGGAGCATAAGCTACATGATTAATTTTATCAAAAAAGGGACTATATATTTACAAATGGAACACTTCCCACAAAGAAATGTTCCCAAAGGTTTAGGTTCTACCTATAACTAAACATTTGAAACCATAACAAAACTATGAACAATCATGTCCTTTATGTTTCGACCTCTCTTCAAAGAAAGAAAAAGTCTTTTAGGCCAAACATTCCTTAAAGTTCTAGCCGTCAATAAATAGACCCAATTATATTTGATAACATCAAATATTTTATCTGTTATCACATTATATGTAGTGACAAAGTATGGATGTATATCAGAAGCTCAAACTTTCAAAAGTTCCGAGTCTCATATGGTCGACACCATATCAGCGAACTTTTGAAAGCTCTAAAGTTTCGACTGAGATCGCTGTAGGGAATATTTCCCTTTACTTCACTGTAGTGCGATCTCAGAGTTGGTATATTTAAGTAGCGGAGGGTGCAGGGGGGCTTGCACTCCTGGTCACAGCTTTCAGGTAGATTTTTTTTTGTTTTTGTTTTATTTTTATTATATGTTCGATATTTTAAAACTTCACTCATATGGTATCGATCATATGAGCATTGAAGTTTTAAAACTTCGAGCAGATAATATAGAACCACAAAGTACACCTTCCGGTCTATTGTCTGTGTAGTACTATTTATTAGACCTCACTGCTTCTCTAGGGCAAAAATTAACACTCTTTTATTATTATTATTATTATTACTACTACTCACATCTTTATTTATACCAAACAATCAATTTAAAGCTTTTTCAATAACACAGAAATCATAACCCTTCTGTAAAAAATAACTGCAAGTCTTACCCAATTCCTCCATCAATATATTTTCTCTATTACAAAGTCTGGAGATCCGCAAGAGTTAACCATAGGAAAATAAATTTATTAAATGGGATGGGTGACAACTTTCACCATTCAGAAAATGATTGGTGTCAGCAAATTTCCCATGAACTCTAGTTTATATATCTTCCTCTATTATGCCTTCCAATTCAATATCTAAGAAGGTCACTTTTTTACCAAGCTGTACTCCATCAAATTTAATACCAAAATCATAGATTTGCAAACTATTAATAAACACATTGATTAACACTTCTCCACCTTCACACAGAAAGATAAGGTTGTTGTTAAATCTAAAATATTTTACTACATACTTTTTAAAAAAATCTAAGTGATATAAATGTTTAAAAAAATGAAGAAATTTGCATACCTGGGGGCAAATGATGCCCCCATAGCCGCCCCTCTCATTTGATGAAATATTTCTCCATTAAATTAAAAACAAAATGTGTTAAACTGAAATGAAGTAATTCAATGAAATAATTCATTAAGGGACTATCTCCTAAAACGTAGCTCACTGCCTCAATACCTAAAGAATGGCTTATGTTCGTATAGAGGCTTTTAACATCTATAGTCGAGCAATAATTCTCAGCTTTCCATCTCACAAATTGTATTTTCTCCAAAAAATCACAAGAATCGTGTATATGAATTGAGTTTCATAACTGGTTGTAATTATGTAAAAAGTAATTAACAGCTGATACTACTGAACGACCAGGTGGAGAAGATAAGCTCTTATGGGTCTTTGGTAAACAATAAAATCTAGCTATAGAGCAACCATGAACAGTGAACTTTCTATCAATATCATCCCTAGAAAAGTATCCTAACCTATAGCCTTTATTTATTAAATCTTGAAATTTTGATAAGGCCCTTTCATATTCAGAAATTATTACTTTATCATACACATTGATATCATTCAAATTCTCATCACACATTTTTTATATTGAGCATAATGCATGACAACTATTATATGGTCTTTATCTGCTGGCTTAATTACAAGGTCACGAAGTTAACTAATATCTGTTAAGGCTAACCAGTCAGCTTTAGTTAAATTATAGATACCATTTTTCTTAGCCCTTAATACTTCAACACACATTCTCTCAAGAATAAAGTCAATTATTGAGGAGAAATTCTTAATACTTTCATTAAAAAAAGGGGGAATGAATTCACTTCTACAAGAAATTCAAGAAGTATCTAATAAACAGTATGCATTGGCATCATCCTGAATAAATGAGTCACATGAAAAATACATTTCATCACAACTATCTACAGAACTATCCAAAGCATCATTTACACATTGTTCATCAGATTGTTTCAAAAAATTATTAATTAAATGCAATTTTCTAATAAAATGAAACATTTCTGCTTTCAAAATATGTGACCTACGCAGAACAGTTGGCACAAATTTAAGCCAGAGATTAAGAACAGACATTTCTACATCAGACAAAAAGAAGTTATGTCCTTACCATAACGTTCCATGTGGAGTGTTCATCTCGCCTTGGTTATTACACATGGGTTCGGAGCCGATCCTCGGCTCCGTGCCGGCCGACTGCAAGCTCTGCATCGAGAAGAAGCTCGAGGACATCTAATACCCACAATCCCCCTCTGCCTTTACCTCAGATCTAGTTTGCAAGCAAACCAGACATAAAGCACGCACACATGCCAAACTATATACATATATACAAACATACCAAGGGTATGATAGTAACACTAATACTGCAACAGCAGAAGGAGAATACTCCAGACCAGGCACCAAATCGAACGTTCTTCCTAAGGGTGGGAGTGTAATAACCAAGGCGAGATGAACACTCCACATGGAACGTTATGGTAAGGACATAACTTCTTTATGTGAGAGTGTTCAATCTCGCCTTTGTTCTTACACATGGGTAGCGTCCCTAGCTCCATGATCCTGAGGAACTCAAGGGAGAACGTTCTTGAGCACAGTGGAACCAAAGGTTGCCCTATCCCTAGAAACCCTGTCCACTTTGTAATGAGAGATAAATGTATGTGGTTTAGCCCAAGTAGCAGCCGCACAAATAGTGTCTAGTGGTAGCGAGCTGCGTGAGCCAAAGATGTAGAAACTGATCTGGTGGAATGTCCTTTGGGTTTTGCTGATAATGTTTGATCAGAGGTCTCATAAACATATGTGATACAGTCAGTTAGCCATTTAGAAAGAGTTCGTTTCGTAACTGCAAGACCTTTTCTGCTGTCAGCAAAGGCTAGAAATAGTTGATCAGATTTCCTGTGATCTTTTGTTCTATCCAAATAAAATCTGAGTTGTCTATGGACGTCCAGTTTGTGCAACATATACTCCAATTTATTAGAGTGGTTCTTAAAGAAGGTGGGTAATTCAATGGACTGATTAATATTACTAGAAGAACAAACTTTGGGGAGAAAGGATGGATTAGTGCGAGGGATACTCTGTCAGAATGAAATATTAAATAAGGATGTTTGACAGAAAGGGCCTGAAGCTCAGACACTCGTCTAGCAGATGTAATGGCCACTAGAAATAAAGTTTTCCATGACAAAAAATTTCAATGTGCAACTTGAGGCTGGTTCAAAGGGTGGCAACATCAATTTAGAGAGCAACAGGTTCAAATTCCACGGTGATGTCGGACTTCTGACTGGTGGTCTGATATGAAAAGAACCCTTTAAAAAGGCTTTACAAAGTCTGTGAGCCATAATAGGCGCACCACATTCCTCTACATGATAGTTAGAAATGGCAGCTAACTGTACTCTTAAAGTAGCCGGGGAAGCTCCTTCATGAAATAGTTCAGTCAAGAACTCTAAAACCTTGTTTAACGGAGCTATAACAGGGTCCAAATGATGTGACTCTGCCCAAAAGACAAAACGTTTCCACTTACTGGTGTAAGTCTTTGTAGTGGAAACTTTATGAGAAGCTACTAAAATATCTTGAACCACGATGTAAGGGAACCGACCTGGCTAGAAAGGGAAGCGGAGCCAAGCTGCTAGATGGAGAGATTCTAGAGATGGGTGAGGAACTCCTGACGAGTGAGTCAGTAGATCTGGCTCTGGGTCCAGCATCCAAGGTCCCCAAATGCGGTGATGCAATAGAAAGGGGAACCAAATTTGACGAGGCCAGAACGGAGCAATGAGAATAATAGTCCTCTGAAGGTTGTTGGCTTTCTGTAGAAACTTTGCAATCAGGGGAAATGGAGGAAAAGCATATAGGTGACCGGGGGCCAATCGTGCACCAGCGTCCCTGGGGACTTCCCTGGAGGGTAATAGGGCAAAGTAGCTCCTGCATTTGGCGTTCATTGGAGACGCAAACAGATCGCAGGTAGGCTGGCCCCATTTGCGAAAAATCCCTCGCAACTGACTGTTTGAGGGACCACTCGTGAGGCAATAGTATTGCCCTGCTCAGCCTGTCGGCTATGACGTTGGATGACCCGGGATGTGCGTTGCAATCAGAAAGCGACCGTGGACTCTGCCCATTGCCAAATTCTCATGGCCTCTCTGCATAATTGGTAAGACCTGGTTCCCCTTGCTTGTTTATGTACCAGACTACGGACATGTTGTCTGTCTGAACTGCAATGGTCCCTGGAGGAAGAAGGGGAGCAAAGTGTTGCAACGCCAAAAACACTGCCCTCAACTCCAGAACATTGATGTGCAGATTGTACTCCAGATTGGTCCATTCACCTTGGACTGTCTGTCCCTGAAAGATGCCCCCCCACCCTATCAGGGAAGCGTCCGTGGTTATCGTCGCTGATGGTGCGGGTAGCACAAATGGTCTTCCGCTGGATAGGTTGCAAGTCTGTAACCACCACATTAGGTGTGATTTGCATGTTTTCGTTATCAATATTTCGTGAGTCAGTGGAAGTTGTTGGAATGACCATTGTGCAAACAGAAGCCATTGTAGCACTCTCATGTGCAGTCTTCCCAATGGTATCGCAATGAGAGAAGCTGCCATGAGACCCAAGACTTTCAGAACAATTTTTGCCGGTGACTTTCTGGACGATAGCAGAAGGGAAATGTTGATTTGAAGTGCCACTATTCTTTCTGCAGGAAGTTTTAGAACTAAATGGTGCGTATCTAATTCCGCTCCTATGAATAAGATATGCTGTGATGGCTGTAGCAAGGATTTTTCGAAATTTACTGAAATTCCAAGGTGTGTACAAAGTTGTAGGGTGTAATCCCTGGCTTGTATCAGTTGACGCCTGGTGGTGGCAGACAGGAGCCAGTCGTCCAGATCACGGAAACACCTGAATCCTAGGCGCCTCAGATGAGACGCTACCACTGCCATGCATTTGGTGAAGACCCTGGGGCTGTAGTCAGACCAAAGGGCAGGGCTCGAAACTGATAGTGACTGGCTCCCAGCCGAAGCGCAAATGATCCCTGGGCGCCCTGGCCATTTTGATGTGGTAGTATGCGTCCTTCAGATCTATCGAGCACATCCAGTCGTCCTTCCGTAAGAATGGAAGGATCGATTGAAGCGTGACCATTCGGAACTTTTCCTTCTTGACAAAGGTGTTGAGATGGCTTAGGTCCAGAATCGGCCTCCAGTCCCCTGTTTTCTTTGGAACTAAAAGAACCTTGAGTAAGTTCCGAATCCTATTTGGTCCGCTGGGACTGGTTGGATGACTCTTTTTTCTAGCAGCTTTGAAATTTCTGTAGCTGCTGGGTCTCGCAGATGGGGTGGTACATCTGGGAGTTTTCTCTTTGGAATGGGTGGATAGAAATGGGATTTTGTAACCTCTGGTAACAACGCTTTTACCCAATTGTCTGAAGAAAGGTTTTGCCAGGCCTGAGGGTATAAAGCTAAGCGACCCCTGACTGCCTCCAGAGCAGGACAGTCGGGCCTCCTCTCAGGAGTGCTGAAAAGGTTTGCCAGGAGGTTATCCCTGTCACCTTGGTTTTGCGGACCCCTCTGCCGCCAGGGCGGCGTCTTCCACCTCTGCCCCCCTCTGCCTCTAGAGGGCATCACCCTGTGTCCTTGGCAAAGATCCTTGCGTTCTTCGAAACCACATTTTCCCACCTCCTTGCCCTTTGGGGCACGGTCTGGAAGGGTGGAAAACAGACTCCGACAGCAGACAGAGTCTTTCCCTCCTGTTCACACCGGTAAGGGTCTCCTTTACTTTAGGGCCAAAAGTGTGGCTCCATCAAATGGGGCGTTAGTAAAGGAAGACTTGAAGGCTTCCCCAAACGAACATAAGCGCATCCAGGATTGCCTACGAAGAGCAATCGCTGAAGCCGCTGCCCTACTCGATCCTTCAGCTGCGTGGGATATCAGCCTCATGGACGAGTTTACAATGGATGTAAGGGTGTTGAGGTGTGCTGTAACTTTCTCTGAAACAGCAGCATCTGTAGTACTCTGGAGGGTATCTCCCAACTCTTTGACTAGATCCCTCTGTAAACGTGTAAAATGAGTCAAATAGTTCAGGGAACGCATAGAAAAGCCGCTGAACTGAAAATGCGCTTCCGTATCTGTCCATGGTCCTAGAATCTTTGTTAGGCGGATGGACAGATGAGGAAGACTCCGACATCTCCTTTTCGTGGCCGCTGCCACCACCATGGCGGAGTGACCCAAGGAGGAGGAAGTCGAAGAGACACTCACTTAGGGGACCTTCTGTTCAAGTTTAGTGAGTTTATCTATAAATCCAGAGTGGGGGATGGTGTCAAAGGCCTTGGCGAGATCTAGATAGGCTGTGTGAACCACCTTACCCTCGTCTACGGCTTTGGTGGCTGCTTCAAAGAAGTCAATCAGGTTTAGGAGACATGATCTGCCTTTTACAAACCCGAACTGGTTGGGGTCCAAAGTTTGGAGATTACCAATGTCTTTGTTTATAAATAAGTTCCATGATGATACGTTCCATGGCCTTGCAGACCAGGATCATTACAGGGCGGTAGTTCCCGGGGTCCATGGAGTGGGTAACCGTTGCTGTGCGCCATTCAGCGGGTACATCCTTCCACCCTCTCTAAAATGGTACCCCTTAAGCAGCTATTCTCCTCCCATGACATAATATATAATGTGCTGCTACAGGGCTTTCAGTTTTACTATATTTAATATCTCTAAGATGCTCCTGTAATTTAACTCAAAAAGACCTCATCATTTCTCCAATATACAAGAGGTCACAGGAGCATGTCAGAGCATAAATAACACCCACACAATTACAATTAACAAACTGCTTTGGAGCATAAGCTACATGATTAATTTTATCAAAAAAGGGACTATATATTTACAAATGGAACACTTCCCACAAAGAAATGTTCCCAAAGGTTTAGGTTCTACCTATAACTAAACATTTGAAACCATAACAAAACTATGAACAATCATGTCCTTTATGTTTCGACCTCTCTTCAAAGAAAGAGAAAGTCTTTTAGGCCAAACATTCCTTAAAGTTCTAGCCGTCAATAAATAGACCCAATTATATTTGATAACATCAAATATTTTATCTGTTATCACATTATATGTAGTGACAAAGTATGGATGTATATCAGAAGCTCAAACTTTCAAAAGTTCCGAGTCTCATATGGTCGACACCATATCAGCGAACTTTGAAAGCTCTAAAGATTCGACTGAGATCGCTGTAGGGAATATTTCCCTTTACTTCACTGTAGTGCGATCTCAGAGTTAGTATATTTAAGTAGCGGAGGGTGCAGGGTGGCTTGCACTCCTGGTCACAGCTTTCAGTTAGATTTTTTTTTTTTTGTTTTATTTTTATTATATGTTCGATATTTTAAAACTTCACTCATATGGTGTCGATCATATGAGCATTGAAGTTTTAAAACTTCGAGCAGATAATATAGAACCACAAAGTACACCTTCCGGTCTATTGTCTGTGTAGTACTATTTATTAGACCTCACTGCTTCTCTAGGGCAAAAATTAACACTCTTTTATTATTATTATTATTACTACTACTCACATCTTTATTTATACCAAACAATCAATTTAAAGCTTTTTAAAATAACACAGAAATCATAACCCTTCTGTAAAAAATAACTGCAAGTCTTACCCAATTCCTCCATCAATATATTTTCTCTATTACAAAGTCTGGAGATCCGCAAGAGTTAACTATAGGAAAATAAATTTATTAAATGGGATGGGTGACAACTTTCACCATTCAGAAAATGATTGGTGTCAGCAAATTTCCCATGAACTCTAGTTTATATATCTTCCTCTATTATGCCTTCCAATTCAATATCTAAGAAGGTCACTTTTTTACCAAGCTGTACTCCATCAAATTTAATACCAAAATCATTGCTTTGCAAACTATTAATAAACACATTGATTAACACTTCTCCACCTTCACACAGAAAGATAAGGTTGTTGTTAAATCTAAAATATTTTACTACATACTTTTTAAAAAAATCTAAGTGATATAAATGTTTAATTAAAAAAAAATGAAGAAATTTGCATACCTGGGGGCAAATGATGCCCCCATAGCCGCCCCTCTCATTTGATGAAATATTTCTCCATTAAATTAAAAACAAAATGTGTTAAACTGAAATGAAGTAATTCAATGAAATAACTGAAATGAAGTAATTCAATGAAATAATTCATTAAGGGACTATCCCCTAAAACGTAGCTCATTGCCTCAATACCTAAAGAATGGCTTATGTTCGTATAGAGGCTTTTAACATCTATAGTCGAGCAATAATTCTCAGCTTTCCATCTCACAAATTGTATTTTCTCCAAAAAATCACAAGAATCGTGTATATGAATTGAGTTTCATAACTGGTTGTAATTATGTAAAAAGTAATTCACAACTGATACTACTGAACGACCAGGTGGAGAAGATAAGCTCTTATGGGTCTTTGGTAAACAATAAAATCTAGCTATAGAGCAACCATGAACAGTGAACTTTCTATCAATATCATCCCTAGAAAAGTATCCTAACCTATAGCCTTTATTTATTAAATCTTGAAATTTTGATAAGGCCCTTTCATATTCAGAAATTATTACTTTATCATACACATTGATATCATTCAAATTCTCATCACACATTTTTTATATTGAGCATAATGCATGACAACTATTATATGGTCTTTATCTGCTGGCTTAATTACAAGGTCACGAAGTTAACTAATATCTGTTAAGGCTAACCAGTCAGCTTTAGTTAAATTATAGATACCATTTTTCTTAGCCCTTAATACTTCAACACACATTCTCTCAAGAATAAAGTCAATTATTGAGGAGAAATTCTTAATACTTTCATTAAAAAAAGGGGGAATGAATTCACTTCTACAAGAAATTCAAGAAGCATCTAATAAACAGTATGCATTGGCATCATCCTGAATAAATGAGTCACATGAAAAATACATTTCATCACAACTATCTACAGAACTATCCAAAGCATCATTTACACATTGTTCATCAGATTGTTTCAAAAAATTATTAATTAAATGCAATTTTCTAATAAAATGAAACATTTCTGCTTTCAAAATATGTGACCTACGCAGAACAGTTGGCACAAATTTAAGCCAGAGATTAAGAACAGACATTTCTACATCAGACAATATACATCCCGATAAGCTCAAAACCAAATTTTAATTACTATAAATACAACACAATTTTTGCACAGAGCACAAAAAAGTCTTTATCAATACCATTTCTTCTTCTTTCCTTACCATTGCTGTCTTTCTCTTGTTGTGTCCAAATGGTCTCAATTACGACTGGAGCTCCCTTTCTGCTGACCATTCCCAGAATTATTCTGTATATATCTAGGTTGTTGAGCAGCTGGTAATGGGGGGGGTAGGCTGTTTATTCTTCTTCATCCCATTCAGTAGCATGTACACTCTCTTCAGAAGAAGCGAATGAAACTCCATGCTGTTTTTTACTCCTCTCACTTCTGATGGAACACCCACCCTTCTGGCGTCTGTTCTTATTGGTTCTCACCCCAAAGGCTGAACCATTATTATAGGCTTTAATGTCCCTATTTATCTTTTTCATTTTCTGCTCTATACATTTTTTAGAAAAGTCCTGCAATTTCTCATTAATTCCTCCTATTATTTCTTCAAAATGGGAGGAACCTACCTGAGCAGACAAAGAAGAACATAAGGAGGGGATCTTTTCCTTCAAAGGCCTCTTCTTTACACTATCCCTCTCAATTAATATCGCCATCCACTCCATTAGAGAACGGTGGGCTGCCGCTTTTCATCTCTGTTCAAAAATCTTATCTTCAGGGTCTAAATGGTGAAACATTAAGGATGGATTTTTACAAACCCTTAACCCTCGAGGAGAAATATCCAACTTTAAGTACTTCTGAAGACTTAGGTTCATAGGTAAGTACTAGGCTATCTGCCCGAGGGCATTTGTAAGCCTAGCCAGAATGTGTTGGCTTTCGCCACCCCCTTAGATTAGTTCCCCTGTGCCTCTGTCCAGCAGAGTCATTAGTTTCCTGTGCCTCTGTCCAGCAGAGCCATTGCATTGATCCCCGGGGTAAATTTTCTGTTTCCCATCCACTCGTCAAGGTTTCTCTTGAAGAGTGTTAGTGAGGGGCTCTGCCTAATGTAGACTGGAATCCTGTTCCAAAGCATGGGGAGTCTCTGGGACAGGAATCTATCCCTCCAGCAAGTACTATTTATCGTTATGGTGAGGTTTAGATTCCTAGAGTGTGTGGCTCTCGGGGATTTGTTTTTTTTTTTAGGTGGTAACTTAATAAGTTATATTGCAAAGATGTTTCTTTTATCAAGAGTCACTCCAGTTTATTCACAGAACCCTGCACCTCTGGTGAAAATAAAGCAGAGGTACGCTGTCCAACTGCAGAAAAGGAATTCAAAACCCTCTAATTCCAACCCTCTTCAAGTAATTTTCTCCATACAGGTGACTGTTTCTCTCTCAAATTCACACCACAGTCAGGTATTCGATCAGACGCTCTGTCATTTATCTGAGTAATATTTTCTTCTATTGTCCACTGGCTTCCATTCACTCCTTCCTCTCTGAAGATCTGCAGAAGATGGAAATTAGGATCAATCACCATAAATAACACAAACTACACAAACCTTTTGGTAGTTTGTGTTAATTTTTCTGAAGCCTGGAGGTTAGTAAGGATGGGAGCACCATAAAGAAGAGAGGGGAGGACATAAGTAGGGGCAAGTGTAGTTTTAGTTGCATCTGTAAAAAAGTTTTTGGATCTGTAAAGCATCCATAGTTTTTGATAAGTTTTTCTCATGCAAGTTTGTATATGCAGGTCGAATGTAAGATTATTTTCTACTATCACCCCTAATAATTTGCTATGAGAAGTGACTTCAATGGTTGTATTATCAAGAGAGAGAACTAAGTTCTGCTTTTTCTCATGAGAGGGGGATTTGGGGGGTAGTAGACGTTTGGTATTTTTTGAGTTGATCATGAGTTGTGAGTTATGAAGCCATGTTTCAGTGGCTGTTAAAGCTTCCTGAGTAATCTTTTGGAGGTGTACCATATTGTCAGATGTGCAAATAAGAGTGGAATCATCTGCATATTGTATTAGGGTGATATGTTGTATGGATGTATAGAGGGTTTTGGCGAAGATGTAAAGGGGGGGGGCAAGGATAGAGCCTTGCGGTGCAACAGTGGTGACTGGGAGGTAAGGATGGGTCTATAGTTAATCATCAAAAGTTATTTCATCGAACATCCGATCATCGAATGCTAAATATCAAATGTTCGTTTCAGCAAAAGTGTGAGATGGGGAAACCAACTAGTTGGCCAACATTTCCCTATCTCACACACCACAGTACTTAAACCCACCCAGGTGAGGGGTGCACTCCCCACACCCCTCAATTACATATCAACTCCAAGATCCCACTACAGTGGGTGAAAGGGTAAATGTCTACTTAACTGGATGGGTTTTAAATACTGCGGTGTGTCAGACGGGGAGATGTTGGCCAACTAGTTACTTTCCCATTCTCACACTTTTGCTCAAATGAATGTTTTAATTTCAATGATCAGATGTTCAATGAAAGAACATTTGATGATTAACCATAGACCCAGTAAGGACAATGAGTTGAATGCCATTTTTCTGACTGATACCTACTGGACAGGCCATTTTTGAATCACAGAAGGGTGGGCTGAGACAGACCTAATGAGGATATTTGAAGCAGAAGTTTGCTGTGAGAAACTGTGTCAAAGGCTTTATAATAAGTCTAGAAATAAGGAAGAGACTAGTTTGTTTTCTATGTTTCTGTTTCTCTTTAAATTGTTTTTGTATTTCCTCCCTAATCAAATTTTTCTTCTTTGATTTCTCAGCCCCTTCTCCCCTTCCCCAGTAATTAACTAAACTTGAGTTAGCCATTCTTTTCTCTTCCTTTATTATAAGTGCACTAGCAGTTTCTAGTGATGATCCATGTCTCCTTCCTGGCCCAACCATAGCTCTATACTCTTCACAGCATGGTCTACAGTAGTTATGGAAGGGGGTGGTGTAATGGTTAAGGCATCTGCCTCACAGACACAAGGTACAGAGTTTGATTCTCATAGCGGGTAACTGGCTAGGCTTAAAATGGCCCACAAAGGCAGTTAGCCTAGTACCAACCTATGAACCTTACTACTTTATTGTGTTCCATCATATTGTAGCCCCTATCTAATCTAGACCAACAGTTATGTCTATGTGAACAGTTTCTTCCCTATAGTTATTTCTCTATTTTCTATGTTGCTATCCATCCCACTGTTCCTAAGCAGGTTTTTTAAGAATCTTCCCTCCTTTGCCAGTTTCCTCCATCTTGGTCCTTTGTCAACTTTTTCCTACTTGCAATATTACAGTCTCCTATAAATGCTGCTATTCCTTCCAGAAATCTAACCATTTCTGCCAAAATTTCCTGTAATGTCTTTATTGTAATTTTTGATGGAATATATATATATATATATATATATATATATATATATATATATATATATATATATACTGTTAGAGCACTAATGTTAACTCCTGTCATTTTCTATTTTCTAACCTTCCCTCCTCCTCGAACAGCAATGCCTTTTTCATTAATAGTGCTGTCCCTATTTATTTAGGGGGGATGAAAAAGGTTAATGTAATGCAGAAATAAAGGGAATTCCATAGAAGTGCATAAGACAGTATTTGGATAATGTGCATGAGCTTAGAAAGGTTGCTGATAAGCAAATATTTTTATAACAACTCAAGAGCAGAGAAAAAAGCATTTAACACAACAGAGTAAGTAACAGAAAGTAGAAAGGGTTGACACCAAACTTAGGGAGCTTATGACAAGAAAAAGAGAGATCCTACAGATGAATTAGAGCTATTTTAGGCATTTCATGAAAAATGTGTATAAAGCAGAGGAATGTGAACACCAAGAAAAACACAGATGGAAATATTCATGAAAGACTTAATTATGCCTAAGTTAGAGGAAGATTAGGCTCAATGATTAATAGCCAAGACAGGATGGCATGAGATAAAACTGGTGATTTATAACTAATCACCACCAAACTCTCCAGAAACAGATGTCATTCTTGTGAAAGTTTGGAAGTTGGAAGGGAAGAAAGTAATAAAGGTCTGGAAGACTTTAACAGTATTTTAAAAGGTGGGGAAGTACCAGCATTTTGAAAGAAATCTTTAGTGTCTATATTACCCAAAGTGTGCAAAGACCCTTCACAGCCAGATACATATAGACCAATTTCAATTTTAAATCATGATTATTAAGTGTTTAGAGCGACTTCTGTGGAGACATGCGTGAATGGGCGTACCTTCATTGAAGGTTGTGCATTAGGGCCGGCAACTCAGCATGTAAAAATCAACTGCCAATCATTAGCGGACCGGAGTTTCGCTGTGGCGACCCCCAACCGGGAAAAGCCGAAAGACATAACAACAACAACAACATTATAAAGTGTTTATGTCTACACTTGTTAAGAGAATGGTAAAGGTGTTGCCAAAATTGACGGACATGGATCGATGTGGTTTTCTGGAGATTAGGCAAACAAATGTTGACGCTAACAGAACACTGTTATTATCAGTCCGTTTTGACATAGGCAAAGTATTTGATAGTTAGCTGGGATTGTGTGAATAGGGCAATGGAAAGATTTGCACTCCCTGATAGAATAATAGGGTCAGTTACAAAAATATATATAAAGGATCAGAGGCAAAAATGAAGGTGGGGGATTCCTCTTGCAAAAGCTATGTTTGAACAGAGGATCCAGGCACGGGTGCCCTTTTTCCCCTTTGTTGTTCATGTTATATTTATTTAAGGATATAACTGATGTGGTAGTCAAGAAAAGTTAGCCTTATTTGCAGATGCAGTTATTTTGTATTTAATAAATCCAGAAAAGGAGATGTCAGGGTTGTGGAACATCTTGAGACGGTTTCAGCTTTTTTTTTTCTGGATATAAAAATAATGAAGATAAAACAACAGCTACAGTACTAAAGGACTTACCCATACATGAACAGGTTGAGCAATACCCATGTTTATAACAATATAATAACATGAAGTACTTACGTGAACGGATTAGAAAGGATTCTGTTATGGCAGCTAAGGATATGTGGGAAGTGACTAAACAAAATATAATACAAAAACTAAGAAAATGGAAGATCTTGACTGTGGATACGTACAGCAAGATACAAGCAGTGAAAAGGTTTTTAGTCCTTTTAATTTTATACACAGGCCAGGTATATTTTTATCAAACAGGAAACCTGAGAACAGTAATTAATAAATAGTTGAAGGACTTTACCTGGGAGGGGAAGACAGCAAGAGTTAAGTGGGATAAGTTGATCCTTCTAATAGAACAAGGTGTTTAGGGTTATCTGATTTGAAGGGATATTTTAATGTAACACGGTTAAGGCTCATAATACTAACACAAACAGAAGGTTATAAATCAAAGTGGAAGGAGATGATCTTGAAACAGGTTGGGGGGTTGAGAAATAAAGACAGTAGGATTATGAATGCAGATCAATAACAAGAATAATCAGAACATTACACAAATGGGCGTGGCCAAGATGCCAGTCTGATAGCAGCAGAATTCCATAGCCCTGCTTAGACTTTAATATCATGACAGGAAACATACTTTAATTTTTAGAAAAATCGAACTAAAAGTTAGATTAACATAGACTCTATTATTTTCTACAAATTAACACATAGTCAAGAGATTTTTTTAATTATTCCTGTCAAGAAGTTTTCTACTGGAGATCTCAAGATGAGCAACTCGAAGAACCCACACCAGGAGAGTGCAGTGAAGAAAGAACTACATCTTATAATAACAAACATCCAAGAACTGTCACTAAAAATGGACAAATTCGAAAACAAAATGGATATTATCAAACAAGAATGCAGTAAACAACTGGAACTTCTAAATGGAATAGTGAAAAAAAAACAATCTGAACAGATTCTTGCCTTAGAGGAAACAGTAATTGACCTAGATACTAGAGTGACAGAAAATGAAGATCACAATGAATGTCTTCTGAAATAAAACACCAGGCTGACTGAGAAACTGGAAGACCTTGAAAGTAGATCAAGGAGGAATAACATAAGAATATATGGAATTCCTGAGAAAGAAGAGGGTGCTAACATGATTCATTTCCTCAATAAGTGGTTTTCGTCAGCACTAAACATGCCTGAATCCCTCTTTTTTGGAATTGAGAGGGCTTATCAGTCCCTGGTAAATCCAGCTTCATCTCCGAGTTCATCTAACCCCAGGTCTATAATACTTAGATTTCTTTCCTCGCAAGACAAGGACTTAGTCCTGAAATCAGCTTGCACTAATTTCCCTATCAAGATGGGTGAAAAAAAGTTATTTGTTTTGACATGACTACACCTCTACAGTCATACCCAGAAGAAAGGAGAGTGTTCCTCTAAGTCATGGAAAAAAAAGCCAATATTAAAAATCAAATTATTTTTCCTGCAATAATAAAAATCACCTTTTCAGAAGGAGTGAAGAGCTCGGATTCCCTACAAGAAGCAGTAGAATTTATCCACAAGAAGAAAATACTGTCGGGCATAAAAGAAATGAAATGGTCATCCCAGAGTTTGAAAAAAGAGGCAACAAAAAAAATGGATGGTCTATGAAGGAAGGAGCAAACAAAACTAAAAAACTAATGTACAAATGAATAAATTCCTTCTAATTTTAAACGCTTTGTTTTATGAATCATAATATATTTGATTCTGGAAAGTCTTTATGCTGTAAGGCAATGGGAATCATTTTTATTATTAACTTTCTCTTTTTCTTTCTATATCTACTTCTTTTAATTACATATGTACTAAGTATTTAAATAACATTCTCTTTTTCGTCTTATTCCCTTTTGTTACCAATGTTCCTTTTCTCTCTTTTCCCCATTATAAGTACTTTACATACATTTCTCTTTTAAATAACTACAAATGGTGTGTGTCTTCTAATTCTTTAGTAACAGTATAATCTGATTTAATACCAAAGTGCATTTTTCTTCTATTGGGTCAGTGATGGGGTAAAAAGATGTTTCTGATTAGTATTTCTAACTAGATGTTTTAGACTTTGTTTAGATACAGTACATTAATAATGTTTTATAGATAGCTAAATATAAGATATATATGTATACTAGGTTCCTTTTTTTCTCCCTCTCTCTGACCTCGTTAACTGGTGGGTAAATGATTGAAATGTTATAATATAATTTCTGATTTGAGGCAGCTGTTGTTACTTCTAAATAGCTGTTTTTATATGAAGGGGTTCATTTTTTCATGATGTTTTATGAGGAAAGTGGTGGCCTGTGTGACTGTTCTCATTGTGGAGATTCATGACATGCACTGACAAGGCAGCTTGAGTGTTTTTTTTTTTTTTTTTTTTTACTTTCTGTAAACTCTAAAAGCTTCAAGATCTGAATTTCCTGCTGAAAATGCTTTTTTCTTCACTAGAGACAACTTCTGTTGTGCACGAGCCTATTTAGATATTTTTTAACAAGTTTATGAAGCTGCAGGAAACAACAGTGATGACATAATTTGACCTTTTGAAATTGTTACATTGTTGTACTTAGAATTCTTTTCTCTTGAAATTCTGCTATCCTTAACTAGATACTTTAAATGGTAAATAATTAGTACCGATAAAAGTGTTTAACTCCTGTGAAAATGCTTATGTTCTCTAATAGATGCATACAGTCTGCAGATTCTATGACACTATTAGTAACTAAATGACATCAAATGAACTAGGAACTGCATTAGAAAACTCATTATACATATTAACATCAGACTTGTGTTATACAACTAAACCTCTAGTAACTAAACAGAGGGCTGTAAGGCCCCTTTTTTTTTCTCTCTTTCTCTCCCCCCACTTCCTGATGAAAGACGTCAACACATTGTTAATACATATGAGCAATATGTGTATAATTGCAAAATATAATAGCTATGTTGTAATAAGTGTTTATATATATATATATATATATATTCAACAGATCCTTACATGAAAAATGTTAGACAAGATGACTGACAAAATGGTTAAATTTTCTGATGCTTCTTAAAAAGTCTTGGAAATAATGACAATCTTCTTAACATTCAGCTTCTAATGTTTATATATACTTTGATCTGATGTGCATTTCTGACATATCTACATATTACAGGTGCTATTATCATATGTATCATATTCATATAGCTTCAGATATATTGGACACTCTCATTCTAATGTATACTTCATGGATTCAGATTTCTTTAGTTGTTTTCATAATGCTTTTCTTTTTTTGTTTTTATATTATATTCTAAGCAGAGATGAATAACTTGTGTCATTTGGTATTGGAGAGGTGGTGTATGGATGGTTTAGTTAAGTTTTTAACTAAACCAGAAACTTTATGTTTCATGTATATGTTTGCAAATAGTTTGGGGTTTTTGAAAGTAGTGCTTAATACACATTATGCATCCAGTATAAGTAAGTTTTCAGTAGATTTCAAGTCAACATGGAAGAAAGGTCTTTCAGTTAGTAATAACATACAGATTATAGTCAATGGCTTATAAATGTTTATCATTAAATATTAAAGGTTTGAACAATATTGTCAAAAGAGCTGGTTTGCTCAACTATATAAAAATGCATAAAGCCGAGATCATCTTTTTACAGGAAACCCATCTATTAAAAAAAAGATCTACAAAAATACTCATTCAATGGCTATACCATTCTGGCTGATTCATGTTTTAAGACTAAGAGAAGGGCCACTCTTATTCTATGGAAAAATACTTGTACTATGCTAAGAATTATAGATACAATTTCAGATAAAGATGGGATGCTAAGCATGGTTATTTTGGAAATCAATAGGAAGTATTATACTTTGATTTATACATACTGGATACGAGGACTGAGTACTAAATATGTTGACAAATATCTGGACCTGATTACTTTAAATGCAAAAGGGGAAATTATAGCAACAGCTGATTTTAACTGCCTATTATCAGGCAATGATACTTCTAAAAATGGTAAAATAAAACTAACATCTCAAGCCAAGAAGTTAAATGACTTCACAAATCAGATGAACCTTAAAGATATACATGGTCTAAGAGAATATTATTCCTTATTCTATACTCACTATTCATATTGGTTTGGTACAAAAACAAACACTGATAAGGTCTTTGTATCAAATAATATATACTCTAAAATAAGTGACACATCTATAATGACTTGTCCACTTTCGGACCATAATGCTATAAACTTTACATTAACTACACATACAGATGATCTGAGATTTCTACAGAGAATTCCTGATAACATAACTAAGTTAAATGACTTTAGGGAATGGATAATGAAAGAAATAGACATGTTTATGGAAACAAATGATAATGGTGAAGTAACTGATACTATACTATGGGACATCTTTAAAGTTTATATCTATAGTAGAATAAAATCTTAGTACCTTAAAAAAGGAGACAGTAGGACAAAGAACTTTTAGACTTACAAAAAAAAACATAGACAAGATAAAAATAGGCACAAAACCAAATAAAGTAGCATATAACGAAATTACTAAGTTAAATCAAAAATACTTAGAAGTTCTGAATCATAAGGTAGCCATAAACTTGGAAAAATTGAAATCACAATCTTATGCTCTAAATCCCAAATATCTACATAAAATAGTGGTAAGATCCAAAAAATTAACAATCAAAATCTTATTGATGAGATTAAATATAAAAGTGATGGTACAGTTAAGAGTACATCTAACTTAATGGGCAAATTAGAAGTGTTCAAAAACTACTATAACGATATAAGTAATAACACGCCACTTTTGGAGACAGATAATGTAATAAATACTTTTATTCAAGAAAATATAACTACTAAGGTATCAGTGCAACAAAATAACATATTAAATAAACAAATAACACTAACAGAAGTGAAAGAGCAAATAAAAAAAAATAAAAGATAATAAAGCTCCAGGACTGGATGGAATAATTCCTGAACTATATACATTTTTTCCTGAATATATAATAAAGAAAATGATGAGTTTACTATGGTTAAGCAAAATGGTTAAGCAAAAATGTGTAACACCCCCATCATGGAAATACTCAATTATCTCCCCCATATTAAAACAAAGTAAGGACCCCAAATCTTGTGATTCATATAGGCCAATTTTGTTACTAAACACTGATTATAAAATTTTCATGACAATATTAGCTAATAGGATAAAGAAAATATTACCTAATCTAAGACATAATGCTCAGACAAGGCTCATTCTTCATAGAAAAGTCCAAGATAACATTAGTAAATTACTATCATTAATAGACATAACATGCTAATACAAAAAACTATTATCAGTCTAGACATAGAAAAGGCTTTGATTCTACTAGTTGGTCTTATCTACAAATAATTCTGATTGGTTTTGAATTCTCCTCAGATTTTGTCAACTTATTAATGAAAATTTATAGTGGGGCACAAGCTTATGTGAAAATCGGATCATGTCTATCCTCACCACCAGAAATCCTCAAGGGAACTAGACAAGGTTGTTCTTTGTCACCATTATTGTTTGCTCTTTCAATGGAACCTTTTGCTACATATATCAGAAACAAGTAAAATATAAAAGGCTTTCAAATTAATAAGGACTACTGTCCTAAGATACAATTATTTGCTGATGATATGTTGTTAACGGGTGATATTGATGGTTCTTTGCATGATGTTACAAATACCTTAAGCAAGTTTGAAAGAATTTCAGGGCTTAAATTTAATAATAATAAATCCAAAATATTGCTAATTAACAAAAAGATCAACAAAAATCTAAGAGAGAATAGCCTGTTTAATTGGGAGAATGATGTATTAGAATATTTGGGAGTCAGTATAAAGGGTACATGGAAAGAGTCTGTTAAACTAAATTACAATAATTTAATAAACACCATTATTGAACTAATCAAAAGATGGAAAAAATGTTCTTCACAATGGATGATAGGCTCTCTTTAATTAAAATGATAATTTTTCCTAAAATTGTATTTTATATACAGTAACAAAATGTCACGTTCAAATCTAAAACATATCTAAAAACTATCTAAAAATGTCTAAAAAAAGAAATAATTAGAAATATATCTAAAAATACATGTGTGTAAGCAGGATTTAAAACCAAGACTAGAAGGTGTTACAATTTTTATGACCTTAGTTTTAACACTGGCTTAAGGGATTTTATACAGGAGTTATAGTGTTAATTTTAAAATAGCCACTAGATGGTGCTTTTTGATACCTTTTGTTAATGATGTATTATTATATACATTTTATTTAATAAAGTATTTTAAGACAATGTTTTTAAATACATATTAATATCTGTATATGATTAGAAATATTAGTATACTATTTATTCATTATTCTACTTGTTAAATTGTCTGCAGAAACACGTCAGAATCACCAGACTCACACTGTACTGCTGTTTCCGTCATAGTTTAATCTGTCCAAACAGTTACATTGTCTGAGATAATTTCAATTCTATTATAACATAGCTAGACACATATAACTACAGACCAATGAACACTCGGTCCAAAGACGTCACTAAAGAGTGAAAAATATATAGATATATTTAGCCAAGTGCATGGAGTGTTTGGGGTTTTATGTAGGAAAAACAGACAGATTTTTATAAAATAGAATTTATGATCACATTTACAATATTAGGAAAAAGGATCATAATAATGCTTTGTACAGACATATAGAGACTAAAGGGGAAAATCATATTTTAAAATTTGGTATATTAGAACTGGTATGTATGAACCCCAGGGGAGGAAATATCAAAGCTATACTGGGGGAGAAAGAGATAAAGTGGCAGCTATTGTTGGCTGCCTCTACACCCCCAGGACTGAATGACAATATCCCCATTAAGCCTATTCTCATGCACGTTTATGCATTTTTTGGCTGGAAACAAGTATCTTAACTAGTATTTTAATGTGCAATTTAATGGCAAACAATGTAAAATTGTTATGGATTTTTTTAAAAAACTTTTTATAACAACCAATTTAACAAAGTTTAAATTTGTCTAGTTCATTAACATAGCTACACATTTTTTAAATACTTTTTAAACATTTTAATATGTTTAAGATTTATATATATGAATTCATTCATGTTTATGAAAGTACTATTTATGATTATATTGTATGTTACAGCAAAGGTTAATATTTATAAGTGGATACATAAACAATGGAGATCCTTGATTTTCAGAACTCAAATAGTAATATTTCGTTAAGAGTTCTTACATTTTCATTGGTTCAGTAACTACTGGGGTCAAAGTAAAATGTTATATAAACCTTCAGTAGTTTATTATATGTATTCTGAGGAAGTCCACTTAATGTGGATGGAAGCACTAAATACATGTAAAATTTCATTAAAGGAGTATTTTTTTTAGTATTTGATCTCCTTGAGGACTTTTTGTTCATTTGTGCTTGAAGCAGCGTACTTGGTGTTTTATTTACATTCATTTTCATCATTTCAATCCTATTATAACATAGCTAGACACATATAACTATAGACAGATGAACACTCAGTCCAAAGACGTCACTAAAGAGTGAAAAATATTGTCCAGTTTATATACTCTTTTAACAATGTTATTTTTAATGTCCTTGTGACTTGTTCTTCTGGTTTTTGTTTGAGTCATGAAAAAGTCCATGGTTATTTCTAGCCTGGACAGTTTCTGTTGAAATGCCAAATATGTCCTTCTTTGGTCATTTTCTTCCTTACTGTATCTGAAGACTTCACAAAAAGTCTCGCCACATCATCTTTGCGTCACTAGAAGTGTTTGTGTTCTATTTCATTTATTTCTGCATCTGAAAGCTCACAGAAAGTCAACTTTCTTTTTTCTATAACAGGATTCCATTTACAGTAAGCCCACAGCTATATGTTATTAATATCTAAGCTGAACATTTACAAACTGTTCTTGCAAAGCAAGACATATTTTCTTTTATTGCACACACAGTATAATTTTGGGGAAAGCATTTTAAGTTATAAAATCTCTAACAATTCCCCCATTTTAATTAAAACCAAGAAAATTGTAAGACAATTTACAACACAATACGATCTTCAGTACTTTGAATCCCTTGGTCTGATGCAACATATAAATCCCTTGCATTTATGGCTATATCTTTAAAGAGTGTTACATTACCAACGGCTGTTAATTAATACTTTTATTAACACAAATCTTAACACACATGCAAACTGTTGTAATTAAGCAGATAATGACGATAAGAGCAATTAATGCAAAAATTATAGTACCCCACCATCCTGAAAACAATCCACTTAGCCAGTAGTTTAACTAAGCATGTTTTATTTTTGCAGGTGTCAGTCACATAGCCATCATTGGGCGGCCACAGTGGTGCAGTGGTTAGCATTGCCACCTCACAGCAAGAGGTTCTCCGATTCGATCCTCGGCTGGGGGGCCTTCTGTGTGGAGTCTGCATGTCCTCCCTGTGGTCGCGTGGGTTTCCTCCGGTTTCCTCTGACATCCCAAAGACATGCTGCAGGTGGAGTGGACACTCTAAATTGGCCCTAGGTGTGAGTGTGTGCATGTGTGTGCCTTCTGTGGAAGGTTGGGCACCGGGCTGGCAACTCGACACCGTAAAACTCCACTGCCAATCGTGAGTGGACAAGGTGATCCGCTGTGGCGACTCCTAACTGGGAACAGCCGAAAGAAGAAGAAAGAAGAAGACACATAGCTGTTATTACTTATCTATTCTTAACTGCTTTCATGCATGCTTAAGCAAGTTGTCAGCCTTGCAGTTACACAGAAGCATTTATTTCAAAATCTTGTCAAGTTAACCCTTGCTTTACAAGGCAAAACCTTGTATTAGAAACAAGCATATTTCTTTTGCATTGCAGCATACATTTAATTCCATTATTGCTTTGAGAAAAGAATATTTACAATATCTATCAATTCCCTATTTTTTTAAAAATGCATTTTACAAGAAAATGTAATCTTCTGTACTTAATAGCCTTTATTCATTGTTAACAACAGTTACTTGTTTGACAGCTTTATAACACATCTCCTCTGTTATATCTGAGATAGCTCCATAAGTTGCATTTGCTATCAACTTTGTAACTCTCCATATTGCCTTAGTGGCACCATACCAGTGAAAGATTTCAGCTCCTGAAATAACACCATTTCCTATATCCAGCTGTTTTAAAATATTTCTCTATTTTTTATCATGAACCTCTCTCTTTTTCTGGTGATTTTTTACCGTGTCTTCTGGTAATGTATAACAAAATTTTTCATCTTTCATCTCGTCCTTAAAAGAAGTATTATGTGCTAACTCCCATGCTGTTTTTATTTTATACTCAAGCTTTTTCACATGACAAGAGTTGGTGTACAGTAGCATCCCTGACTTTCCCTTTCTTTTGAAAACAGAGTATCCCTTTTTTTATTTTCATCAACAGTAATTTTTTTTTTTTTTTTTATGGCTGATTGTTTTACATTATAAGATTTTTTAAACATAAAACCTGTATGTGTAACCTCTATAGGGACTGCATGTAATGGCATTTTTCCCTCTGTAAGGAATATGGCTAAAAACCCAACAGTTGACTTGTTGCGTGTCTTTGCAAACAAATTTTGCATGCCCAAAAATATACTGAAATCAGGTATCCGATCACGATGTCCCTGTTCTCGTGATCTATTATATCTGCGTATCTCTCCCCATTTTTTCTTTGCAAATGTTTCTTTTTTATTTGCACACATTTTTTTTAGATTGCCTTGTCTTGTCCATAGATTGCTATTATAGAAACAAATTTAAACTTTCCTAAGACTGTTAACAGACTGTTACTGCACTGATACTGTTTGATTGTTGTTAACTTACACTGATTTTTATGAACCAACATGGTGTGCTGCTTTTGCTTGGATTTCTATTAGCTGAAAATGCTATTTGTCTAAGTTTTTAATGACTCTGTACTTTACTACCTGTATGTAATCCTGTGCATTATTTCCAGGATGGCAGTTACACCAGTCTGACTAATGATGTTCTTGCTGTACTAGTTTGTTTATAAGACTGTTTGCTGTTATATTTTTTGTAAGACATTCTTTTGAAAATATGGCATTACAGTCACTGTTTTTTACCAATATTGATCCTGTTTGCTGTATGCATAATCTGCCTTTGGAGACATACTGTATTTTTAATGTGGGGGGGGGGTTGACCCTCTCTTGTTACCATAGAACCTTTTGTCATTTAGGATTTGTCATAGGTACTGCTTTAAATGTTACTCCATTTCCAGACATAGATGTGGACTTACATACTCAACGTTTAATTGCATTGTTTAGTTTTGCATGTACCATTTGCATTACTGTAAATATATTTACTGTATCTGTATTAACTTTACCTTTACACTGTATTTGTATTAACTTTAACTTTACATTGTATCTGTATTAACTTTACTCTGTGTCTGTAAGTTATTTCTGTGTTTATTCTGAATCCGTCTTGGCTTAATAAACCAGTAAAGTAATATTAATTTTTCTGTCTTTTCCTGTTTCCTTTGTTTAATTAATTTACATTGAGTTTAAAAGATCCCTCTACTTTGCTACGAACTGATAATATGTGATCCGTTAATTTATTGCTTTAATGCCTATTGCCTGCCATGATCTGGGTTATAGGGAAGATTATCCCCATATTGTACTGGTCATAATATACCATTTTTATTATACTGTTAGTGTTTGTAATTACCCTTTTCATTAAGGCAAGGGGTTTGTCCTTTCTTCAGTTTACTGCTTACCTCTTTTTTCTGTTTGCAGGTTATTTGCATATATACACTTTTCTATTTATGATTTACCTGTTCCCATTATTCTATACACCTCTTCATAGCCTCTTCCGCCTCTTTAGGGATTAGATATTGCTTCTGAAAAGGAGGAATGTAATCCGAAGGATTACCCACACTCACTGGTACTGCTAACTTGCCACAGCCTGTTTTGATGTAGCCCATAAGGGCTGAAATTGTGATTTGATTTGCTCCCATTTATCCTGCAGTTGTGAATGTCTCTTGGTAATGTCTTTTTTTATAGTTACTTACGTCAATTACAAAGCAAGGAAATTGCTGAGCTGTATTTCAACTGTCTTCCATTGTGGCTGACCATAAAATCTTGTTATAGAAATCAATTACTATTCCCAGTTTGCCGAGAATATTAACCCCAAGGATTGTTGTTCCGCAACTGGAATTCATAAGAAATGTACCCTGTATTAAAGATCCATTTTTTGTGAAACATATTTTAACTGGCTTACCGCTTATGGCCATGCAAGTGCTGCCATCAAAGCCTTGAATGTAAGATTTTTTTGAACTGATTTACAGGTAACTGTTTGTTAGTGACTGAGACTGCGGCCCTTCTATCAAGTAGGATATCTTTCCATAGTGTCCCCTCCACCCATACGTCCACTAAAAGGCATCCGTCCTTTTCACGTTTAAAATTTGTGAGAAAGGTTACTGGGGAGGGCACACCCCTAATCAGAATTATATTCATTCTGATCTGTTTTCCTGGGTATGTTTCTGATTACACAGACTGCATGTTCTGTTCTCTGCTGACTGTTAGTGTCTTCCCTGTCTAATGTGTATTTTGTACATTCAATTTGACGTTTTAATTCTTGACTTGCACCGTGTGTGAGATTATATGGTGGGTTTTCTGTGTATTCCATAGGGTATACTTTATTTTTTCTGTATCCCTCTGTGTTTGTTCCTGTGACTGATTCTCCCTTAATGTATTTTCTTTATCTTGATTTCTTTCCTTATTTTAGACACCCTTTTGTATTTCACTTTCCTTCCATCTTTTGTAATATGGACAATCCTGTTTAATGTGGCCTATTTTCTTACTAATAAAACATATCACCTGTTTTTTTACTTTGTTGTGTATCTGTCTGTAACCCTGGTGGAGCAGAAGCTGCTCGTGTTTCCCTGTGTTTGTTTTTTCATCAGACCATGTATTACGTCCCCTTCCTTTCCCCACGTAGTCTACAAACTGTTTTTGTACATTTCCTATGTGCCCCTGCAATACTGCGTACTTCTTTTAAACTGTCTAGCACTCTGGCTTTGTCTTGCTCTAGATGGAGTTCTATCTGTCTGGCAGAAACTGATTTTAAAGCCACATCTGCATCTTGCAGAATGTCATTAACTGTCTGACGGAATTGCTTTAACATACCATCTTGTCTGACCAAAACATTTTGTTTTTTTTCTGTCATGCTTTTTAGACTGTCTGTCTGATCATTTTTAGATAGTTTTTTAATTTTTTAAATGATGGAAACTGGCATTACCTTGTCTGTATGTTTAAAACACTGATGTGAGTCTAGACATTTACCAGTTTCAGCTGCTTGCTTTGACATCTGTCAAAGCATTTAATGTAGCCTCTTCTGTATTACATTTTTTATGTGCTTTGATTTTGACAATACTAAACTTTCCCTGTAAATCATTTTGGGAATGAATGCCTATAACTCCCGTAGTACTGGAGCATGTTTTAGGGGTTTGCCAACACTGTCAACGGATTCCCTTCTGACCCAAACTGGCATGTGCAAATTCAAAAAAAAAAAAAAACATTTAAATAAAGCAGTGTATGTCAACCATTGTTTAAATGCCAACATACTGAAACAAAATTACTTCTTTTTCTTGCCACTGAGACAGAGTCTGCAATAAACAAGACGATTGATATATATATATCAGCAGGAGAAATAACTGTCATTTTAGCTGAACCCTGTCCAATGTCAATTGGTGTATTTTGTACCCCTTGTAAACCTTGCTGGGCTTTTTCGAACTGTCTTTGCAGATTATCCTCTGTAGTTTGTGCCCTTAGTAAATGTTGTTGGGCTCTATCTGATTTTTACGTTAAACCAGAAATGTCATTATGTAAAGTCTGAATGCTATGCTGAGTCTGTTCCTCTAAATGGCATTATTGTCCCTTACTACTGTCTCTAGGGAAATTTTGAAAAGCTGTGAAAACCTTTTGTTTTAAAGGTTAATATTAATAGCACACTCTACTAAGTTAGAACTTTGTTCTTTTTGTGCATGTGCAATACTTAGTACAAGTAACATTTTTATGTAGTGTATTACATTATACAATAACTGCATACACTTGTACCGCATGAGATTTAGGTGACTGCAGAAAGTACATTTAACTGTTGTATATGTGAAGAACTAACAATGCTAGAATCAAACAGATTGTTTATCAGAAAAAGAAGTTATGTACCTACCATAACGTTCCATGTTAGTTGTCCTCATCTCGCCTTCTTTCTTGCTTGTTGGGATCAGAGCCGATCCTCGGCTACGACTCGGCCATCTTCTATAGTTCGAGAGCTGTTTACTGGCTCGAGGCTACCCCTTATCCCATGATGCCTAGAGCTAGCTACCTAGATCTCATTTGAAATAGCTAACACAAGCCATAGCTACAGAATGAAACCCCTCCAAGTAGATGTTTAAACCTATCTGTCATAAACTCTAAGTCAGTAGAGGAAACCACCACAGAACACTCAGCCAGTGAAAGCTGAACTCCTCTCGGTCCAATAGGACAGGGGGATGGAGGGAGGGACGCAAGAAAGAAGGCGATATGAAGACAACTAACATGGAACATTATGGTAGGTACATAACTTCTTTATGTTAAGTTGTCTATCTCGCCTTCGTTTCTTGCTTGTTGGGACAGCGTCCCTAGCACCTACGATCCTGGGTGGATCATTGGAACAGACTCTTCAGAACAGTGGAACCAAAGTAAGCTCTACTCCTGGAGACCATGTCTAACTTGTAATGAGAAATAAAAGTATGAGGATTTGCCTACGTGGAAGCGGCACAGATAGAGTCCATTGGCAACCTAGCCTGGAAGGCTACAGAGATGGCCAAAGCCCTAGTAGAATGACCTTTCGGTTTGATAGACAACTCTTTGTTTCTTAGTTGATAGATGAAGGTAATAATGTGAGGCAACCACTGGGACAGAGTCACTTTGGAAACTGGAAGACCTTGTTTGCCCCTAGCATAGGAAAGGAAAAGTTGGTCCGACTTTATTATATCCTTCGTTCTATGCAGGTAAAAACGCAATTGTCTATGAACATCCAATTGGTGTAATTTGTATTCTGCCTTGTTGGTGTGGTTAGGGAAAAACACAGGGAGGTCTATAGATTGGTTTAGGTTATTCTCCGAGCAGACTTTCGGAAGGAAGGAGGGATTAGTTCTCAGAACAACCCTGTCCTTATGAAAAACTAAGTACGGAGGACGAACACTAAGTGCCTGAAGTTCAGAGACACATCTGGCTGAGGTAATAGCTACCAGAAAGAGAGTTTTCCATGACAGAAACTTAATGGAGCAGGATGCAGCCAGTTCAAAAGGGGGCATAATCAAGGAGGCTAGAAGCAAATTAAGGTCCCAAGGAGGAGGGGAATCTCTTACTGGGGGCCTAAGGAGAATAGCCCCTCTGAGAAAGGCTTTACACAGCTTATGAGACATAATGTTTAGATTAGAAAAGCCAACATGAAAGTTAGAGATGGCCACTAGTTGAACCCTGATTGTGGCAGAAGCGGACCTGGAATGGAAAAGCTCTGTTAGGAACTCCAAGATTTCGTGCACTGGGGCTGAAAAGGGATCTGTTCCTAGCCTCTGCCCAACAAGAGAAACGTTTCCATTTGCTAGCATAAGTCTTCCTAGTAGCGGATTTGTGAGAGGAGACAATGATCTCGCGTACGTCCGGGAAATGCTGGGAAGCCTGGCTAGTGTTGGAATTGGATCAACCAAGCTGTGAGCTGGAGTGTTTGGAGGGATCGATGCAGCTCTCCTGACTGATGAATCAGGAGGTCTGGAATAGGATCCAGAATCCAGGGGCTGCCCGAGGAGGTAACGGTGCAGGAATGGAAACCATATCTGTCAAGGCCAGTAGGGGGCAATGAGGATCATTTTGCAACCCAACGGAATAGCTTTCTGTATAAGTTTGGGTACAAGAGGGAACGGCGGGAAGGCATAAAGAAGTCCCTGAGGCCAATCGTGGACTAGAGCGTCTCTGGGAGGGTGACTGGCAAGCGGTAAAAGGAAGAAGTACTTGTTGCATTTGCTGTTGAAAGGGGTGGCAAACAGATTGCAACAAGGCTGTCCCCATTTGCGGAAGATCATATCCGCAACACCTGATTCAGAAACCATTCATGAGGCATGAGAATAGCTCTGCTGAGCCTGTCCGCTATGATGGTGGACTTCCCAGGGATGTGCATTGCAATCAGAAATCGTTGGGAGGAAATCGCCCACTGCCAGAGTCTGAGTGCTTCTCAACATAGGGGGTAGGACCTGGTTCAGCGCTGCTTGTTGATGTACCACACCACTGACATGTTGTCCGTTTGAATTGCAATGGTCCCAGAAGGGAGAGAGTCCTGAAAGGCTTGCAAAGCTAGAAGCATGGCTCTCATCTCCAAGACATTTATGTGCAGATGGTACTCGTGAGGCTGCCAAGTGCCCTGGACTGTCCTGCCCTGATAATGGCCCCCCACACCCTATCAGTGAGGCATCCGTGGTCACTGTGGCAACCGGAGGGGGCTGGCCTGAGACACTAGTGGGGAGACCATCCACCAGGAAAGGTGCCTTTTGCATGTTTCTGTAATCATGATCATGTGAGACATGGGGAGTTGTTGAAAGGACCACTGTGTGAAAAGGAGCCACTAAAGAATTCTCATGTGAAAATGGGCCAGAGGTATCAGAAGAATTGCCACTGCCATAGAGCCCAGAGTTTGAAGGACCGCCCTGACTTGCGCCCTTTTGCATTGCATGAGGACATGCTTCTTGTATCTAAATCTGCTCCTATATAGGTAATAGATTGACAGGGCAACAAGGCAGATTTTTTGAAAGTTATAGTAATGCCTAGCTGGGCACAAATTGTAATTGTATAGTCCCTGGCTTGAAGAAGTTGATGTCTGGTAGTAGCAGTAAGGAGCCAGTCGTCTAGATATGGAAACACCTGGAATCCTCGACGCATCAGGTGAGCCGTGACTACTACCATGCATTTTGTAAACACCCTGGGGGCTGTGGTGAGACCAAAGGGCAGAGCTCTGAACTGGTAGTGACTGGCTCCAAGCCGGACGCGAAGGAACCTCCTGGAGCACCTGTCCATTTTGATTTGGTAGTACGCATCCTGGAGATTTACTGAGCACATCCAATTGTCCAGACCCAAGAAGGGTAGAATGGACTGTAGCATGACCATCCGAAATCTCGTTCTTTGAACAGACTTTTATAGTCTGCTGAGATCCAATATTGGTCTCCAGTCCCCTGTCTTTTTTGGTACCAAAACAACCTTGAGTAAGTTCCGGATCAGTGTTGGTCTGCCGGGACTTCCTGGATGACTCTTTTTTTTTTTTTTTTTTAGCAGTCTTGAAACTTCTATGACTGCTTGGGCCCTCAGATTGGGTGGAACATCTGGAAGGGACTTGTTTGATGATAAGGGGGGTTGAAGGAAGGGAATTATGTAGCCTCTGGATATGACAGTGTGTACCCATTTGTCTTGTGTTATGTTTTGCCAGGCATTTGGGAACAGTGAACATCTTCCCCCAACTGCCTCCAGAGGCGGGCAGCCAGGCAACCCTTCAGGGATGCTGGAAGGGCTTATCAGAGAAGGATTCTCTGCTGCCCTGGTTCTGCGGACCCCCTCTGTCCCGAGGGCGGCGTCTGTTGTTGTTGTTTCCTCCTCTGCCCCTGGAGGAAAAATCACTACATGTGTCAGGCGGGGCTCCCTGGGATTTCCGAAACCAGATTTTACCACTCTTCTGACCCTTGGGGTATGGTCTGGAAGAAGTGGAAAAACGGACTCCCATGGCAGAGAGAGTCTTGCCTTCCTGCTCACAACTAGTCAGAGTGTCTTTCACCTGTGGTCCAAAAAGAAAGGAACCGTCAAAGGGAGTGTTGGTGAACAACGCTCTAAAGAGTTCCGCAAAGTTACACAGCCGCATCCAAACGTGTCTCCTGAGGGCCACGCCTGTACCTGCGGCTCTACTCGCAACATCGGCTGCATAGGAAATGAGCCTCATGAAGGAGTTGACCACAGAATTAAGGGTCGCCAGCTGAGAAGCCACTTTAGCTTGAACCCCTTCAGCTGATGGATCCTGGAGGGGTATCGCCGAGCTCTTTCAGGAGATCCCTCTGAAGCCTGGTAAAATGGCATAAGTAATTCAGTGACCTCATGGAAAAGGTCGCTGAAGCAAACATTTGCTTCCCATATCTATCTATGGTCCTAGACTCCTTGTCAGGAGGATGGACAAAGGAAGAAGTTTTAGCTAACTCCTTTTTAGTGGCTGCTGCTACCACATCTATGGGAACACCCTTAGTAAGGAACTGTTTATCAGGGGGTGCAGTGATAAACTTGCCAGGTCTCCTCAGGGTTGGTTCCACTGTATCCGGGGCTGACCAAGCCCTTCGAGCCACCATTGGCATTAGTGGATCGAAGGGAGGAGAAACCCAGGAGGTGGAAGGTCGGGAACCGAACGCATCCAGGAATACAGATTCGTCCTCGGTAGGGGCTAGGACATTTCAGTTCCCCCTCTGGTTAAGCATTTCTAGGATGTCCGAAAAGGAAACTTCTTCAGAGGGGGATCTCGGGGACCCTTCCGATTCATCCAAATCCATATCTGAAGTGACAGACTCAGGGGAGTCAATGTGCTTCATCTTGCACTTCCTCTTCCGAGGGGGCTCCTCTGAATGATCAGGGGAGGCCACGGAAGAAGAAGTTCCCCATGTTTGGGGTCTGGAGGAGGGACAGAGATTGACACAGGCACTACAGGGGACAGAGCCAGTGGGGTCGAATGTGGAGCTGACTCAGAGGCCAGTACACTCCTCATGACATTGAAGACTTCCCTGCCACGATGCAGAGAAGGCTCTGAGGAAACAGGAATCCTCCTCCGCACCGAGGGAGACGGCTCCGAGGCCGATGTAGGAGCCAAGCTCACCCACGCCGATGCTCCGAGAGGGAGAATGGGATCGGACAAGGGTCCGATGTCACTCTCCCCCTCGGAGCCGACAAGGGAGTCTCGGCGCCCAGATCCTTCGACAGACGGCACCATCGAGGGGATCGGAGCCGACGAGGGAACCGAAGGAGAAATCGTTATCGGTGCTGACGGTTCCACAATTTGAACCCCAACAAACTCCGGCTCCGAGCTCAATGGAGTCAGAGGAGGAACACTGATGGAAATGGATGGAGCTGATACCGGTTGAGGAGGGCTGGCCAACATTTTGGCCAGTGCCTGCGACTTCAACAATCTACTGACCACTCTCTCCACATCGTGATCAGACAGCCTAGAGGACCGAGAAGAGTGGGATGATCTGTGACTACGGTCACTCTGCAATAGGGGAGACCGAGGAGCCGAATGTACAGATTCTAGAGAAGGGGACCTCGGCCTTCTGTGGGTCCGCGACAGCACCGAAGGTACTGGTGGAGCCGACGTGGAGGCAGTCTCCTCGGTTCCAGCCGGAACTGAAGCAGTAGGTAAGGCTTGGGCCAATGAGCTGGGAGCCGACAATTTAGTCGGTTTAGGAGATTTCACCGGCTGAGCCTTGGCAGGTGAATCCTGGGGCTTGAGAAGACCCCTCAAAATAAGTTTATTTTTGCGCTCCTGCAGAACTCTTGGGCTAAATGCATGGCTTACAGAACAAGAGTCCTGCAGGTGCACTGCGCCTAAGCAATAGACGCAAGAAGTGTGCCCATCTGTCAGAGACATTTTCTGACAGCATGAGTCACACTTCTTGAATCCAGACACCTTGGATTCTTTGGACATAACTCTAAATTGTTTTTGGCCAAGGGCCGAGCAGGAAAACTAAACTAATGCTAATGCTAAACACTAACCACAAAAAAAAAACAATATACAGAATACTACAGTTTAAAGATAGTTTTTTTTTTTTTTTTAAACTAGAAGCCTCTAACTTAAATGGCTACCTACAATCAGAAAGAAGAAGCTAAACTAAAATGCTACCTACAAGAGGGATAGTGGGGAGGGGAAGAACTCTCTAACTTAAACGAGTTCTAAGGGAAGACTACAAATACACTAAACTACAACAAACTAGTTAACAAATATTAATTTAACAAGAAACTACTAGAAAAAACCCTAATCTAACAGAAAAGGTAGATCAATAAAAGTTATACGAGCCTGAGCCAGTAACAACGAACCTCGCAGCTGAAGCAGCAAACGAGATCTGGGTAGCTAGTGCTACGCATCATGGGATAAGGGGTAGCCTCGAGCCAGTAAACAACTCTCAAGCTATAGAAGATGGCCGAGTCGGAGCTGAGGATCGGCTCCGATCCCAAAAAGCAAGAAACGAAGGCGAGATGGACAACTTAACATTAGGATATATCTTATGGTATGGTTTACATACTAGACTCTTGTGACAAGATAGACAAGTTTGGAAAGTTACTTCCACATAAAAACAGTCTTTATGAATTGCTGTACATTTTGTGTATGGATTACAGGCATTTATACATTTACAAATACAGCTGTTAACCATTTCAGATTTACATTGCATGTCTGACACAGAGGGTTTAAACATTGTAAATTTATATATACAATATGTGGGCATTGTAAAGTTAACTGTTTGTACTGGCATCCATGTTATAACTGAAGAATTTACCGTATTTTGCGTAGATGACAAACAGGTGATCAGGCTGAAGTTACTTAGAAGACACAGTGTCCTTCAACAGACGAATTGATGGTGGAGCGTTGTTGGACAGATGCAATAATGTTATCTCTGATTCTACCAAAGAGAAGCACTGGATCTGTCAACCTATGGAATTCACGTATAAATTATGGCATCCAATGAACAGTAAATGCTGGTAACGGATAGAAAAGGTTGCATTCAAGCTGGCCTCGCCACTGTTAAATTATCTGCAGAAACACGTCAGAATCACCAGACTCACACTGTATGCTGTTTCCATTATAGTTTAATCTGTCCAAACAGTTACACTGTCTGAGATAATTTCAATTCTATTATAACATAGCTAGACACATATAACTATAGACTGATGAACACTCAGTCCAAAGATGTCACTAAAGAGTGAAAAATATTGTCCAGTTTATATACTCTCTTTTAACAATGTTATTTTTAATGTCCTTGTGACTTGTTCTTCTGGTTTTTGCTTGAGTCATGAAAAAGTCCATGGTTATTTCTAGACTGGACAGTTTCTGTTGAAATGACAAATATATCCTTCTTTGGTTATTTTCATCCTTACTGTATCTGAAGACTTCACAAAAAGTCTTTCTACGTCATCTTTGTGTCACTTGAAGTGTCTGTATTTTATTTCATTTATTTCTGCATCTGAAAGCTCACAGAAAGTCAACTTCCTTTTTTCTATAAGAGGATGCCATTTACAGTAAGCCCACATCTATATGTTATTAATATCTAAGCTGAACATCTACAAGAAATTAACTGTACTTCAAAGCAAGCCATATTTTCTTTTACCGCACACACAGTATAATTTTGGGGAAAGCATTTTTATTTATACAATCTCTATCACTACTATTTTAGTGCAGATTATATTTGACATTACATGTATTTTAAATGAAGATAGTGTTATATGGGGTTCTGCCAATGAGAACTCCCTATCAATTAAGCAATTAGTATTTAAATGGAGTTCTGTTGTTAGTATGCATTTTCATCTGAAGAAGTTTGATTGCAGACGAAAACGCAGTGTGTTGGTTTAAGGAAGCGTTTATGTGTCTCTATTGGGGCCTGAAGGGGTGTTTTATGCATTTTTTTTATTTTTTAAGTGTGTGGAGTGATTATCAAACATTCATATAACTGATGTCAGAACCTATATCAATTTAAGGAACAATATGGAATAAGTAGAGAATGGAAAGGCTGTTGGTCCAGATGACATACCTGTACAAGCATGGAGGTTTTAGGTGAAATGGCAGTGCAGTTTTTAACTAGATTGTTTTATGAAATCTTGGAAAGTGAGAGGATGCCTGAAGAATGGAGAAAAAGTGTTTTGATACCGATTTTCAAGAAAAAGGGTGATGTGCAGAGCTGTAGTAACTACAGCGGGATTAAACTGATCAGTCACACCATGAAATTATGGGAAAGATTAGTGGAAGCTAGGTTATGAATGGAGGTGATGATTAGTGATCAGCAGTATGGTTTCATGCCAGGAATGAGCACTACAGATGCGATATTTGCTCTGAGAGTGTTGATGGAGAAGTACAGAGAAGGTCAGAAGTAGTTGCATTGCGTCTTTGCAGACTTAGAGAAAGCATATGACAGGGTGCCTAGAGAGGAGTTGTGATATTGTATGAGGAAGACGGGAGTGTCAGAGAAGTATGCAAGAGTGGTACAGGATATGTACGAGGGTAGTGTGACAGTGGTGAGGTCTGCGGTGGGAGTGACGGATGCATTTAGAGTGGAGGTGTGATTACATCAAGGATCAGCTCTGAGCCCTTTCTTATTTGAAATGGAGATGGACAGGTTGACAGATGAGATCAGACAGGAGTCCCCGTGGACTATGATGTTTGCAGATGACACTGTGATCTGTAGTGAGAGTAGGGAACAGGTGGAGGAGACCCTGGAGAGGTGGAGATATGCTCTAGAGAGAAGAGGAATGAAGGTCAACAGGACTAAGATAGAATATATGTGTGTGAATGAGAGGGAGGATAGAGGAATGGTGAGGATGCAGGGAGTAGAGGTGGCGAAGGTGGATGAGTTTAAATAATTGGGATCAACAGTTCAGAGTAATGGTGAGTGTGGGAGAGAGGTGAAGAAGAGAGTACAGGCAGAATGGAGTGGGAGGAGAAGAGTATCAATAGTGATTTATGACACAGTACCAGTAAGAGTGAAAGGGAAGGTCTACAAGAGGGTAGTGAGACCAACTATGTTATATGGATTGAAGACGGTGGCATTGACAAAAAGGCAGGAGTCAGAACTGGACGTGGCACAGTTAAAGATGTTAAGATTTGCACTGGGTGGGACGAGGGTGGACAGGATTAGGAATAAGTATATTAGAGGGTCAGCCCAGATTGGAAGGTTTGGAGACCAAGCCAGAGAGGCAAGATTATGTTGGTTTAGACATTTGCTGAGGAGGGATGCAGAGTATATTGAGAAAAAGATGCTAAGGATGAAGCTGCCATGTAACACGAAAACAGGAAGGCCTAAGATAAGGTTTATGGATGCGGTGAAATAGGACATGCAGGTGGTTGGTGTGACACAGCAAGATGCAGAGGACAGGAAGAAATGGAAACAGAAGATCTGCTGTGGCGACCCCTAATGGGAGCAGCCGAAAGAAGAAGAATGGAATAAGTAGAGTTCATTGGCTTTTACGTGAATTTTGTTTATTTAATAAAAAGTTTAATCATTTTTCTTATGACATTAATCAAATATTTAATAACTTTAAAAATATAACTGATTATAATTACAACATTAAACAATTTCTATTTCTTATATTCCCTATAGCATACTCCCCTGATTGCCTAGATTCTTCAACATCAATGTAATGCAAAAATTAAAGGAAAATAACTTGCTATTCTGGCATCAGTTTATTGAAAAAAAGAGTACCAAACCACTAAACTCTCTTTTATGTAGTTTTGATAATAGTCAAGACAGTTGGTTGTTTATACACTCATTATGGCAGTTTATAGAAAACAAAATGAGAGTATCAATGAACCTAGAGACTGACTCTATTTTATTAGGTGTCTTGAAAAGACAGATAATCAAAAATTAAGTATCTCACCTACCTATAAGATACTAAGATACTAAGAGAAGACACTAAAATTTTACTCAGATTTTTGGAATTACTATGTAAAGATTAATGGAGAACAAATATCTGATGAATCCAAAAAATTGTTACTGAATTCTATGTATGGTACCTGTTCTTCATTATACTGGAGATTGTATACATGGAAATTTATGAACAGGAGTTTTTATACTCCACATAAAATAAATCTTATACTCAAAAACAGTGAAAGTAAATGTTGGAAATGTGATGAATTACTAGAGGCCAACTGGGTTCACATGTTCATTGAATGTAGAAATGTTGTTCAATACTGGAAAGACTTCAAATGTTTTGTAAATGCTTTATGGTCATATTTCTAACTCACTAATCAAATTCAATGTTCCTATATTTAATGTAATACCTAAATCTCAGATTCAGTTACTCTGGTCAATTCTTGCAACTGCCAGAAAAGTTATTACTTTGAACTGGAAAAGTAAACAACATTTGATGTCTAAAGATTTTATTAATTTAGCAAAAGTTGTTTGTAAAAAAGAACTACAAACCATTTGTTATAGAACTCATAACATTAACATGGCAAAATTGGAAAACCTTTTGAACAAATACTGATAAACAATCATTTTATCCATGAGAAGTTATCATGGATGAATGTAAATATTGTAAATAGTTTTATTGTTTTACTGTATTTGTTATATGTACATTTGCGTGTTTATAATGAAAACAGAATAAAAATGTTTTAGAAAAAAAAAGAACACTACATTTATAATGTATAAGAAAGTATTCCAAGAACTAAGCTAACAAGGGAATGGAGGAAAAAGGTTTTACCATTAGAGAACACTAGAAGTAAGGGTATAGTAAACAGACAAGGAGGAGCTGGAATTTACTGAAGAAAATTAGCAAAGGAGTCGACAGACTGTTAAGTGAACTTATAACAACAGTAAATGTTTGAACAGATCAATTCTGCAGTAGCCTAAGGAGTGTGGGTAATAGCATGCTAAGGATATGACAGACAGACTGCGTTTAAAAGCTTCAGGGTTCCTTTCATGTGCTCTAACTGGTAATGGGCTCCAGGAGAGCAGCATATAGTCAGTGATTAGGTCCGCACTTCTCAACTTTTTAAGAAATCTGGACAAAGCCAAAAATAACAGTGGTACAAAGTTCCAAACATAGGGACCGATTCTAAATATTACTCTTATAAACTTAGACAGTTACTAGTCTAACAGGTTTTGTGTTATCATGCACTTTTGAAGAATACAGAGTCTGAAACTCAAATGTCTGTTATTATTTAGTGATTTTAATAATCTATGATATTTGGCAGAAAATGGAAATTTTCAGAGAAACAGACAAAAAATATGAAGCAAAAATCTGGACAGTTGACAGGTATGGTCAGGGTATCGAGTACTTCAAAGTTTCTTGCTACAGAAAAAGGAAGGCCTGAAAAAAGGACTATGCTAGGAAAATGACAGAAAAATAGACACAGGCATATGTGTCCCATAGTTAAGACACTGAAAGCATATTGCATTCCATTAAGGTTCACCTACCCAAGCACGTGTTTTTACTTTTTCTTCTGCACACATTATTGCTATCTTAAGTATGACAATCTCCCTTTGAACTAGAGTTCTTATGCACATCTGAACCTCAGGCACATCAAGGTTACCTATAGTAGTTCACCACAGAGAGTATATTTTTATGGAAGAAATGGTTTAGTCTCATTGTCATCTGTTTTATTATACACTATATTCATGTAACAAAAATGCAGGGCTAGATGCTTGCTTTGCTATATGACATTATACCTAGCACGCTGATCAACAGCCAGATACATAATGGCCTGGATTCAATAAACTCCTTGTAGGTTCCACGCAGAGCCTACAAGGAATGATTTTGCATACAGGATACTGCTTGTGATGCCCCACATCTGGGCCAGTAATCAGGGAGCCTCAATCTTCACCACTGACACCAGTATGGGACATTCACTGGGAGGATACCAGGTATACACACAGTATCTCCAGATGCAGCTCTCTGCATCGAGCATAACCAAGCACAAGTTCCCATAAGAGCAATCGAGGAACAGAGTCACTCCGGGGCTGACTTCTCCCTCTTTCTCCAGATCCCAAATAAGACTCCCCATTAACACAGCTACAGAGTTGAGATCTCAGCTGAGTGTCCAAGCCAAGAACTCCAGCACCCTCGCTCTCCAACCAGTGCTTTGTGACCTTGCCTAAGTAGCTGACACATACACTCTGAGTTTGATTTAGACACACACACACACACACACACACACACACACACAAACACATGCCTGGGAAAGGCTGGCACAGGTTTACTAGTTATGTCCCCTTCTGCCCAGACTATAAGGTAGTTATGACTGCCACCACACACTCCTGCTAGCTACCTTAAGACTATTCCAAGGTACCCAATATACTGAGTGAAATTAATACTAATACAAATGGTAGTTTGACCAAGAGCACGGCTATTAGGAGTGGCCTACACAGTGTCACCAAATAAATATGCAAATACTCTTAAAACTTAAATATTTCTACAAAGATCAGCCACAACGCAATGTTTAAATATATTTAACAATAATACAGAACAAGACAATACTAAGTATATATTCACAATGACATCAGAGTTCAAAATCACAGGAAATATTTAAAATAACATTGAAGGACAAACACAGACAAAGAAAAACAATATCTAAACTAAGCTTCACTATATTCCTGACTGTATCTAAGATAATTACTAGTCCCTATTTACTTAACAGAGCAAGAAAGATGATGTGGTGAATGGTCCTTCTTGCTGTTGTCAGGCCCAAGACAGAATACTGAATGCTCCGTCTAACTCAGAGACTTCTCAAAATAATATCTAAAATATTACTTCTGAGATACCTTGCCGAATAACATCGCTTCTGGTCATCTGACTTCTAGTTCCAATGCAAACCCCCACTGCTGAAAGCTGGCAGGACTTAACACCTACTTGCAAAAATACACACACACAAGGGCTTTTGCTCAGATCTTTGGCAAGTGCTGGAAGTCATAAAACAACTGCAAACCTCCGCACTTGAAAGAGTAGTAATTAGTTCACCCTAAAGACAATACAGAAAGCTTCCTAGTGCAGATTTTGTGTCTCTGGCTGCACTGAAACCTGTGAGATAGCATCTTCATGGCCTAGTCTATAAAGTGATTTAATTTCATATATTTTTCTAAAGTTTGCTGGACTGAGGTTAACCTCCCATCTGTCAGTTTCCTCTGTTAAAACATACACATTTAAACAGTTACAATAGTGAATGTACACTTCTGTTCTCTCCAGACGGACACACTGTGGATATATTTCAAACACAAGCACTTTACAAATACTTTTTTAAAACAAACGCCTGTACAAATCAGTTCGATATACACGACATACAGTTCTAATACATTTGTAACAGCAGCATCGTGTATACATCAGTTTGATATTCACAAATGATATATAATTATTTACAAAATTCCAGCTAGCTGTGCTGGCAGTACCTCCTTTCTTCACAGTGTTCATCGTGTGGCATCGCACCATGCATATTAATGATGCACAGCAAGCGTAAGCAAGGTTTTGCATCTCGCACCAGTGTTGCTGGCAGCAAAACATGTAGTCCAAATGCAGACTGTACCTCCCAACCTTTTAGTGCAAGAAATCTGGACAAAGACTAGACAATGGGGAACAAAGGGACAGACTTGCAATATTGTTCTGATAACCATAGAAAGTAGGTAGAATAATAGGATTTGTGTTAGCATGCATTTTCTGAAGGATATTAAGTATGAAACTGAAATGTATTTTACAAGAAACAGCCTAAAATATGATGTAAACATCTGGACATTTTGTAAAAATCTGGACAGCCTCCCCCCACTCTTTTTTTTTTTTTATTTGAGGCCAGTGTTTGCGCGATGCACCACTTAGCACAAATATGTTTGGCTGTGCTCACCTGGTTTGCAAGAAGAGCAGCAGTGCACAAACTGGAGGAATGGACTACCCAGGTTGCAGAAAGGACCCAAATAGCCACAAACATAAACTGCATGTACTCAAATAATACTATTGACCATCTCGCAAACACTGTAAATGGCACTGCACTGCAATTAACAGTGAGAACTTTACAATAAATGATAAAATATGGAATATCATGTCACTAATCCTGTGACAGTAGGTGTTAAATGCAGATGGTCTGGGGTTCTAGTACAGGGTGTGCAAATTTTGTTTTACTGTTGTGAGATTGCAGATTACAGCAATGAAATGGAAGATACACAACTGTTTTCCCAACCTTCTTGTGGCAATAGTTGTAAGTGTTGGAGAACAGTAGACATGGTCCATTTGACTAGCAGATTTATACAAATGCCTGTATATCAAATAATGTTGGAACTGCAGTGCTTGCCACTGTTGCGTATTGCTTACCATTATGCAAACACACTGCCCTCCAGTGCACACCCTCGCCTACCATGTTTGAGAGATGGTAAGTGATGCACAATGTTTTTAAATGTTGCAAAACCAAAATGTGTGCATTCTCAGTAAGTGCGAGATGTGCAATTGGTGGGAAAACATCAGGATATAAAATGCAAGTGGCAGGAAATGCTCATTCTACATTGAGCTTGAGCTATTGTAGATATATCTGGTGGTGCTGGTGAGGAAGTGTGCTTTTGGGTGCATTGGTGGGGTGTCCAGGAGTCCAAAGTTTTTGATGAACACCTAGTTAAGGACCATGGGCCCTGGTTGCTGCAGCGGGAATATTCAGGCACAGAATATAAGTCTGAAGATTGGAATGGTATTGCCAGTGCATTGACCAGAGCTACAGGTATCCCCTCACACTGGTGAGCAATGCAGACAACACTTTGATGACCTCTGGAAGAGGAAGCCGGATACCCTCAACCACTGGATGGGGGAATTTAAACAGTTGAAAGCTGAATGTAGTCGGGACTGGTATTCATAATGGTATTCTGTTCTGTTTTACCCATAGCTGCTATGGAGTGAGCCTTGAATGTCAGGTCCCATCCCACACACTTATTAAGGATACAAGAAACATGTGGTATGTATGTATCAGAACAACACTGTTCTAAATAGTATTTTAATAATAATAATAATAATAATTTTTATAGTAATTTAGTAGCATTAAAATTAATGACAGCTTAGTTGGTATTTAATACAGTTGTATCAAATTTAGATTGTATATCTCAACTGTAAAAGAAAGTATGTATGCCTAAGTCTATAGCACAAAGCAATGGTGCCATATTCTCAAATAACAGTGAAAATGCATCTCTAAATTGTAAGAGGAAAGTATAACTGCAGTAGTCTGTAGGACAAAATAACAATACAGTATTAGACAGTAGTCAGCGGTTGTGGGTTCAAACAAACACACTTCCCAAATATACAATGCTGTTATGTTTTGATCATTATTGCAATGTAACTTCACACCTCTATATCAGTGGCACAAATGGCCTTCTGTAAACTGTAATCAGTATAAGTGGAACATGCATATGTGCAATATATGCACACATCAAAGATTGGTGGTTGCAATCTGTACTATAGCGTACCTCTATTATTAACTGGGTAGTCTTAAAATTAAAGAAGAAATGTGTTAGAAGTTAGTAGTGTTAAAAGAAAAGTAAAGGTAACAGAATAGAGTCAAATGACTGTATCAATGCTTTGTATGTCACATATAAAGTTACTAATGTTCTCCTTTTTTTCTCTCACCCCAACCATTTTCTCTCTGTCTCTCTTTTTTTTAAATTTTATTTATTTATTTATTTTATTTCACACAGCACAGAGGGGTAAGGCCTGTCCCATGGTATCCTCCTACCTCACACCACTGGCTACAACACCGCTGCCCAGCACGTTTGGTGTGCAACCTGGTAGCAATCCCTCCCCTACGGTTCTTTCCTACATCCTTCCTGCACATTCCTACCCTCCTTTCACCTTATTCTTCCCCCTGCTTGCTCCCCATTTCATCACTTTCCTGTCTTCCCCATTTCTTTTATTTAAAAAATTATTGTGTGATGGTGCTCATCACACACCAACCTGAAGCAATGGTAAATGGCAGCAATATAAGTTGATATATTTAAAGTATCATACACAGTTGTAAAATTACTACTTATACCCGTATTCGAACCCAGTAAATCTGACTCCAACAACAATGCATTAGCATGTGCTGCCAGAGTCAGTTAGGTAGCAGATGTATTTTATACAATCAATAGTAAAGGACCCAGTTTAGCAAAGATTTCCCTTTGTACTCCCCCATGCTTACTCTCAATATCACAAATGTCATATCTTCCCCATTAATTTTGTATGAAGCAGCATTGCACAATCCCAGGTAGTGTTTTATAAAACATTATTGGGCGATACCTATTTAGTTTTATAAAGCATTAGTGCGCAGTGGTGAAGGCTATTACAAAAGTAGTTCAATGTATTAGCTACAGCTATGTTTGGAACCAGTACCATCTGGCCCTAAAAAGGAAATTATCACTGCTTTAAATAAATTAATACCTTCATCCAGAGATTCAGTGCAGTTAAGTCTGCCATTTGCTATTCAGTCTCTAAAATACACCTGCTACTCAACTCAGTCTGTGGTACCATATGTTAATGCACTGATCAATTCATTTTTGTGTTTAGATGGCACTGGGTTCAAATCCAGGTGTTATGTAACCAATTCAAATACTTTTGCATGTAAATCCAAAGTCTGAAGTGTGACAGCTGGTATGGAGCTTCTAAAATATGGCTAGATGGTACTGGTTTTCAATACAACTGTATATAACACTTACAAATGCTTTTCGCTGTAGCCTTGCATTACTGCGTGGTGTGCACCATTGTGCAATTATGCTTTAAAGAAAAGAAAGGGGAAAGAAAGGAAAGTGGTGAAATGGTGAGCAAGCATGGGGAAGAACAATGTGAAAGGAGGGCATGAACGTGCAGGAGGGATGTAGGACAGAACCACAGCTATCCATTTCTTCAAGAATAAAACATGATCATATATGCAAAATATTAGCTGAATTTGGACCGTCACCTCCATAGAGAAGGCGGTGGTGGTGCTGCGGTAGTGTTGTCGCCTCATAGCAAGACGTTGTCCCGTTCGATTCTCAGCTAGAGTGTCTTCTGTGTGGAGGCATACATGAATGGGGCATGCCTTCATTGAAGGCTGTGCATCAGGGCTGGTAACCCAGTACGTAAGTTCCGCTGTAGCGACCCCTAACTGGGAAAAGCCGAAAAACACAAACAAACCTCCATAGAGAAGGGTGACCACAACACAATCATTTGTATAGCCAATTGGACCGAATCAAGTGCGTCATGAAGACACATGTATGAAAAGGATAGCTACGTATGGGACAATTTTTTTTTTTTTTTTTTGTGGGACAAGTGCCCATTTTTTTTTTTTTTTTTGAGAAAGAGTAGAATGTTGGGGAAGGGATGTTGGAATGTCTGGGTAAGGTAAGATGGGCAGGTGAAGAAGCAACTGTAGATAGACAAGACAAACAAGACAAGAGACAGGGATAGTGAAGGGCACAACACGTGGGTGAGCACCATGGTTGGGTTGAGGGTGGGGGCATCATGAACTCATGGATGTCAAGCTGAGTGACAGTGAGAATCGAGTCGTCACCTACTGGACTGTCATCACTGTCACCTCACTGCTCCAATGGCTGCAGTGTTTGGCGTCTGCATCTCCTTGTGTTATAAGATACAATGACAGACAGCAGTGTCTCCATCTGGCGTAGGTGTGTGCCATCTGTGTGGTGCACAATCCTACGCACCAAGAATGACATTTCATAGTGGGAGAAATTCACCACCTCTGTCACTGCTCCCAGAGGGAACCACTGGGCTATCCTGCAGGACAGAACTACCCGAGGAGCCTGTTAGTGCAGGGGAAGCAGAGGGGGTGCTACCAGGTTGTGCACCAGATGTTCTGAGCAGCGGTGCTGTAGCCAGTGGAGTCGGGGCAGGAGGATTCCATGGGACAAGCCTATCTCGCTGTACTGTGGGGAAAAAACAAAAAAATAAAAAATTTAAAAAGAAAATGATTGGGGTGAGAGCAAAAAAAGAGAGCAACAATAGTAATGTTATATGTGACATACAAAGCATTGACACAATTATTTGACTCTATTCTGTTACCTTTGCTTTTAAGACTACCAACTCCTAACAAATACCCTTTTTTACTGTTAAGACTATCCAGCTCCTAACAGATGTATAATATACTACACACTGCAGCAAGCAATCCTTGATGTGTGCATATATTGCAAATATGCATGTTCCAATTATACTGATTACAGTTTACAGCAGGCCATTGGTGCCACTGCTTTACAGCTCTGACGTTACATTGCAATACTGACGAAAACTTAACAGTACTGTATATTTGGGAAGTGTGATTTTTGAACCCACATCCTCTGACTACGCTCTAATAGTGAGCTGATGTTCTGGTCTCCAGACTAATGCATGCATACTTTCCTGTTACAGTTGAAAGATGAATGCGCAGTTTGATACAACTGTATAATAAACAAATAAAGGTGTCTTTACCTTTAATTCTAATTAATTCTAAATTAACAGTACTGTTCAGATGAATACATACCACAGGCTTCTCAAATCAGTGCCAATCTAGCAGCATGGGTTCATGCAGTCAGTTCTTGGTCTGTGATGAATGCGGAAAAAATAAAACAGAACAGAATACCATTATGAAAACCAATCCTAACTATATCCATCTTCTAACTCTTACAAGTAATCTCTGTGAGTGATACCTACACATCTATGGATTGCCCCTAGTCCTACATTCCTCGATCTAATGGTCAAAGGTATCCCTCTTCCTCATCCTGAGGTCTCTGTAGTGAGTCCTACATTGTTCACCAGTGTGGGGGATACAGTTAGCACTAGCCAAAGCCCAGGCCAGACTATTCCATGCATCTGCCTTGTAATCCAAGTCACAATAGCCCCTCTGCAAAAGCCTGGGCCCATGTTCATTTACTAGGAGTCCAACAAACACTTTGGACTCCTGGACATACCCATCCCTGAGCATGGAATCGAAAAACTTCTCCACGAATGCCTCCCACTCCTACCACAGATCAAGACTACTGTAGAATGATGTTTTACCACCAAGTGCAAATACAGCGCTTACTGGGAGTGCACACTTTTTAGTTTTGCAATGTTCGAAAGTGTTGCATAGTGTGCATCCTCATACACCATGCTTGCACAATGGCAATTAGTATCAACGGAATGCATCCAGTATATGCTTGGGACTGTCTGGGTCCTGTCTGCTGCCTGGATGGTCCATTCGTCCAGTTTGTGCACTGCCGATCTACGTGCAAACAAGATAAGCATAGCCAAACCCATTTGTGCTTAGTGGCGCATCACACAAACAGTGGTTCCAAAAGAAAAAACATAAAAACATGCACAATAGATAATATTAGTACACATACGATATGATTACATAGGTCTGGATTCCAACTCTTACTCCAATGCACTGTCAGAAAACAGGATGGGGGACTTCTCCATCTTTGCCACACAAACAGCTTTGCAACAAACAAAGTAATTCCTCACACAACCATGTGCAACTGAATGCACACTGATATCAAGGCATAACCTGTTATTTGTAAATGTATTATATTTAATATATTTGGATGAAGTGCACGCAAGTGATCCACACAACCTGTTATAATTTTCTCCTTGCAGATATACAGCTCTGTCTTACCTTTCTGTGTTTCTTGGTCATTCATCAGTTATCTGACCAGTACTCACAGACATACAATGCATAAGCCAGTCTATATCATTCACCTTAAAATGTGTGAGGATATTAACTGGGAATACTATGATATGTAGTTGCCATCATATGAAGGGCAGGTTGCATGGCACAAACAAGCACAGACTGCTCTTTTGTGGGAGGAAGTAAAGGTGGTTTCTTGTTATGGCATATGCAAGGGTGCACTGTTTTTTTCGAAGGGGGGTGGACCCAGGATGAGCTACTGTTAATTCACAAACAAGGATATGTTGCTCTTGTTACTATCCTTGTTTTGCATCCTGGCTGTTTGATCTTGAAAGAGTTGTAAAGTCTGAAACTGCAATGTGTTTCATTACTTTCTAATTTCCCTCTGTTATGATTTCCCATTACAAACGTATGGTGCTAAACTGAGGGCATGCAGTGATCATCAGTACTTTGGGGTGGTATCAATGTCTGAATCTTAGGCCTACTACTTGTTAATGGACACATACAAGTCAAATAACTCTCTGCTGTCAAATGTTACGTTAATTTGTATACAAATCTCCCTTTTACTTGCTTACTGTACCAAGTGATGAAGATACTGCGGTGGTGGTGCTGCGGTAGCGTTGTCGCCTCACAGTTAGACGTTGCCCGTTCGATTCTCAGAGTATCTTCTGTGTGGCGACATGCGTGAATGGGCGTTCCTTCGTTGAAGGTTGTGCGTTAGGCCCGGCAAGCCAGCACGTAAAAATCTACTGCCAATCATTATTGGACCGGAGTTCCGCTGTGGTGACCCCATAACCGGGAAAAGCCGAAAGACACAACTGTACCAAGTGATGAAACATAAGGACATGCCATAATATTATTATACAATACAGTACATATTCAGGACTTACCTTGTAAATGCAGCAATTGTCACAGTGTTAGTTTAGGGCTGACTGTGATCCAAGCAGTACACAGTCAATACATGGCGAGGAAAAGGCTCTGGCTCTGAGTTGAGGTCGTCAAAGTACGCAGAGTTCCTGTATTGTGTCCCTGTCCACAATGTAGCACACTACAATGTCCATGTCGTGTATGTTGAGATAAGTTAAATGTGGCCCAAAAACTCTTCTCTATCTCAGCCTAGACCTACTGGCAGCATCAGCAGTAGCAGCATTGCCTGCAGCCTATAGCACATACAAATGGAGTTAAGTAGCAGCAGCTCCTAACATTCTGACTGTGTAGATTTTGTGTGTGTATTCCATTACTTTTGAAATCAACAGGAAAAACCAGCATAGTGTCTGCACGGTTGCTTTATAACTTGTTGAACAGCTCCACCAGATTGGTTGATTAGCATGCAATTCAGCTGCTTCTGCTGTAAATAGCATCTCTGAAACACAGGCTAAGACAGATAAAATCCATTTAATAAACTACCCCATTACAAAAAGGCAAATGTGTGGCTAGCCAAACTGATGGTGAGGACACTTGCTACATGTTTGCAGATCTTCAAAGAACCAAAATATTTCCAAAGACATCTTTACATAGGAGTACTGAACTCCAGGAGGTATTCTCCCATGTTTTTACCTACATAATGCATATGCTGAAATATATTAATGAATAATGTAAAGCAAAGGCTTTTACACTGTTATCTGTATGCATTAGAAGTGTACTGATGGCATGGCCATGTTTGTCAAGCCATTTCAGAGGTACAAATGACTGACAATACAAGAAAATAGAAAGCTGTGTGATGCATATGTACAAATGTTTCAGGGAGAGGTCCTTTGAAAGCATGTTTAGCTTTTCAAAGATGTTTTATTAGCAAAATGGTTCCAGTGTCTGTTCTTTTGTGGGTGGGGGGGAACAAAGACAAGTTACTCTTACATCATAAACTAGAATGGACTATTCTTTTGGAGGAAGCAAAGTTGAGTTACTGCTATGAGACACAGGTTCACAGATTAGTACTAGGCTAACTGCCCTTGTGGACTACTTTAAGCCTAGCCAATTAACCCATGTGAGAATCAAACATTGCACCTTGCATCTGTAAAGTGAGCACTTTAACCATTATGCCAACCCCAATATACAAGAATATGTTACTCTTGCTACTCTCCTTGTTTTGCATCTTGCCTGTTGTTAGTATTTCATTTCTGTAGACTGTTTTATGTTTTTCCAATGGCTAATACTGACTGCCTACCTTTACCATTTTATCTGGTAACAGTTACTTTGTAGTTAATGTGATACTTATGAATATTATCATTCTGTTGTCTTTTAGGACACAAAATGTCACAGAGACGGAGACCCTCCCTTTAGTGAAGCTGAAAATAATATAATTGTTGACGTGCTCCGTCAACATGGGGCATTTCTTCTGGGAAGGAGTCATCCTAATATGCAAGAAAGGCTAAGAGTATGGCAACATGGCAGTAGATTCTTGCCAGCATCAATTCGGTGGGCGGCCACAGCCAGACATATCAGCAGGTGCACCACAGGGACACTGACATGATTACCTCTGCATGGAGGTGTACAGCTGTGCTGCTGTCCAAGACCTGAGGGTAACTGGGGGAGGGCCTGCCACAGAACCATCTCTCACCCTCAAGATTTTCAAGCAAATATCCTCCAACAGGACAACTCACAGCAGTGTGGACCATAGCATGTCAATGACGTGGGCGCCACTCTTTCTCAGTCCCAGGAGGAGCTTCCAGGTAGGCTTTGCTATATGACCAGCTGAATACTGCTGTATAGTAAAACAATTGAAATAAAGATTAGTTGTGTATCACATGTCTTTTTTTTTTGGGGGGGGGGGGAGTGAAGATTGGTACAATGGCAAGCTCAGTTTGGAGTGGTCAGCCACATTCTTGTTGAATGTACACTTAACGCAGATACAGAGGAGTACATGTAGTACCCCCTGTCTTACTGTTAAATCTGAAGATGTTGTCCTTACATCTTGCTTAACTTATTTCATGACCATCAGGAATCCAGCAACATATGCCTCCTGCAAACGTTAAGCCAAATAAATTTATTTCAGTACTGCAGATCAATTTAAAGAAATATCATAATGTGTCATTTTCAGGCCTGTGGTGTGTATTGCTGTACTAGTAATAGTGGCAGCACATTCAGCTGTTTACCATGCACTGCACTATGGCAGTGCAGGTAATAAAGTATGCTTGCCTTTCTCCCTTTTTATCACAGGTGATCATGACAGTGGGAGTGTGGGCCTTGTGCCACCTGATGTCAGTGTCTCATCAGACACTGATGATGGTGACAAAACTGAAGCACAGTTGGGGAGTGCAGAGGTTGAATCTGACACAGAGGTCAATATCCAGCCACCCTCTTCATTTACCCTGGACACAGCCAGTAGGCCTACACCAACCCAGTCCGCTAAGCCCACAGATTCTGGACACGCAGAGGATGAGGACATTGAACAGGGAAGTATGGCTACTGCGGCTTCAATGCCTGTTGAGTCTGGCCGTAGCTAAACTGTTGGCGAGGTGCCATGCAGGAGGGTGGATAGGGGTGCTCGGAAGCAGCCTGCTGTCCTTCCTCCACCTGGTGCAGGTGTCTCTTCCTGTGTCACTCAACACAAGGAACATTCAGAAACGCACTCCAGACAAATGCTCAGGGTTGTGGATATGGCACAGGCTGACATGCATGACTGCCTCTACCTTGTCTCCAATTCACTGGATAGGATGAATGACATGTTGGAATGAGTGGTGGCTGTGATGGCCCAAGGGGTATCTGTCATGGAATAGGCAATGTCTGTGATGGAATGTCTGCTGGGAGGGGAACTTCATCCTCGTGGGGGTAGGTCAGCCACATCTGCTGCTAGCCAATGTGGCCATGCCCGATCATGCACCCATAGTGGCAGTACTTCCACTAGTCCACTGGTGAGTGTGTTCTCCACACCTAGATGTGGCAGGCCATAGGGTCGTGGTCCTGGGCTTTCCTATGAAGGGAGCACATCCAGCACACATCAGTCATGTTTAGGTAGCAGCACTGCACCTGACCTTGGACGTTGAGGTGCCAGTACTCCTGGTACTGCCAGTTCTCATGGTCAGGGATAATAATGATGAACTGCCACCTCTACCATACACTGCTCACACCTGTCCAACATATCAAATACATAGAGCTAGCACTGAGCTTAGCTGTGTTCATGCAAACTCTCACACATCACTTTCATATGGAAGACCCTGCAAACACACACACATACATAATTTACATGGTTCAACCTCTGCCTGCTTCTGTTCCTAACTCAGACACACTCATTGACCTTTTGTGTCAGCCTAGGCCCCCTGCTCCCCCCTCCAAGCACACACACAAAATACCCTGTGCAAGTGATGATAACTGTGACATACCCCTGTTTTCTCTCTTTTGGATTCAGGGATACAAGCCCTCTTATATATGAGATACTTTTGAATTTTTTAGGTAAGGTGGAAAAACCTGGATTGGAAGGAAGATATGCATTGGCTAACAACTGATGTAAAAAGCCTTTATACTAGTATACAACACTGATTTGGAATTGCGGCACTAGAATATTCTATAGGTAATAATCCATTAGCACATTATATAATTGAACTAGCTGATTTTTGTTTGAAAAATTTTTTTTTTTAATTTAATTTAATGGTGAACTTTTTTTTTATTAGTTGCAAGGGACAGCCGGGGGGGGGCACCTTTTGCCCCCATATATGCTAATATCATGATGGGATTGTTTGAAGTTGTTTACTTAGATGGACATTATTTTGTAAAACAGCATGTAGTTGTACACTATAAATATATAGATGATTTAATTTGTATTTGTAAGGGGAGCAGGAGAAAACTGAAAATGTTGTTGCAAATTTACATAAGAACAGGTTCGGCTTAAAATTTGATGGTCTTCAATATGGTAATAAAGTGAAATTTTTGCATTTATGTTTAGAGGGGGGTATTACTGGCAGAATTCATACAAGAATTAACAGGAAGTTATGGGATGATGTTCAATTTTTGGATGCTAGTAGCTGCCACAACCATCATTTGCTTAAAGCATTACTGTATAGAGAAATGTTACGTGTTAAAAGATTGTATAATAACAGTATTGAAAAGGAATGGGAAATTAATAGGGCAGCTAAAATGTTTATTGATAGAGGTTATAATAAGAATTGGGTCACTGACTCTTTAAAACGTATTAAGGATTCAGATACCGAACCTGTAGATTACAGATGTTGCAGTAGCAATGTAGAATGTGTGAGTAGGCCCAAAGAGAAACAAGAAAAAATATATGTGGTTATTACAGTTAGTTGACCAAGCCATGGTGGTGCAGTGGTAGCATTGTCGCCTCACAGCAAGAGGTTCCCCGTTCGATTCTCGGCTGGAGCGCCTACTGTGTGGAGTCTGCATATCCTCCCTGTGGTCGAGTGGCATTCGAAAGACATACGTGAATGGGCGTGCCTTCTTTGAAGGTTGGTGTCGAGCTGGCACCTTGGCACCGTAAAAATCTACTGCCAATCATTAGCGGATGGAAGTTCCGCTGTGGTGACCCCTAACCGGGAAAAGCTGAAAGAAAAACAACATATGATTAGTTGACCGAACAGATTGTGTAAATTATCAAATATTACTGGAACTTTCTGTTTAAATATACAGAATTTCATGAAAAATTGTGTAGGAATCCCTTATTTTCTTTTCGTAGGGGGAGACGTATTAAGGATATTATAGTACATAGTAAATTTAGGGTTCCTAATAGCAATATATATATATATATATATATATATATATGTATGTATATATATATATATATATATATATATATATATGTATGTATGTATATATATATATATATATATATATATATATATATATATATATATATATATATATATACATATATATATATATATATATATATATATATATACACACACACACACACACACACACACAGGAACACTTTATAAGCTCGAAATACTGAAATCTCGAATTTCAGTATCTCAAGTTCATAAAGTGGAAGAATCGGAAGATCGCAACCCCAGAAGCACGAAATTCAAAATCTCGAAAATGCGGGAAATTTTGAATTAGCGGTTCTGGTGTTACGCTGTGTTTGTGGATTCAGGTAAGTGTTTATGTTTAAGGGTGTTGGGTAGGGGCTGTAGTGTGTGTTGTTACTGTGATGTGTGTGTGCGAGAGGAATGTAGTTTTGTGTGGTGGTGTTTTGTGTGTGTGTATGTAGTGCGACCTTGGAGTTAGAATATTTAAGTAGGGGGAGTGTGGGGGGTGCAGGGAGGCTTTCCCCCCTTGCATATAATAAGGGTAGGTGTGTGTGCTTGCTTAGTTGTGTGCGTTTGTGTTGTATTGATGTCTGAAAGTGTTGGGAGTTTGAATTTCGCAGTTTTGCAATTTCAGGATTTAGGGCTACGTGATTGTGTGGTTTTGGGTATTTGGATTTTCTACTTTAAGGGCTCGAGATTCTGCAATTCGAGATTTCAAAATTTCGAGCTTATAAAGTGAATCCATACATATATATATACATAGGAACCCTACTTTATTGGGAACCTTTCCATGTGGTAAATGTATTAGTTGTAAGTTCATAGTTAGAACTTTTGATAAAATAAATGGTATATATTTTAGGACAAAAGTTCATAGTTAGAACTTTTGATAAAATAAATGGTATATATTTTAGGACAAATGGGATGTTTGGTTGTGATACAATTTCTATTGTTTATATTTTGAAGTGCCCTTGCAATATAGTTTATGTTGGAGAGAGCAGGAGGGCTTTAAGTCTAGGTTGCAAGAGTATGTGTGAGATATTAAGAATGGTAGACTTGAAAGCCCTCTTGCAATGCATTTTAAGTTATGTCATATTGGTAATCCAAAGGGGCTTCAAGGTACTGTTTTAGAACAGGCTGTTTTACAGAGGGTATGTATAGATATTAAGAAAAAACTTTTATATAAGGAAACCCTTTATATACTTAAATATGGTACTCTGACCCCTAGTGGTATAAATGTGGAATGCAATTGGAAAGTCTTAATGTGACCGATATTATATTAATTATTTAATGAGGGTAAATAATCACTTTTATTATTGTATACAAGGTGATCTTGTGTGATTTTTTTTTCTCATGTGAAAGCAGTGTTGCCGAGGTGCTAGAGGTTTTAATAAATTTTGTTTTCTTGGATTTCTGGACATTTTGTCATATATATTGATTTTTTGTTTGGTTGTTTGCCATACAAAAGCTTTGTGTCTGATGCACAGGGTGCATAGCTACATTAGTGCCTAGTATATCTCTATTTGTGTTGTTGAACTAATAATTGTACCAGTCACTTATATTTGCCTTGCCAAATTATACAGTGGATAAAATCATCATGTTAGTACTTTCTAGTGCATTCTCTTTTAAGGGTTGTGAAGTCAGGAACTGCAATGGATCTCATTACTTTCTAACTTTTCTCTTTAATATTTTCCACTACACATCTATGGTACACATCATAAGACATGCCATCACATTCAGATCTCAGGACTGTATAACAGCACTGCAGTCAAACTCATCAGAACAGTAATACAGTAAAATCATGGAAAAATGTATTCACAAACAACTTGTACACTACCTAACCCATAATAATCTTCTATCTAGTTCACAACATGGTTTCAGGCCCAAGCATAGTACCACTACTCTCCTACTCTCCTTCACTGACACTATAAACCATAACCGGAACAAAAAAATTTCGTCAGCACTCTTTTTGGACCTATCAAAGGCCTTTGATATGGTCAACCACCAATTACTGCAAGATACCCTAAAAACTTTCTACCTAGATAATAAAGTCTTGGATTGGTTTCATGCCTATCTCTCTAATAGGCAACAAGCTGTTCTCTGGCATAATAAGCTCTCCAGCCTCTTACCCAACACCATAGGGGTCCCCCAAGGTTCTATACTGGGACCTCTTCTCTTTTCCATTTTTATTAATGATCTCTACAAAGTCATCCCCGAGACCTCCTGTATTCAATATGCAGATGACTCAACATTAATCTGCTCAGACAAATCGCCAGTTAATCTACTTTCCAAAACCCAAGCCTGTTTCACTGCAGTTGAAAACTGGCTGTTAGGACGCAAACTGATTCTCAACCCAAAAAAAACCAAACTTCTACTCTTCCACCCTACTCATAAAACTACTCCCATACCCTTTACAGTACAATCCAGTAATGGGACTACTCTCTCCCCCGACTCCCACACCAAACTAACTAGGCGTTACCATAGATAATAAACTTAGATTTGACATACACATCAATCAAACTATTAAAACTGTAAATAAGAAACTAGGGTCCCTATATAGAATAAAATCCTTTCCGTCTCCCATGGCAAAAGTGGCCATTGCCCGCTCACATCTTCTATCTACCCTCTTATATGCTTCCCCTATACTCACTAACCTTAACAAAACTGAATTGAATAAACTCTCATGTTGCTACAATCATATTGCCAGATTTGCTACTGGCATGCCCTATAAAACCCACCACTGTACCAACCTACATAACCTAGGCTGGATAGAATTACCAAACATACTCCAGCAAAACCAACTAATAGTAGCAGTTAAAATTCTCAATCAACCTGGCAACATCCCTGCACTGAATGAGTTAATCACCCCCTATTCAAACCTAAATAGTCTGCGCTCAGCAAACAGGTTACTTGTACAAACAGTCAAATCCCATAACTCAGGGGGCGACTCTCTGTTTTCCAATGCCATCGGTAAAATACGGAACTCCCTTCCTCCTCAACTCACCAATATCACCTCCCAAAATACATTTAAGAAAGGCCTCTTCTCCCACTTTACATCCCATTGGCTCTGCCAATGCTCAACACCAGACTAACCCCCACTTTCTCAATTTCTTTACCAATAATGGACCACCTAATATATAATATAGCCATGGTCTCTCTCTGATTCTAACATTAATAAGGTGTTTCTCCAAATGTATTTGTATACTCTAGAATGTCTTTTTTGCTCTTTTGTATTAATTATCTATGAAATGATGGCTAGCCTCCTAATATGAATGTAACTGTTGTTTTTTGGAGCTTTTCTCCCCGGGCCTCCGCTGAAAATGGACATATATCCAGTCGGACTATCCCGGTCAACAAATGTAAAATAAAATAAAATAAAATAAAATAAATAAATAAATAATGCTCTCTTTTGGTGAACCTCACAAGACATATGCAACAGCTGGACAGACCACAGGACTTTCTCATCAAGATAACACATGGCCTACTAACCATGACATGATGTATGCGAGTAGATTAAAAGACATGTCACTGTCATCTGTCTGGTATCGCATTAAATTGTAACTGTTATTCTAAGCCTCTTAGTTTTAGGGTTGCCAACCGTCCAGAATTCTTTCGGACTGCCCGGAATTAAGGGACACTGTCCAGAAAAACGGAGAATGCCTGTATTGTCCAGAAAAAAATGGTTCACATTTTCATTTAATTTTTAAAAAATTACATTTTTTAGGGGCGTTCTTTAAGAACGCCCTTTGCGTCCGGGTGCAGAAGATGAAAACGGCTTCTGTGCGACTGTTAACGTCTGTCTTCCGCGTGCACGGAATCTGAATTAGAAAGACGACGTTTGGACGGTGTGCTGAAAAGCCCCAGGCCAAGGGCGAGCCCGGCTGGCATTTGCTCTAAGTTTTCTCTAATCCAGTCATCACTTCTGCGCACGCGACATCTTCTTTTTTCCCTCAGCTTTAAGTGAGGTAAGACTCCTCTATTTCCTGAGTTACTTTGGCAAAGATTAATGATTTTGTTGTATTTCCTTTTCCGGGGCTGAATAACAACCAAGTGTAATTATAGGTGGAAGGTGCTTTAAAAAAACACTAAAATAATGCACTTGTCGCTCATAGAAACATGAGTTGTACGATTGCCATATATGTAAGTACCATTTTTCAAGGATAACATGATTTTTGAGTTTCTTTGCTCTTGAGCTCTTTTTGCTGCCATTACTATAGTCGTATGTGGCTCAGACAAGTGTTTTTTCTTATTGTTCCCATTTATCTCCTCTGTATTAATCCACCACTTTTTTGTTACTGTTATTAATTCAATACTTTGAGCCATTTTTCATCAGAAGATGACAGAAGTGTCGATGTTATTTGAATTTTTTTCCATTGAGGGTATCTAATGCTAAGCTAGTGTGCTTCCTCACCCTGAACATGACTTGCAAGATCGTTAGTGCAGGCAGCACTCAAACTTCCACGCATGTGCTCCAGATATCTCGTCTTGTACTCCCTCGCAGTTCTACTTTTCTTTTGCAGTACCTTTGGTCTGGGAATCTACGTTTAACCACTGAGTCCACTTTCTGAAAGGCTGTCTGGCACTAATGCTGCTACTTGAATACAGATATCCTGCTTCAGAGATCATAAATTCACTGTGCTTGCCCTAACAGCTTAATTGTGAAATATCATCTCATCGCTGACAATACAAAATCAGCAGAATTCACAGTGTGTTCTGTTAGTGGTAGTAATACATACAGTAGCAACTCCAGACTGTAACACCAGCCAAAGATAATTGAGTGGAGCAGGGTCTTATCCACATCATGTGTATTGCAGAGCTGTTTATCAGGCAATTATTCTAGTAGAACTAAAACACAAGAAATACTCGTCAAAACCTTACCTAGCATTACATTCTGGAACTTGTAGCTGAGGCAATTAATTTGCGTTCTTACAGAAAGTACTCTTGTAGTTTAAGGAACTGTTAAGATTTTACTGAATTGGCTGTTTTATCCATTCCCCACTGTGGCTTGGGTGCGGTTCAGAAATCCTGTTGTTTATCAAATCCATTTGCCAAGTTTAGTATATTTAGTAAATTATGTCCTTAGATAAAAATCTTAGTGGCAGATGGCAACAGGAATGAGGATTGTTAGTATCTGCTGAGAACAGTCTCATTTCTGTAATTGTGTACAAATTCATGGAGCAGATGCATCAAAACTTTCTGCAATAATGCATTTTTACAAGAAACAGGCCTCAAAACATGGGGATGTTCTTCTTACTCTCTATCTTTCCCTCTGCAATTTACCTGAGGCAGTGCTACATCATGTTTACTGTATATATAATTTAATTATTATGTATTATAATTTAATACAGTCAGGAAGGTGAAGTAAAGAACTTTTGCATGGCCCTAAAAATGTGTGCAAGGGGACTATGATTTGAGAAAACCCAAAGGGTAATCTTAATCCACCACTGGCCAGATGCATTTTCTTTAAATGCAGGTTTCAATGCTGTTACAGTGAATGCGAGTTTTAAAGGCAAAGTAGTATTAAAGCTATGTCTGTTTTTATTGAGAGATAGTATTGGTTTGTTTAGCAAATGTCTATGAGTATTTGTGCTGTAAAATTTGAATTAAAAGTTTTACATTAAATCCAAATATCTGTAATCATTGTAAAAGTAAAGGAGAAAGCAGTATGCACACAAAGTTTTGAACAGTATTTATAGCAACTGGGGAGAAATGGAGATAGCCAAGTAATGGGACACCAGAATGGCTACACGGATTTTGCTTTCACGTACATGTCCAGAAGTTTTGACATGTAAAGTTAGCAACCGTACTTAGTTTTGGTTTAAGCACTTGGGCTTCAGGCTGGTTGTTTTACATGATGAAGGTTTGTAGTCTACACTCTTGTTCATAGGTTCGTAGGTTCATAGGTTCATACTAGGCTATCTGCCCGAGGGCATTTATAAGCCTAGCCCATAGTTTTGTGGCTTACGCCACCCCTTTAGTTTGGAGAAACTATGCCCATTATTTTGCTGTGCCTCTGTCGAGCAGTGACACTGAGGTAACCCCTGGGGTGTATCTGCGATCTCCCATCCACTGGTCAAGATTCCTCTTGAACAAGGCCAGCGAGGTGCACTGCCTCACATAAACCGGGATTTTGTTCCACAGCATAGGGAGTTTTGGGTGATGAATCTATCCCTCCAGCACGTCCTATTAATAACCGTGTCGAGGTTTAAGTCTCTCGCCCTTGTGGCTCTGAGGGATCTAGATTTTTTGAGATGAAGCATGTTCATCAAATCTGGGTTTGACATGGCCTTGTATGTCAGGCATAGGTCACCTCTGAGCAAGCGGTAAGCAACTGAATATAACTGGAGTTCTTTCAGTCGGGCAGCATAAGACAGATTTTTGAGACCCTTTAGCCTTTTGGTGAGGAACTTTTGTGGCCTCTCCAGCTGCTGCAAGTGTCGGGTCAGATACATTCGAATGGGGCATTGTACTCGATCATTGGTCTGATGAGTGATGAGTATAGGGAGACTATGACTTCCCTTGATCTAGATGTGAATCCCTTCATGATAAGGTGGGCAATGTAGAAGGTCTTCCTAACTACTTTAGCAATATGAGTGTCGAATGAAAGGCTACTGTCAACCTGGGTTCCCAGGTCCCTAATAACTTCTTCTGTGTTCAGGGGATTGCCACCTATATGGTAGCTAGGGGTAACCTTATTTTTCCCGAAGGGTATGACTATGCATTTCTTGGCATTTAACTTTAGGCCATGGCTCTGGCACCAGTTATCCGTTTCTGTGAGATCCTTCTGAAGGATATCTGTGTCGGATGTGTTTTCAACTACGGCGCCCAGTTTGCAGTCATCTGCAAACTTTGTCAGCCATAACCCTCCTGTGTTTGCTTGTACTTCAGAAAAGTAGATGCCAAACAAGAGTGGGCCCAGGACTGAGCCCTGTGGGACACCACTTGTGACAGGCTTTGAGTCTGACATGGCGCCAGCAACTCTGACCCTGTGGGTTCTGTCACTCAGCCAGTTTGCAACCCATCTTGTAATGTATGGGTTTACATTTAAGTTGATGAGTTTTTCAATGATACCCGAGTGAGGTATTGTATCAAAAGCCTTCGCCAGGTCTAGGTAGGCTGTATGGACTGCCTTTCCTCGTCAATGGCCTTGGTGACTGTTTGAAAAAGTCAACCAAGTTTAGAAGGCATGATCTGCCTTTGACAAAGCCAAACTGGGTTGGATCCAAAGTCTGCAAGTTCCCTATGTCTTTATTTATGAGATCCATTATGATCCTCTCCATGGCTTTGCAGATAAGGCTTGTCAAGCTAATGGGACGGTAATTTCCAGGGTCGGTGGAGGCACCGCCTTTGTGGAGTGGGACCACAGTCGCTGCGCCACTCCTGGGTACGTATCCGGAGGTGAGACTAAGATTAAACAGCTGTCCTAACTGTGGGTTTAATTCCTCGTTGAGTTCATGGAGCACACAGCCGGGGACACCATCAGGTCCCATGGATGCTGTGTTCTTTGCCTTGGAGACAGCAATTCTCACCTGGGCGTTAGAGATGTTTGGGGGGCTACAATCATTTAGTATAGATATCTCTCCTTTAGGGGAGGGGAGAAGTTTGCACTGAACCTTTCAGCCAGTATGTTGGCAATGTCTGTAGGATCAGTAATCTTCACATCATTTTGAACTAATTCTGAGCATATCTGGGAGTTTCCTCCTAGGTTTCTGACATAGCTAAAGAATGCCTTATGGTTGTCTTTAGAGTCCTTAGCTATCTTTTTCTCAAAATTAGCTTTGGATGATTTTATGAGAGCTCTTAGCTTTTTACTTATAGTGATCAGCGGTGTCTTACCTTTTAAGGATTTTGCTCTATCTTGTAGTAGCTTTCTCCTTTTGTTGCAGAGTTTGTTTATGGCTGGGGTCCACCAGACTGGACGCTTGCCTTTGGTACAAAGAGTCTTTGTTTTGCTTGGGATTGCCTGATCCATGCAGCCTGCAGGTGCTGGTAGAAGGCATTTGTAAGTGATTCAGCGGTTTGAGTAATGTTAACCGCCGGCTCAGGGGCCTTAAAGGAGACCACACTAGTCTTTAGAAGTGTGAAGTCGGCTTCGAGAAGTTCTTTACTGTGGTCTTTTCATTTCGGTGGGGCGGATGAGGACCTCCAGCGAGATTAGTTTGTGATCAGATCTCACCAGTGAGGGTATACTTCCGGCGTTGAACATTGTGCTCCCATGTTCGTGATGATGAGATCAAGTATGTTTTCTCCTCTTGTGGGGATGGTGACTAGTTGTTCCATGGCATTTGAGTTTATGAATTCCAGGAACTTTTGGACTAGAGTGTTTGGGCTTGAGTAGTGTTCCCAGTCTATATTAGGGTAGTTGAAGTCACCTAGTATGATGGTGTTCGAGATACATTTATCCCTCCAGTGTTTTCAGGAAGGCCATATGAGGTTCCTGAGTTTGCGAGGGTGGCCTGTAACATGCTACAAATTGCAGAGCAGTCTTGCCTATGGTTAATTGCACCTGGATGGTTTCCGATGCATCGTGCGATGCCACCAATCTTGAGGTGTGGGTGTCCTTGATGAATATGGATACCCTCCTCCTTTCTTGGTATTGTCCAGGTTTTGGGGCGGAACGCATGATATGAGGTAAAACCTGATAGTGCTGGGGTGCTCTCAGGAGCCTTGAACCAGGTTTCTGTCACAGCACAGACATCGATGTTCTCCATACTGAGAAGGGCCTCGAGTGCGTGCATCTTGAGGTTGAGACTTCTGGCATTGAGCAGCATTACCCTTAATTTTTTTTCTTTGTTTTGTTCTAGGGTGGTAGGTTTAGAATTTGAGCCTTGCCTAAAAAGGCACTATGGGGTGGCAAGAGCCTTTGCCAAAATCCGAATCCCAGGGTGACAAGTGCAAGCCGTCCCTTGCAGCAGCGTGGCTTGTCCAGCATGTCATCCCAGGCAGACAGACATTGGATCCCCTTTGAATGACACCAGAGTTTAAGCCAATTGTTAAAGCTGATCATCTTATCTCTGTATTGTGGCATCATTCTTGGTGAAGGTAGGATACTGCTCAAGGTCAGGGTCATACCTGCTTGGGCTACATAATCAGAGAGCTCCTCTATGTCTCTTTTCATGTAGTCCAAGGAGGTACGTCTCAGGTCGTTAACACCAGCGTGGAGAATGATTGAGTCGTACTTGTACCTGCTGTTGAGAGACCTGAGTGCATGCGTTATGTGGCGGATTCTAGCACCCGACAGGCAGCTTACTGTGACCTTCTCCTTACTCAGTCTGGTGAGCGGGATGTCAGTGTGTCTGACTATGGAGTCACCAATGACTAGTGTGTCTGGCATTGTGTTTGGCCTTAAGGGCTGTGACTGCTTGACACTCTGACTGTGTGGTTTATGTGTTGCAGGTGTTGTGTTCTGAGGGGGTAGTTGTTTGGGTGTCTGCTTTGGTGGCCTCTGCTGTTTTGGTAGATTTTTGATCAGAGCCTCCGAGTATGTCTTTGTGTGTTTATGTGTATGATTTGAGGTTGTGATGGTATTATGTGAGACTGGGTCTATAGTGTGTGTGGTTACCTTCTCCTCCTGTCTGGTCATGCCAGTCCTATGTTGAGGGAGCTCAGCCTCCAGTTTGGCCGTATAGTTGCATCTCTCGCATGTATTTGTGTTTTGTGGGAGGAGGAGAGGGTTGTCTGTGTACATGAGGCAATTGTAACATTGCCTCAATATTCCCAGGTTCACCAGCTGAGCAGGAGAGGACATTAGCAACTGATCCCTCGACATGCTAGATGGAATAGACAGAAAAAGAAAAGGTTCTGGGGGATGTGGGTGACCGAGAAATGGGGTTTGCTTTTTGGGGTACTTTCTATAACAAGAGTGCTGTATCGAGGTGATAAGTACTGTAGGAGCAAGTGCTTCGCTATACAGATAGAGAATAGTCTACTTGGGAGTCAAGTAGAGATAATTTATAGTTGTAGGATACACTAAATAGAACAGTAGTATACTTTGAGGAAGGTAGTTTTAAGGGAAAATTTGAAGAGTGGACTTTAGGTAGCCCTAATAGTTTAAATCTGATTAACCGGGTAGCAGCTCCGCGCTAACGCGTGCTTTATAGCAGGGGGCTGGAAAAAACAGGAAATGACCCAAAATGGCCGACGAATTACTAGTTGCTGCTTCTAACCACTCCTCTGAGGACAAACAAGCAGCTCAGTACTCCCAACTCCCACTGGTGAGTAAAGAAACTACCTCTGGCCACACAAGAAAATGGAGGAACACAGAAACCAAATACAAAGCCCAGGAATCAGCAAAATCTGATCACTGGAACAACTAGCTAGGAAAGTTTAGGAAAGGAGAAATTTTTTTTGGTTTTTTTTTTTTTTGCAAACAGACAGAAAAAAATGCAGTAAATGCTTTGTTTTCGACTAAATTGCTATCAAAGGCTGGTACACTTGAGTGTATTAGCCTGTTTGTTACTTTTAAGCAATACTTTAGCCCACAAGTGCAATCAACAATATAAGCTCACAAAAACAGGAAAATAAGGTAATAAAACAGTAATATAGGCACAAACAGTAGTCGAAAAGCTCAAAGCCTGTTCATAGGTTCATACTAGGCTATCTGCCCTAGGGCATTTATAAGCCCAGCCAGAATGTGTTTGGCTTTCGCCACCAATTTTAAATTTATTTTGCTATGCCCTTTTTCGAGGTTAGTATACTGTCCGTCTGTCTAACAGTGACACAGAAGTGATACCCGGGGTAAACCTACGATCTCCCATCCACTCATCAAGATTCCTCTTGAAGAGAGTCAATGAGGGACTCTGCCTAACCTGGACTGGGATTTTATTCCAGAGTGAAGGGAGCCTCTGGGTTATGAATCTGTCCCTCCAGCATGTCTTATTTATTTCAGTGCTGAGGTTCAAGTCTCTCGAGCGCGTAGCTCGATGGGATTTGGATTTTCTGAGGTGCAGCATGTCCATTAATTCCGGGTTGGACATGGCTTTATACATCAGGCACAGATCGCCTCTGAACAGGCGGTATGCCACTGAGTAGAGCTGGAGTTTCTTTAACCGGACAGCATATGGCATCTGTTTGGGCCCTTTGATCCTCTTGGTGAGGTACTTTTGGGGTCTTTCCAGTTGCTGCAGGTGTCTGGTAGGGTACATCCCAAAAGGGGCATTGTACTCAATTATGGGCCTGATGAGGGATGAGTAAAGCGGCACAATGACCTCCCCTGATCTAGATGTGAATCCCTTCATGATTAGGTGGGCTATATAAAATGATTTTCTAACCACTTTGGACACGTGGTTGTCAAATGAGAGATTGCTATCAACTTGGGTCCCCAGGTCCCTAATTATTTCTTCTGTACTTAATGGATTACCACCTATGTGGTAATTTGTGGGCACTTTGTTTTTGCCAAAGGGGATGACTATACACTTTTTGGCATTTAGCTTGAGGCCATGGCTCTGGCACCAGTTGTCTGTTTCTATGAGGCCCTTTTGGAGGATGCGTGTGTGGGCTGGAGAGTCGATTATGGCGCCCAGCTTGCAGTCATCTGTGAACTTGGTCAGCCACAGTCCTTCTGTGTTGGCCTGTACCTCCGAGAAATATATACCGAACAAGAGAGGTCCCAGGACTGAGCCTTGTGGGACACCACTTGTAACTGGTTTGGAGTCTGACATGGCTCCAGCAATTCTAACCATGTGGGTTCTGTCCTTGAGCCAGTTTGCAATCCATGTAGTGACATAGGGGTTTATATTTAAGCTGGTGAGCTTATCTATAATGCCCGAGTAGGGTATTGTATCGAAGGCTTTTGCGAGGTCCAGGTAGGCTGTGTGGACCACCTTCCCCTCGTCAATGGCCTTGGTGACTGTTTCAAAGAAATCAACCGGGTTTAAGAGGCAGGATCTGCCCTTAACAAAGCCGAACTGGGTAGGATCCAGTGTCTGTAGGTCCCCAATATCTTTATTTATGAGGTCCATGATGATCCTTTCCATAGCTTTGCAGACCAAGCTAGTCAGGCTTATGGGGCAATAGTTTCCAGGATCTGTTGAGGCACCACCTTTATGGAGAGGGACCACTGTTGCTGTACGCCACTCTTTGGGCACATATTCTGTAGTAAGGCTGAGACTGAACAGTAGTTTTATGTTTGGGTTTAGCTCTTCTTGGAGTTCATGTAGGGCAGCCGGGACACCGTCTGGTCCCATTGATGCTGTGTTTTTTGCTTTGGAGAGGGCGGCTCTTACCTGAGCATCTGAGATGTCAGGGGGGCAGCACTCTGCTGGGATAGATATTTGCCCTTTTGGTGGGGAGGGGGTGGAGAAGTTTGCGCTGAACCTGTCAACTAGGATGTTGGCAATGCCTGCAGGTTCAGTGTATTTTTTGTCATTTTGGACTAATTCTGAGCATATCTGGGAATTACCACCCAGGTTCCTAACATAACTAAAGAAAGCCTTGTGATTATCCTTAGTGTCCTGTGCAATTTTTCTCTCGAAGCTGGCCTTAGACAATTTTATGAGTGCCCGTAGTTTTTTGCTAATACTGATCAGTGATGCCTTCCCTTTTTGGGATTTTGCTCTATCATTTAGTAGCTTCCTCCTTCTATTGTATAGTTTGTTTATGGCTGGGGTCCACCAGGCAGGACGTCTGCCTTTGGAGGATTGGGTCTTGGTTTTATTTGGGATCTCATGATCCATGCATTCCTGAAGGTGTTCATAGAATGCGTTTATAAAAGATTTTGCGGTCTGGGCCGTATTATCCACAGGCCCTGGGGCTTTGAAGGATTCCACCTCGGTTTTGAGGAGTGTGAAATTTGCTTTAGAGAAGTTTTTCACTGTGGTTTTCTGGGCAGGGGGTGGGGTCGGAATGTGAATATCCAGTGAGATTAGTTTATGGTCTGATCTTACCAGTGAGGGATACACTTCTGGTCTGGAGCATAGAGTCCCCATGTTGGTGATGATCAGGTCCAGTATGTTTTCCCCTCTTGTGGGAGTGGTAACAAGTTGTTCCATAGCATTTGAGTTTATAAATTCTAGGAACCTTTGGGCTAGGGTGTTGGAGCTAGAGTAATGTTCCCAGTCTATGTTTGGGTAGTTGAAGTCACCCAATATAATGGTGTTTGGAGAGACCTTCATATTTTCCAGTGTTCTCAGAAAGGCTAAGTGGGGTTCCTGGGTTTGGGAGGGTGGTCTGTAGCAGGCTATAAACTGGAAGGCAGTTTTACCCACTGTTAGTTGCACATGGATAGTCTCTGATGCTTCGTGCTTTGCCACCAACCTGGAGGTGTGGGTATCTTTGATGAATATCGTACCCCCCTCCTTTTGTGGTTCGGTCCAAGTTTTGGGGCCGAAAAGCATGGTATGAGGTATAACCTGGTAGTGCTGGGGTGCTCTCGGGAGCCCTGAACCAGGTTTCTGTTACTGCACAGATATCGATGTTCTCCATGCTAAGGAGAGTTTCAAGTGCGTGCATCTTGAGGTTTAGACTTCTGGCGTTGAGTAGCATTACTCTTATTATTTTATCCCTTGTGATACCTATGGAGGTGGGTTTGTCTTTTGAGCCTTTCCTAAAAAAAGGCACTATGGGGGTAGCAAGAGCCTTTGCCAATATCCGAAAATCCAGGGGTGACAGGTGCAAGCCGTCCCTAGCGAAGCATCGTGGCTTGTCGAGCATATCATCCCAAGCTGACAGGCATTGGATCCCCTTTGAATGATACCAGTACTTAAGCCAATTGTTGAAATTGATCATCTTGTCTTCATATTGTGGCATCATTCTTGGTGAGGGTAAGATGCTACTCAAGGTCAGGGCCATACCGGCCTGGGCTACATGCTCAGAGAGCTCCTTTATGTCTCTTTTCATGTAGTCCAGGGAGGTACGTCTCAGGTCATTCACACCAGCATGGACAAATGATCGAGTCATATTTGTACTTGCCTTGGAGTGACCTGAGTGCTTGTGTTATGTGGCGTATCCTAGCACCCAACAGGCTGCTCACGGGGACCCTCTCCTTGTTCAGCCTGGTGAGCGGGACGTCAGTGTGCCTGATGATAGAGTCACCTATTACAAGTGTTTCAGGTGTGTTGTTTAGTCTTAAGGGCTGTGACTGTTTGGCACACTGGCTTTGTGAGATATGTGTTGCACGTGTTTTGTTTTGGGGTAGCGGTTGCTTGGGTGTTTGCTTTGGAGGTCTCTGCTGCTTAGGCAGATCTTTATTTAGAGCCTCCGAGTATGTTTTTGTGTGATTATGTGTTTGGTTTGCTGTCGTGGTAGGTCTATGTGAGACTGGAATTGCAGTGAGTGTGGTTTCCTTCTCCTCCTGACTGGTTATGCCAGTACTGAGTTGAGAGAGCTTAGCCTCCAGTTTGGCTATATGGTTGCATCTCTCAAATGTGTTGGAATTTGTTGGGAGGAGGAGAAGGTTGTCTGTGTACATGAGGCAGTTGTAACATTGCCTCAAGATTCCCAGATTCACCAGCTGGACCGGAGAGGAGATTGACAACTGACCTTTGGACATACTAGAATAATATTGGGAATTCCTTAATTGAAAACAAGGGCCAGTGGGGAGTGAGGGTGTAGTGCTTTTAATTTTTAGTGCTGACGTATATAATTGCTTTAGCGAGCAAGTGCCAGGTAACTTAAGTGCAATGTGCTACAGGTAACTTAAATGCAAAAAAGTACAGTTTTGTACCTACCATAAATGTAGATGTTCGAAGATCCACATTGCTACAGTCATAACCTGTGGGTAGTCCGCTGTCCTCGGTCGGCCCGAATACCAAAGTGTTAGGCTGGCGTCAGTCATGGATGCTCAGATCTGACATCAGTACGCCGTGGTACTAAAGCGCATGACCGACGCCATATCCTCAGTCTTTCTTGCCCCAGATGTCAGAAGGCCTTAAAAAGAAAGGCCATAGCCAAAAATAGAAAAATACCCAATCACCAATGTAGAAACAATAGTTACACCACAAGCCACACAGCCACCCCAAACTACAGAGGGGAAGGAGGGAGGGTAAATTGGACTGCAGCAATGTGGATCTTCGAACATCTACATTTATGGTAGGTACAAAACTGTACTATGTTCTTCATCTCACATTGCTGCAGTCATAACCTGTGGGTAGAATCCCAAAGCAAAGGTAAAGGGAGGTTGGCAAAATCAGAAAGCATTAGGAGCTGCTAACATGCCCTGTAAAACTGCAGTGGCAAACCTAGCCCTAGATTTGGAATAAAGAGGGAGATGGTAATGTTTAGAAAAAGTGTGCACTGAACTCCAAGTAGCTGCCTACAAAATATCCTTAGTAGCTACTCCCCTTAAAAAAGCAGTAGAAGTGGCAGTCGCCCTAGTGGAATGAGGTCTGATTCCAGCCGGAACCTCCTTACCATGATGACACTAACAAAAAGCAATACAATGGCCAATCCACTTAGAAATAGTTTGTTTTGAAACAGGTTTTCCTTGTGAACCCAAGGCAAAAGAAATGAATAACTGTTGAGACTGCCTGAACCCTTTAGTTCTGCTCAAATAATAACGTAACTGCCTGTGAATATCCAAAGAGTGCAAAATTTTTTCCCCTTTATTTTGGGGATCAGCATAAAATGTAGACAAATGAATAGATTTGTTTAAGGCCACATTAGAAACAACTTTAGGCATAAAAGTAGGGTTAGTACGCAGGGAGACCCTATCCTTATGAAATATCAGGAAGGGTTCAACTGCCATTAGGGCCTGTAATTCAGATACCCTTCTAGCCGACGTAATGGCCAACAAAAAAGCAGTCTTCCAAGACAAAAACTTCAACTCCGAAGTAGCTGCAGGTTAAAAAGGAGGTAAAGTGAGCTTTTCCAACACAAAATTGAGATCCCAGGAAGGAGTAGGAGCTCTACGTGGGGGTCTTATGTTCTTTGCCCCTCTAAGAAATTGCTTAAACAAAGGGTGAGAGAATAATGGTGGGTCACAGTCATAGTGAGCAGAAATGGCTGCAGCATAAACTTTTACAGAGGAGAAAGACAAACCCTTGTCTAATAATTCTGTAAGATACTGAAGTGAAACACTCAAATTAGGCACTGAAACATCAAAGCTCTTTGTTTTGCTCCAAAGAAAAAATCTCCTCCATTTATCAGCATAAACTTTCCTGGTACTAGGCCGTCTGGCCTCCAAAATGACATTCAAAACTTGTTGAGGAAGCTGCGACCCCCCAGGGTCTAAAACAGAATACGCCAGGCTGTCAGATGCAGGGACTGAATCCTGACATTGCGGAAATGATTGCTTGCCTGGGACAAAAGGTGTGGAATTGATGGCAAAGGCCAAGGAGGCTCCCGTACTAAACTCCTCAGCAGAGGGTACCAGTGCTGCCGTGGCCAATCTGGAGCTATTAGAATCATGCAAGGCTTGTCCTGTCTGACCTTCAAGAGCACCTTGGGAAGGAGAGGCAGAGGAGGAAAGGCATAGACGTGAAGGTTGTTCCAACTGAATGATAAAGCATCCACTTTCCAAGCTTTTGGGTGTAACAGCTTTGTGCAAAACATTGGCAGTTGGAAATTTAGTGGAGAAGCGAACAGATCTATGTCTGGAGTCCCCCAAGCCACCGTCAACTGTTGAAATACATGAGGATCCAATTTCCACTCGTGGGGATCCACCATCTGTCTGCTCAAAACATCTGCTAAGGGGTTCTGAGCTCCTGGCAGAAACCTTGCCTGAAGAGTGAGGTGCAAACTGAGAGCAGTCTCCCACAAAATCATAGCTTGTCTGCAAAGAGGGTACGAATGGGTTCCCCCTTGCTTGTTGATGTACCACATGACTGTTGTGTTGTCTGTTTGAATCAACACCTGTCCTGGTTGAAGTAGATCCTTGAAAGCCATCAGTGCAAATTGGACTGCTAACATCTCCTTCATGTTGATATGCAAATGGTCTGGGAGGCCACGTGTCTTGAACCCATTTCCCATTGAAGTGTGCTCCCCAAGCCATGTCTGAGGCATCTGTCGTTAAGATCTGACTCGCCTCTGGTCGGGTCACAGAGAGTCCCTTGTTTAGGTGACATTCCTGAGCCCACCACAAAAATTCCCTTTGGATGCAAGGTATTATCTGGATGACAGTGTCCAAATCGTGGCAGTGTTGAGTCCATACGCTTTTGAGATACCATTGTAGCTTCCTCATATGCAGTTTGGCATTGGGAAGCACCAGAATACAAGATGCCATGAACCCCAAGGCCTGAAGGACTGTCCTTGCAGTCAGCCTGGACCGTAGAGATAATTGCTGGAAGTAAAGGGCAAGATTTCTTTGTTTGTCCGGGGTCAAAAACGCCATCTGAGAGGCTGTATTCAGTCTCACACCCAGAAAGCACATGTCCTGAGAGGGTACTAGACTGGACTTTGTTTGTTCACAGAATACCCTAGGCACCTTAACACTGCCATAACATACTGAAGATGGTGAAGTAACTTGACTTTGTCTTGAGCAAGAATCAGGCAATCGTCCAAATAAGGATAAATTTGTATTCCCTTAATCTTAAGAAGGCTATCACGGAGCCAGGACCTTTGTGAACACCCTGGGCGCAGTAGATAAGCCAAAGGGCAATGCAGAGAACTGATAATGAAAAGTACCAGCCCGAAAACGCAGGAACCTCCTGCAGCTGGGCCTGATAGGAATGTGAAGATAAGCCTCTTTGAGATCCAGAGTTACCATCCAGTGATCTTTGCCTAGCAGAGGCAGAAGCTGCTGCAAAGTTAACATCTTGAATTTTGGAATGTCCAGGTATGTGTTGAGAATAGACAAATCCAGAATTGGCCACCAAGTGTTTCCTTTCTTTGGTACAAGAAATAGGCGAGAATAAAATCCTAGGCCTACTTCTGACGGAGGGACCCCCTGGATAGCCCCCATTTTTAAAAGTAAAGAAATCTGCTTGTGAGCCTCCAACTTTTGCTGAGGAGGAACGTCTGGCATGCCTTTGAAAGGAGGCAAGGTGTGAAAATAAAACTTGTAGCCTCGATCTATAATGTCCAACACCCATTTGTCCTGGGTGACTAAAAGCCAATTTTGCCTGAAAAGTGCCAACTTTCCTCCCAGAGGAGCTGCCAGACAGGAGGGATCTGGCAGCTGGAGATACAGGTCATTGGGTCTGTTTACGAAAAGGCTGACCCCTGCCCTCACCTGAAGATTGTGCAGGGGAACTCCACGTCCTAGGTCTGAAAGAACCCTGAGCATGAGCTCTGCCCCTACCACGTCTAGATCTGCTCCTAGACTGTAAATCAGAAGAAGGATAAGCCCATCCCTTAGCAGGCCAATTTCTGCTAAACTTAGGGGGCTGCACCTGTAAAAATTCCTTAACTGTCTGCATGGACTTAGCTTTGTCTTCCATTTTCTTCAAAACCGACTCCAAAGGAGAACCAAACAGAACCTCAGATTGAAGGGGAGCATCCAAAATTCGAGCTTTAACATGCTCTGACAAATTCTGATCCTTAAGCCAGGCGTGCCTACGAATAACTGATCCAGTGGCAGCCACCCTGGAAGAAGCCTGAAGAGCATCAAAACCACACTGCAAAGAATGCTTACCCACCTGATCAGAGGCATGAACTAAATCTTGCAATTCCTTACACTCTATACCCTCTGCCAAAGCATCTACCTTAGATTTTAACTGACTTAAGAGAAAATTCTGGTACTTCAGCATATGAAACTGGCAATTCAAAGCCCTCATCGCTAGAGTGGAAGAGGTATACACTTTTTTACCCCACCTATCCAAAGCTCTAGAATCTTTATCCAGAGGAACTGGATTCTTTACAACAGAAGCCCTGACACCCTTAGGTCCCTGGCTAATAGTTTCCGGGTCAGCTCTTGGGCTCTTATACAAATACTTATGAGTCTCTGGCACTCTGTAATACCTGTCCGGCTTGACAGGGGCAGGAGGTAAAGAATCAGGATTAAGGGAAGCTTCAGAGAAAACATCCTGAACAACATCCAAAACAGGGGGAATAGCCAAGGGCCTATGCTGTGGTAAAAACAAAAATTCCCTAAGCCTCTTACGAGAATCTGAGAAATCCTGACCTTCCCACTTAAAATGCTCCCTCATGGAATGCAGGGTTTCAGAAAAAGAAAAATCCTCTGGAGGGGAAGCAGAAGGAATTGAATCCTCTGCATCTGAATCAGAATAAGGAGGAAAATCCTGAATGTCCTCAGCCGAAGACTCGGAGTAATCTGAAGAATGCTCCAATCCTTCCACCTCTGGCTCCACCCTAGGCCTCTTATCCGGAGGGGGCATAGAACCCCTGATTAAAGTAATCAAATCTTCTGCCATTTTCAGCATATGCTTTTTAGGTACAGAACCTGCAGAACTAGGGCTGACGCCAGTGGAAGACAAACCAGGCCTGACCTTGGAAGGTGCCTTAGAGACAGAAGGAGAAGGCCTAACCACCTTATGCAAAGAAGGGACTACAGAGACCTGAGAGGCCCCCTCAGCCTGACCCGACTCCTGAGAGGCCACATCCTGCAAGATTAAAGGCTCCCCCTGAGATTCAGCTGAAACCTCGGCTGGATCCACAGATTCCACCGTAGTTTCCAAAGAACCGGCGTCCGTAACGGACGACTCATCCTGCTTGGACTTTAACGATTTTTCTTTACGCTTCTTAGCGGTAGCGGGCGTCGGAGGATCCGACGGCATATTGTAGTTACACCGCTTACCGAAGACAAGTCTAGCACAATCTAACCTGCGTTTAATGGTGCGCTTATTAAATCTAGCACAAAAGCGACACCCGACTACGTCGTGCTTAGGCCCCAAGCAAGGAATATAGAGAGAGTGGTAATCCCTATGAGGTATCTGTTTCCCACAAGAAATACAATTATTTACTTTTTCTGACATCCGGATTTAACTGAGGCAAGAAAAGACAAAATATTCCCAACGGGTACTTAGCCCAACTTGGTCTTCGGTCTGAAACTCAGAATACGAAAATTTCAGGACGCCGAACGGCACTTGCAAACGCTGCTTCTGCTTCGGACCATGCGGAAAGAAAGACTGAGGATATGGCGTCGGTCATGCGCTTTAGTACCACGGCGTACTGACGTCAGATCTGAGCATCCATGACCGACGCCAGCCTAACACTTTGGTATTCGGGCCGACCGAGGACAGCGGACTACCCACAGGTTATGACTGCAGCAATGTGAGATGAAGAACATCGACAAACAGTAACTTTCTTTCAAGTGAAACAAGGAAATAAGTACAGTAAGCAATGCAGATATCACTAGTGATCCACAGAAGCGCTGAGAAGCCGCGTATTAGGTGGAATTAGCGTTCCAGGGAAATAACAAGCAAACAAACAACAAGCATATAAACAAAGCTAGGTTCAGCAGGCCTGGATCTAGTCTATGCTACAGCAAACAAGACGTACCAATTTCAGTAAGATGCAGTTCAAATATTCAGGCACTATAAACCTTTAACCAGAAATTCCCAGCTCAGAAGGGCAGAGTCCAGCCTCTTCTCCCACAAGAGTGCAGACCACAAACCTTCTTAATGTAAAATAACTGGCCTGAAGCCCAAGTGCTTACACCAGAACTAATACACTTTAAGAATAACAGACACTGGGCTCTCAATCAGCAGTTCCCAACTTTGAAGGATGAAAGCTACCTGTCCTGCCACCACAGTGCATGCCACAAACCTTCCTAATGTAAAACAACTGGTCTGAAGCCCAAGTGCTTAATCCAAAAGACTTAGATGATAGCTACACTTTAATCAAGTTACTACCAAGCAGTAATAAATACAATTGAATACTTTAGAGAATGCCTGGATTAGTGCTCAAGTTACACAAACAAAGCTAGATCCAGCAGGCCCGAATCCAGTCTATGCCACAGCAAACAAGGCGCACCAACTTCAGTAAGAAGCAGTTCAGATATGCATGCACTATAAGCCTTTAACCAGAAATTCCCAGCTCAGAAGGGCAGAGTCCAGTCTCTCCTCCCACAAGAGTGCAGACCACGAACCCTCTTAATGTAAAATAACTGGCCTGAAAGCCCAAGTGCTTAAACCAGAATTAATACACTTTTAGAATAACAGACACTGAGCCCTCAATCAGCAGCTCCCAACCTAGAAAGATGTAAGCTACCTGTTCTGCCACTACAGTGCAGACCACAAACCCTCTCAGTGCAAAACAACTGGTCCGAAGCCCAAGTGTTTAAACCAAAAGGCTTAGAATGAGTTACACCAAGCAGTAATAAATACAATTGAGTACTTTTAAGATGATGCAAAAGTAAAATAAAGTAGGTAGAAACAAGTATAGTAAAAGCAGATGAAATTTTTTTTTTCCTGAACAAGTGCTGAGATCAAAGAAACAGATTTGAGTGCTGAAACTAGAAAACTGGCTAGTTATAAGAAAAAAACTAAGCTAGAAGGCTTCCCTCCAACACAGAAGGGCTTGGGGGCTCAGAAGCCTACAAATAGTCTATACCACCTTAACAGGAAAGGCAGGAAACAAGCTTACATTTTTTTTTTCTGTTTCCCAGATGCTCTCTTTGGGAGGAGATGGTAGCCTCTGCCCTTCTGAGCTGGGAATTGCTGGTTGAAGCTTACTGTGCCTGTTGTTCTAAGTGTCTTTGTTAAGGATGTAAACACTTCTAAAATTCAAAGATTCAAAGAAACTTACTGGCATTTAGGACAACACAAGTGCAACCTAAATGACATTACAAATGTCAGCTCAGAACAGAAATGCAGTGCAAATAACATAGATACAGCAGTATCAGAGAAAAACATAAGAAAGAAAATAACACGTATGACATGCAAGAGGTAGTTCAAATTACATAAACACACTCAATACCCATTATCCAGTGATAAAGAATAAACAAATACACACCAAATCCCTTCACCATTAAGATAGAGAATAAATAGAGACTAGTGAATAGCAGCTGTTTAGTTACCATAATGCACTTATTAACCTTAGACACAGGGTTGCCAGACGTCCCTATTTGGGCGGGACTGTCTCGAGATCAGCAGCCTGATCCCGAGTCCCGCCCTGCCGGTTAAAATCCCGGCCAGCCTCCGCTTTGTTTGTTTTTTTTTTTTGATTGGCCCGTATACCTGGCATACGGGCCAATCAAAAATTGCTAAACACGGAGCTTCTTGTGTTCCGCATTAAACAAGAGAAGCTTCGTGTTTAGCGATTTTTGATTGGCCCATATGCCGGTATATGGGCCAATCAAAAATCGCTAAACACGGAGCTACTTGTGTTGAATGCGGAACTGCAATGCATTAAACACGAGAAGCTCCGTGTTTAGTGCAGAGCTACTGTTCCACATTAAAGACCTTTTTTTTTTTGGTCTTCACTTGCCGAGAGAGACCTTCTTTTTTTTTTGTCCCTACCTGGGGGGCTAGAAATCTGGCAACCCTGCTTAGACATGACTCCGTATACCCATCATATTGGATAATAGTAATACTGGCGGTAATTGCTCAGATCAGCAATATTAAATGACAAAAAGAGGCTTCAATGTATCAGGTATTATGTTTGGGCTCCAAACCAGTTATTTTACATTACACAGATTTGTAGTCTAGACTCTTATGGCAAGAGAGGACAGCCTACAACCTTCTAAGCTGGGAATTGCTGGCTGAAGCCTTACTGTGCATGTTATTCTCAAAGTGTCTTAGTTTTGGTTTAAGGACTTTTGGTTCCAGACCACTTATTTCACACTAACAAGGTTTGTGGTCTACAGTCTTGGGGGGGAGTATTCTACTGAACTGTTGCCTTATTGTATCTTTTATTCTGAAAGTGTCTTAGTTTTGGTTTAAGCACTTGGATTCCAGACCACCTATTTCACACTAGGAAGGTTTGTGGTCTACACTCTTGTGGAAGTATTCTACTGAACTGCCGCTTTATTTAAACAGTTTTTCCTATTGGGATTGTGATTTTCTGCACTTAGAATTTGTAGTATTTCTTCATTTTATAGCATAGGCTAGATTCAGGCTTGCTGAATCTAGACTGTTTGGTATCATTCGAGCACCAAAACCACTCATCTTACATTAAGAACGCCCCCTGCACACTTGTGGCAAAAGTGTGCAGCCAAGGACACACCTGAGTTGAGGTTTGCTGGAATAAGGCTCAGTCTTGGCCTTTAACTTTGTTTACTTTTTTTTTTAAATCATTTAATTTCTCTTGTATATAAGCGTCGTGTTTGGGTGGGTTTCATACCTCTCAACTATACAGATTTTCACAAAATGTTCAGATTTTTGCCTCATACTTTTGGTCCGTTTTTCATAGAATTGTGGTTTTCTGTCAAATTAGTGGCAAATCATTAAAGACTGAAATTAAAAAATAATGACAGACATTTAAGTTTCAGACTTCATACCATTCAGAAAATTCATGCTAATGTTGTTGTTTGTCTTTTCGGCTTTTCCCGGTTAGGGGTCGCCACGGCGGAACTCCAGTCCGCTAATGATTGGCAGTAGATTTTTATGGTGCCGAGTTGCCAACCCGATGCCCAACCTTCAGTGAAGGCACGCCCATTCATGCATGTCTTTCAGAGGCCCCTCGACCGCTTGGAGGACATGCAAACTCCACACAGTAGGCACTCCAGCCGAGAATCAAACAGGAGAACCTCTTGCTGTGAGGCAACAACGCTACCGCTTTACCACCGCGGCTTAATGCTAATATAAAACCTGTTATTCTATTACCTTTCTAAGCTTATGTGTAAAATTACAAAACAGTGATGTGTGAAATAACATCAACTGCAACCAATACCAACAAGTACATAATCAAAACATATTCAGACCAGCAGTGTACATACAATGCGTCTAAAAATAATAAAAACATATTTTGATTATGTACTTGTTGGTATTGGTTGCAGCTGATGTTATTTCACACATCACTGTTTTGTAATTTTACACACATTCATGTATACATACGCATTTTAACATTTTATGGTTCAATCACTTTATTAACATTTTTTAAGTCTGTTTTTAATGTGTTTTAGTTCCGTGTACTTTACAGAAAACACACATTGGGTTATTTAATAAGGTGACAACATTTTAATCATTTGATTTGGTTAATCTGCTTTTCATTGGTTTATATTGGATGACTGGGATTTTAAATTTGCTCCTATAGTTTATGTTTGAATCTGATGGTTATACAGAAGAAAACATTGAGGGGACTTTGTACAGCGTTAATTCCTTTATTCTTTTTGAGTGTGGATTACGTTTTTTGGGGTGTCTATTAAACTTGGTGTGTTTGGAACTGGTTGGATTCTGGTGCCTTTTTTATTTACTACAGTATATACCTGCCATAATGGACAGACAGTTTCCCACCATTTTTCCAGTTAGCCTGATTGACATGGGCATCCTGAGACAATGTAGCAATTGCTTCATGTATACTGACAACCAGTTACTTCTAAAACAAATAAATACAACATGTGAGAGTTGTATCTACACTACGAATTTGAAATAAATTCTCTCACATAACAACAAACCAGATATCAAACAGGTTGCCAGCGCACACACTTCTCCTCTTGCACATAACGAGCTCACAACACATAAACCCACATACATGAAGGTACCTGCTAGAAACCTACCTAAAGATGAGACCTCCCAAGTGCAAACCCAACAGAATTCACTACACACAATAATACACACAGCAGTGTCTCAGCCAATAAGCCCCTAAAGCAAAACACTTCAAAACCAAATGTCTTGGTCAGAGGTGACTCCATAGTGAGAGACACCGATGTCCCCCTCACCAGGCTGGACAAGGAGATGGTCATGGTCAGCTGCCTGTCAGGTGCCAGGATCCATCAGATCATGCATGCACTCAATTCTGTCAACAACAAGTATCATTATGACTCGGTCTTAGTCCATGCTGCAGGGAATTACCTTTATCCAGGATGATGCCTCAATATAAACAAAACATGACTGACTTCAACAACTGGCTTAGCTTCTGGTGCCACTCCAGGGGGTCCAGTATCTGTCAACCTGGAAGATATGGTTGACAGACACCATTGCTTTGTCAGAGATGGTCTTCACCTGTCACCTCTTGGATTTCGGTTACTAACAAAGGTAGTTGCCTCCCCATAGTGTCTTTTTTAGGCAATGTCAGAAGAACCAAATTCCCGATGTAAAAGAAATCCACTAGAGACAAACTTAAGGTTATGCTGCTTAATGCAAGGAGTCTAAATCAGAAACCGCACTCACTGGAAGTACTCCTTACCTTAGAAGATGCCAATGCCTGTGCAGTCACACAGACATGGTTCAAGGCTGCAGGGAGCCTCCTGGCCATGCAAGGCTACAATGCCTTCCACATGTTCAAACCTCAAAATGAGCATGAAAGAACCAAACGCGGAGGTGTACACATCTTCATTAAAGACAAATACACCTCAAGATCAGTCAAATGTTATGACTCCCTAGAGATGCTCCAAGTCCAACTAACTGTTGGTAAACCCCCCTTCCATATCATTGTTAGCTATAGCTCCACCACCATGAACCATGAGAACCAATCTCCTACTTGGACCTACTTGAGCCACTCACTATACAGCCAAACACCTTGGTCATGTGTGATTTCAACTATTCTTCCATCGACTGGGAGTCATATGAGCATAAACATGCTTACCCTAAGGTTTCTGGACTTTGCTAATACAAATGCTCTGGAACAGATAGTCTGCACCCCCACAAGGGGTTGAATGTCCTAGACTTAGTACTCACCAACAAAGGGTTTCACTGAACTACCCTCTGTCTGTTGTTCTCCCTGATAAAGATCTGATCACAATTCAGTCTCATTCAAATTAACAATCATTCTTGTCCCCAAAGAGCTAAAAGGATGAAAAATTTCTCCAAAGCAAACTATAGCTTCCTGAGCGATTCCATAAATAGTTGCAAACCCCCTGCTGCCACTGTCAACAATGACTGCTACACAGAGGTGTACACAAATGCCCTGTATAAACACCTATACAAATGTATAGACTCAGCTGTACCTGAATGGATCAAAACAATTTCCTCACAAAAAAAAAAAAAAAAAAAAAAAAAAAAAAGTGGAAGAAACTAATGACTCAGCAAAGGAAGGACACCCTCCACAGCTTGAAAAAGCAAATTAGACATCTTGCAAAGTCATTTAAAGCCAATTACAAAGCTAAACTAGCATCCCTAGCTAAGGATAACCAGAAGGCATTCTTTATCTACATCAGTAATCTAAAAGGGAAGGCCCAGCTTAGTGCTGAACTAGTAGTGCATGTTACCACACATTCTAACCCTGAGGACATTCCCAACCTGCTAGCAGCCATATTTGGAGCAAACTTCACCCCCCATCCCCACCAGACATACTCCAAAGTATACAAAGAGCAGGTCATAACTACACATTCCATGGCCAATGGGACTGGACAACATCGCAGGCTGCCTAATAAATTATCAAAACAGGACCTAGAGGAACCACTTGGCTCTATCTTCAAGCACAGTCTAAGTACTAGCTTTGCTCCTGCAGAATGGAAACCAGAACAGTAATTTCCTTGCACAAAGGGGTCCATCAACCAACCCTGGGAACTACAGACCAATAAGCCTAAACAGCCTTATCTGCAAGGCCAAGGAGAGAATTATGATGGACCTTAACAACAAAGACATAGGTGACTTTCAAATTCTTGACCCGACCCAATCTGGCTTGGGTAAAGGTACAGCATGCTTATTAAACCTGGTGGACTTCTTTGAGAATGTCACCAAAGCCCTGGATGAAGGCAAAACAGAACATACTTTTGACACAATCCCACACTCCAGCATCAGTGAGAAACTCACACAGCTGGGAATTAACCCATATGTCACTAGATGGGTAGTCCACTGGCTAACCAACAGAATGCACACAGCCAAAGTCGGGGATATCATATCTACCAGCAGACCAGTTACCACCGGTGTCCCACAAGTATCTGTGCTGGGCCCCCTACTGTTTGGAATATATTTTTCGAAAGTCCGGGGGAAAATAGATGGCCTGCAGCTTACCACGTTCACTGATGACTGCAACTGGGTGCAATCACTTAATCCTCCAATGATGCTGACATACTACAAAAAGGGCTTACACCGATAAATGACTGGTGCCAAAGCCACAGACGTAAACTAAACACAAAATACTTTGTTATCGTCCCTTTCTGCAAAGGGGAACTCCCTGCAAATTACAATATTAACAGTACCCCCCTTAGCTCAAACCCTGTGGGGACAGATTTGGGACACTGGTTGATAGCAACTTTAACTTCGATCACCATGTGTCCACAGTGGTAAGGAAGGCCTTCTACATTGTACATCTCACAAGTAAGGGTATCATATCCAGAGCTAAGGATGTTATAACCCCCTATATTCATCCCGCATCAGAACACTAATACAGTACAACACTGCCTTCTGTATGTACCTCGCCAGACACCTGCAACAGCTGGAGAGACCTCAGAGGTTTCTCACCACAAAAATTCAGGCCCTGTAACACATGACCTACATGGACAGACTGAAGGTCCTGTCAATGTATTCTGTATCTTATCGGCTGCTGAGAGGCAATTTGTGCCTGGCCTACAGAGAAGTCTTGGACCATGCCAAAATGGAAATCCTGCACATCCCCAAGTTACATGGGACAAGATTCACTCACTCTACAGATCTTAACCTAGCCTGCGACATTAGCAGGACATGATGGAAAGACAGTTATGTCTCCCAGAGATTGCCAATCATCTGGACCAAACTCTCAATACACGTAAAACAGAGCTCCTCAATTACCCTATTTAAGCGTAACTTAGACAACTGGATGGGAGACTATAAATTGACCCTACAGGTGTCACCTATGTACCTCTCGGATAAAGGCAGTTGGTGCTGATCACAGACTGGTGCTGCAAATACAGACCATACAACTTGGTCAATAAGGGAACAAAGGTATAACCTGGCTAGGCTTATAAAGGTACTAGGGCCAATAGCTTAGTAACCTCCTATGAACCTAAGGTGATGTCTGCCTAAGCTCCAGGCCAGTGTCTGATCCTGCCCTGGTGGGATGACTGCATATGTAATAATCTGATATAGCTGATGACATCAGTACTGTCTGTTGAGCATATGGTGATAACAGTGTCCCACATGCTGGTGTAAAAGGCTCTCTGTAATGTCAAGTAACAGTTCATACACACACACACACACACACACACACACACACACACACACACACACAGTGGCTGCAGTGAGAATAGAACCCCTACCTAACTATCATTGCTGGAGCCTTCCTGTGTCCTGACAGAGTGCTCTTCAAACTATCTGGAGATATACAGAGCTGAGAATATTTTTCTGGCACTTCAGAGTTGTATACTGGTAATTGTTGTTTGACTAATTTTATATCATTGCTGGCTGACTTCAGAGTTGTGCACTGTTATTTTTGCTTCACTGTATAGTTTTTCAGATCTCTGCTGAAGTTGTTCCCCCCACTCCCCCTATTTCTCTGTGTCTTAAGCTGGTATAACTGGTTTTACATCCTGTGTGATATCTGACTAGCTCAAGGATTACTTGCATAAAATTAGACCCTCTTAGTAAAAGTCTGCGTATCATTGCTGGAGCCTTCCTGTGTCCTGACAAAGTGGTCTTCAAACTATCTGGAGTTATACAGAACTGGGTATATTTTTCTGGCACTTTAGAGTTGCGCACTGGTAATTGTTATTTGACTAATTTTATATCATTGCTGGCTGACTTCAGAGTTGTGCACTGTTATTTTTGCTTCACTGTATAGTTTTTCAGATCTCTGCTGAAGGTGTTGTTTTTCCCCTACCCACCTTCCCTATTCTTGTCTTGTTTCATAGTTTCATAGTTTGGTACTAGGCTATCTGCCCTGGGCCATTTGTAAGCCTAGCCATAGTGATGTGGCTTTCACCACCCCATGAAATGGTGCAAAAATGCACAGAATAGATTTAGAATACTGTGCCTCTGTCTAGTAGCGACACAGTGAAGGTCCCCTTATATAATAGAATTAGTTTACTGTGCCTCTGTCTAGTATTGACACAGATGTGACCCCTGGGGTAAACTTACAATCTCCCATCCACTCATCAAGATTTCTCTTGAAGAGAGTTAGTGAGGGGCTCTGCCTAACATGAACTGGGATTCTGTTCCAGAGCATGGGAAGCCTCTGGGTTATGAATCTATCCCTCCAGCATGTCCTATTCATACTTGTGCCGAGGTTTAAGTCTTTAGCTCTCGTGGTTCTGATGGATTTGGATTTTTTGAGGTGGAGCATGTCCATCAGTTCCTGATTGGCCATGGCCTTGTACGTCAGGCACAGATCACCTCGGAGCAGGCGGTATGCTACTGAATAGAGCTGGAGTTTCTTTAGTCTGGCAGAATAAGACATATGTTGGAGACCCTTGATCCTCTTGGTGAGGTACTTTTGTGGTCTCTCCAGCTGTTGCAAATGCCGAGTGAGGTACATACCAGATGGGGCATTGTACTCGATCATGGGTCTGATGAGGGAGGAGTATAGGGGTACAATGACATCTTTGGATCTGGATGTGAATCCCTTCATGATAAGGTGTGCAAGGTAGAATGTCTTTCTAACCACTTTGGCAACGTGGGTGACAAATGAGAGGTCGCTGTCAACCTGGGTCCCTAGGTCTCTGATTACTTTTTCCGTACTCAGTGGGTTGCTGTCTATGTGATAATTTGTGGGTACTTTGTTTTTCCCAAAGGGGATGACTATACATTTTTGGCATTTAGTTTAAGGCCATGACTCCGGCACCAGTTGTCCGTTTCTGTGAGGCCTTTTTGTAGGATGTATGTGTCTGCTGGTGTATCAACTATGGCGCCTAGTTTGCAGTCATCTGCGAACTTTGTCAGCCACAACCCTCCCATGTTTGCTTTAACATCTGAGAAATAAATGCCGAACAAGAGGGGTCCCAGGACAGATCCCTGTGGGACACCACTTGTGACTGGCTTTGAGTCTGACATTGCTCCAGCGATTTTAACTTTATGGGTTCTGTCCTTTAGCCAGTTTGAAACCCATTGGGCCTAATGCCCTAATGGTTTAGGTGTTTGCCTTACAAACTGCAGGTGGGTTTGAGTCTCTCACAAGGGATGGTGGCTTTACTTAAAATGGCTCGCAAGGGCAGTTAGCTCAGTACTAATCTATGAACCTATGAACCTATCTATTGACATAAGGGTTTACATTTAAGCTGTTGAGCTTATCTATGATGCCTGAGTGGGGTATTGTGTCGAAGGCCTTAGCCAAGTCCAGGTAGGCTGTATGGACTGCTTTGCCCTCATCAATGGCTCTAGTGACTGTTTTGAAAAAGTCAACCAGGTTCAGAAGGCAGGATCTGCCCTTTACAAAGACTGACTGGGTGGGATCAAGTGTCTGTAGGTCCCCAATGTCTCTGTTTAGGAGTTCCATAATGATTCTTTCCATAGCTTTGCAGACCAGGCTGGTTAAGCTTATGGGGCGGTAGTTCCCAGGGTCTGTAGAGGTACCCCCTTTGTGGAGTGGGACCACTGTTGCTGTATGCCAGTGTTCAGGTACATATCCTGTAGTAAGGCTAAGGTTAAATAGCATTTTTATGTGCGGGTTTAGCTCCTCTTGGAGTTCACGTAGCACGCAACCCGGGATACCGTCAGGTCCCATTGATGCTGTGTTTTTAGCTTTGCTGAGGCGGCTCTCACCTGGACATCTGAGATGACAGGGAGATTACATTCAGCTGGTATAAGTATTTCTTCTTTTGGGGGTGAGGGAGGGGAGAAATTTGCACTGAACCTGTCAGCCAGAATGTTGGCAATATCTGTGGGTTCAGTGTATTTTTTGTTGTTGTGAACTAACTCTGAGCATATCTGAGGGTTTCCGCCCAGGTTTCTAACACAGCTGAAGAAGGCTTTGTGGTTATCTTTAGTGACCTTAGCGATTTTTCTCTCAAAGTTGGCCTTGGATGTTTTTATGAGAGAACGTGGTTTTCTGCTAGTGTTGATCAGGGATGTCTTCCCTTTATGGGATTTTGCTCTGTCGTGCAGTAGTTGTTTTAATTTGGAGGCTTTTGCAGTTACCCGCCCCCACTGTAAATTTGATCTGGGACACTCTCCCTAGTCCCATCTCTTTACCTCATTCTACATAATAGACTCCTTCTGCACTTGTTTTTAGTAATTTTTATTTAATTGCATTTTTTAAACTGTTTGGTCTAACATTGCTACATACTCAAGTGTGCTAGCTTGCACTGTCTTTGAATTGTTTTTACTACTGTTTTAGCTACTTTTCTGTATATATAAAAATGATTAAAAAAATAATATATATATATATATATATATATATATATATATATATATATATATATATATAAACACCTTTCATGTAACTAGTGTAGTCCAGATTCAGATTTGCTGTATCCAGGACTGTATGTAGGCTTCTGAGCCTCCACCCAAGCTTTCTCTGTTGGAGGGAAGCCTTCTAGCTTATCAGTGGGAGTGGTAAGCACTAGGTAACCTATCTACCACATAAGGAGTAGTTCTGGCCCAGAAATTGTAGTTATTGGCCATTTGGGCAGTTTTTCCATCTCTCTCAACTTTCTGATTTAAAAGCCTGCATTTGCACTTGTTTCCCCCCTTTCCTGTAACTAGTTTAGTCCAGATACAGATTCTTAGTTTTAGCACTTGCATTTGCTTATTCGTGATCAGCACTTGTTCAGAACTTGTAAGCACTAAATAACATACTAATTACTACAGCACTCAACCTTCCTCATTACCTAGAGGAAAACAGTTTTGGTACTTACTTTCCTCACTTGCTTAGACAAAAACAGCTCTTGTACTCACTTTCCTCACTTATCTAGAGGAAAATAGTTTTGTTTTCAGGCATGTCCAAGGGTCAGCTCCCAGTGTTCTCTCCTGTCTATCTGATGAATCTGGGCATCTTGGGGGCAATGTAGAAATTGCCTCATGTACACAGACAACCCTCTCCTTCTACCACCCAACACTACAATATGTGAGAGATGCACTTATCTAGCCAAACTGGAGGTAAAGCTCTCTCCAATCAAAACTGAACTTGACAGTCAAGAGGAGAAGGTAAACACTTGCACCACACCACACTCATCACAGTCTCACTAAATATACAGCATCAAAATCCACACATAGAAACACAAAAACATCCACGGAGGCTCTCAATAATAATCTGCTCAAGCAACAGAGACCCCCAAAGCAGAAATGCCTGCAGACTCAGTGTGCCACTCAACCATAGCCAATAAGGCAAAACAACGTACCCAACACACTAGTCATAGGTGACTCTATAGTCAGGCACACTGACGTCCCACTCACCAGGCTAAACAAGGAGAAGGTTACTGTCAGCTGCCTGTTGGGTGCCAGGATCCGCCACATAACCCACGCACTCAGGTCACTCCACAAAAAGTACATATATGACTCTGTCATTGTCCATGTTGGTGTGAACGACCTGAGATGTACCTCCCTGGACTACATGAAAAGAGACATGGAAGAGCTCTCCGATCTAGTAGCCCAGGCAGGTATGACCCTAGCCCTGAGATGCATTCTGCCATCACCCAGAATGATGCCGCAGTACAAGGACAAAATGACTGACTTCAACAATTGGCTAAGCTTCTGGTGCCATTCTAAAGGGATCCATTACCTGTCTGCCTGGGATGACATGGTTGACAGACCATGATGCTTTGCCAGAGATGGCCTGCATCTGTCACCCCTGGCATTCCGGATACTGGCTAAGGTTCTTGCTGCCCCTATAGTGCCTTTTTAGGCAAGGTTCAAATGACAAATTCACCACTGTAACAGGAACAGGCAAGCAAAAACTGAGGGTGATGCTACTCAATGCTAGAAGTCTAAATCTCTAAATGCACTCACTCGAGGCACTCCTTAAAATGGAGAACATTGATATCTGTGCAGTGACTGAGACCTGGTTCAAGGTTCCAGAGAGCACCCCTGCACTACCAGGCTATAACTCATACCACACTTTTCGGCCATGTAACCTGGACGGAACACCAAAGGCGGAGGTGTGTCCATATTCATTAAGGATATCCACACCTCCAGGCTAGTTGCTCAGCATAATGCAGCCAAAGTTATCCAAGTGCAACTAACTCTGGGCAAAACTGCAATCCAAATTGTAGCTTGCTACAATCACCCACCATGCCCCAGCATTCCCACTCATCTTTTCTTGATGTACTGGAAAATATTAGGGTTCAACCAAACACCCTAATAATGGGTGATTTCAACTACCCCACCATTAACTGGGAAAACTACTAATGTACCAACTCCTTCGCTCAACGCTTTCTGGAATTCATAAACTCAAATGACCTGGATCAACGTATCCACATCCCCACCAGGGGCAACAATATCCTAGATCTAGTTATTACCAACATGAATGACTGGTGTTCCACACCTGAAGTCAATGCCTCATTGGTCCGATCCGACCATAAGCTATCCACATCCTGCCCCCATCCCCCATTAAGGAAACCATGGTAAAAAATTTCTCCAAAGCCAACTTAATGCTTCTTAAGACAGAAGTGGTGAACTTCATGACACCACTGCAGATGGACAATACAGTTATGACTACTGAATCCTACACAATTGCACTTTATAAGCATTTACATGAGTGCATGGATCGTGCTATCCCAAACAGAACCAAGACGCCATCCTCCAAAAAAAGGAAGCCAATCTGGTGGTCCCCTGCCATAAACAAACTGTACAACAGAAGAAAGAAACTGTTGCAAAAGAGAGTAAAATCCCATGAGTGGAGGAGCTCCCAGGTCAGCCTCAGTAAGAAGCTGCGATCTCTGATAAAATCCTCCAAAGCTAGTTACGAAAACAAAATTGCCACTGATTCTAAAGACAACCACAAATCATTCTACAGCTATCTAATAGATAATTCTCAAGAGTCAATTATAGTACAAGGGCATGTAAGTAAATATAAAGGCTATAATATATTTAATTATAGTAATAAAGAGCTTAGTGAAGTACACTTTGCACTCTTTTCTAAAGGACTTAAATTTGTCCCTAATAGGAAGGCTGATGTTAGTATGGTATTAATAGATTTAAAATTATTTTTAAGAAAGAAAAACTTTGAACTCTTGTTCCAAGGACAGAATTCTAATGGCCATAGAACAGAGGTGTTAAGGAAAAGGAGCACTTTTAACCCTCCTCTACACCCGCAACTAAAAAATTTTGAGGCCATTATGGAAAAGAAGCTAAGGGGTGAGCTTACCAAGAACAAAATTTCATTTAATCTCACCAAGGAAGAAAATAATTTATTAAGAGATATACGGGGTGATAAATCAATAAGAGTGATTAAACCTGACAAAGGTGGCAGCACTGTTATTATGGACCAAATCTTTTATGAAGTGAAAATGATGGAATTATTGGAAAATACAGAGAGATATGCCAGGGCTTCATTAAATGAAATAAATATAGGTAACAAAAAAATATACTTAGCTCTTAATGATTTACTGTTGGAAGGTTCAATTGATATTCAAACCTTCAAGTACCTACATGTTGAAAAACCTAAAGTCCCCACAATATTTGGAGTCCCGAAGGTTCACAAAAATGCAGAAAATCCCCCAATGAGACCAATAGTAGCCTCAGAAGGTTCTGTTACAGCACCCCTGGCCAGATGGCTAGATGTTAAACTAAAAGATCTATCAATGGAGGGTAACGGTGTAGTTAAAGACTCATGGGATTTACTACAGAATCTAACACAGAATATGTTTGATAAGAATATTATTTTTATCACAATAGACATTGTGGATCTATTTTCTTCTATACCATATAGTGAAGGAATGAAATGGTTTGAAGAAGCACTAGAGAATTATGCAAAATTCAGTAAGAATGATTTTTACCTTATTTTAACATTAATGGACCTGGTTCTTTGTAACAATTATATACATTACGAAGGCGAGTTCTTTAAACAAATCCAGGGGGTAGCTATGGGGGAAAGATGTGCTCCCATATACACTAACATTATTTTGTCAGCCTGGGAGGACAGATACATTATTAATTCTGAGTTTAAATACTGCTGGAAATTTTATAGGCGCTTTTTGGACGACTTGTGCTTTTTATGGGTAGGTTTAGAAGATGAATTTAGATTTTTTTTTAACTACATCTCAAGTTCGACCAATTTCCTGACATTTACTTACCAGTGTGATAGGAATATTTTAAAATATTTAGACATCTTGATAGGAAAAGGAGAAAATGAATTTTTTTCAAAAATCTATAGAAAAGAAACTTTTTCTAATTCATATTTAGCATATAACAGCGCGCACCCCTACCACCAGAAAAAAGGAATAGTAAAGGCGCAATTCGTAAGAGGTAGCAGGATGACTTCGAATGAATCAGATTTTAATGATGAGTGTACATTACTGCGTAATATGTTTAGAGACAGAGGATATCCAATCAGACTTATTGAGGCAATAGAAAAGGAGGCTAGGACAGGAAGAAATGACAAATTTAAAAGTACAGTTTTGTACCTACCATAAATGTAGATGTTCGAGGATCCACATTGCTGCAGTCCTAACTATTGGGTAGTCCGCTGTCCAGTCGGCCCGAATACCAAAGTATAAGGCTGACGTCGGTCAGGGCGCATTAGACTGACGTCAGTATGTCAGGCCATATCCTCAGTCTTTCTTGCCCCAGATGTCAGAAGACCCTAAAAGACAAGGCCCAATCTACCTGCACCAAAAATATGTACAATATATACAAAAATATCAGCATATAACCTCACCTACACAACCACCCCTAAACACAGAGGGGAAGGAGGGAGTGGACTGCAGCAATGTGGATCCTCGAACATCTACATTTATGGTAGGTACAAAACTGTACTATGTTCTTCGTTCCACATTGCTGCAGTCTAGAATCCCAAAGCAGAGGTAAGGGAGGCTGGCAAATCATAAAGAAGCAGGAGCTGACAACATGCCTTGCAAAATAGCTGTGGCAAAACCAGCCCTAGACTTAGAGTAGAGAGGAAGGTGATAATGCTTAGAGAAAGTATGCACTGAACTCCAAGTAGCTGCCTCCAAAATATCCTTAGTTGCCACCCCTTAGAAATGCTGTTGAAGTGGCAGTAGCCCTAGTGGAATGAGGCCTAATCCCAGCTGGAATCTCCTTGCCATGATGGGAATAACAAAATGCAATGCAAAACTCAATCCACCTAGAAATAGTTTGTTTTGACACAGGCTTGCCCTGCGAACTCAAAGCAAAAGAAACAAACAACTGCTGAGACTGCCTAAAATCCTTAGTCCTGCTCAAATAATAACGCAATTGCCTGTGCACATCTAAAGTGTGCAAAATCTTTTCCCCTTTATTTTGTGGGTCTGCATAAAAAGTAGGCAAATGAATAGTTTGGTTTAAAGCCACACTAGAAACCACCTTAGGCATAAAGATAAGGATTAGTAATGATACTCTATCCTTATGGAAAATCAAAAGGGCTCTACTGCCATAAGGGCCTGCAACTCAGACACCCTTCTTGCAGAAGTAATAGCCAACAGAAAAGCAGTCTTCCATGACAAGTATTTCAATTCAGCAGTAGCCGCAGGCTCAAAAGGTTGTAGAGTAAGTTTTTCCAACACAAAATTGAGATCCCAAGCAGGAGTAGGAGCTCTACGTGGGGGTCTTATATTCTTTGCCCCTCTAAGAAACTGCTTGAACAAAGGATGCGAAAACAATGGTGGGTCACAATCATAGTGAGCTGAAATTGCTGCAGCATGAATCTTAATGGAAGAGAAGGACAAACCTTTGTCCAATAACTCAGTAAGATATTGAAGAGCCACACTCAAATTAGGCTCAGAAATCTCCAAATTCTTTGCTGTACTCCAAAATAAAAATCTCTACCATTTTACACTTTCCTTGTACTAGGTCTTCTAGCTTCCATAATCACATTTAAAACTTGTTGAGGAAGTTGAGACCTGCTGTGTTTCAACACAGAATATGCCAGGCTGTTAGATGAAGAGAGTGGAGCTTGACATTGAGCAGATGACCGTCCTTCTGAGATAACAGATGTGGAATCAAAGGTAAAGGCCATGGAGGCTTCCTTACCAGACTCCTTAGTAGTGGGTACCAGTGTTGCGAGGCCAATCTGGAGCTATTAAAATCATCCTTGGCTTGTCTTGTCTGACCTTTAAGAGCACCTTTGGAAGAAGAGGCAGAGGTGGAAAGGCATACACATGAAGATTTTTCCAACTGAAAGAAAGAGCATCCACTTTCCAAGCTGTGTGATGAAACCCTGCAAAACTTTGGCAGCTGGTGGTTTAGTGGAGAAGCGAACAGATCTATGTCTGGAGTTCCCCAGGACACTATCAATTTCTGAAATACATGAAGATCCAGTTTCCACTCGTGGGGATCCATGATTTGTCTGCTTAACACATCTGCTAAGGAGTTCTGTGCTCGGCAGAAACCTTGCCTGAAGAGTTAGTTGCAAGCTGAGCGCAGTCTCCCATAAAATCATTGCTTGCCTGCATAGAGGATAAGAATGTGTTCCCCCTTGTTTGTTGATGTACCACATGACAGTTGTGTTGTCTGTTAGAATCAACACCTGCCCTGGAAGAAGTAACTCCTTGAAAGCCATTAATGCAAACTGGACTGCTAACATCTCCTTCATGTTGATATGTAGATGCTGTACTCTGGCAGGCCACTTGTCTTGTATCCACTTTCCATTTAGATGAGCTCCCCAAGCAATGTCCGAGGCATCTGTCGTTAAAATCTGACTGCCTCTGGCGGGTCACAGAGAGTCCCTTGTTTAGGTGACATTCCTGAGCCCACCACAAAAATTCTTTTTGAAGGCAAGGTATTATTTGAATGACAGTGTCCAAATCCTGCCAGTGCTGTGTCCACACATTTTGAGATACCATTGCAGCTTCCTCATATGCAGTTTGGCATTGGGAAGCACCAGAATACAAGATGCCATGAACCCTAATGCTTGAAGGACTGTCCTTGCAGTCAGCACGGACTGATGAGATAGTTGATGGAACTAGAAGGATAGACTCTTTTGTTTGTCCGGGGTTAAAAGGCCATCTGGGCTGCTGTATTCAGTCTCACACCCAGAAAGCACATGTCTTGAGAGGGTACTAGACTGGACTTTATTTCGTTCACAGAATACCCTAGGCATCTTAGCACTGCTATAACATATTCCAGATGCTGTAGAAGGTCTTCCTTTTCTTGAGCCAGAATCAGGCAATCGTCCAAGTAAGGATAGATTTGAATTCCTTGTAGCCTGAAGTAAGCTATCACTGGAGCCAGAACCTTTGTGAATACTCTGCAGTAGATAAGCCAAAGGGCAATGCAGAGAACTGATAATGAGAATTTCCAGCTATACTTCCTGCAACTTAGTCTTATAGGCACATGAAGGTAAGCTTCCTTGAGATCTAAAGTTACCATCCAGTGATCTTTGCCCAGCAGAGGTAAAAGCTGTTGTAACGTCAACATCTTGAACTTTGGAATGTCCAGAGAAGTGTTGAGGATAGATAAATCCAAAATTGGTCTCCACGTGTTCCCCTTCTTTGGTACTAGGAACAGGCGAGAATAAAATCCTAGGCCCCTTTCTGATACAGGGACTGGCTGAATGGCCCCTATTTGGAGTAACAGAGAAATTTGCTTGTGAGCCTCTGTCCTTTGTGGAGGAGGAACGTCTGGCATGCCTTTGAAAGGGGGCAATGTATGGAAATAAAACCTGTAACCGTGGTGAATGATATCCAACACCCATCTGTCTTGAGTAATTAAATCCCAATTTTCTTTGAAAAGAGACAGTCTTCCTCCCAAAGGGAGCTGCCAGACGAGAATCTACTGGCAGCTGAAAAGGCAGGTCATTGGGTCTGTTTACGAAAGGACTGACCCCTGCCCTCACCAGAAGTCTGAGCAGGTGAACTCCCTGTTCTAGGCCTAAAGAACCTTGAGCTCTGCCCCTACCACGTCTAGACCTACCCCTAGACTGGGAATCATAAGCAGGATATGTCCATCCCTTAGTAGGCCAATTTCTACTAAACTTGTGGCTGCACCTGCAAAAATCTTTAACAGTTTGCATAGACTTAGCTTTGTCCTCCATTTTCTTTAAAACTGCTTCCACAAGTGAACCAAACAACACATCAGACTGTAAAGGAGCATCCAAAATCCTTGTCTTAACATGCTCAGCTAAATTCTGATCCCTCAACCAGGCATGCCTGCGAAGAACAGAACTAGTGGCAGCCACCCTCGAGGAGGCCTGTACAGCATCAAAACCACATTGCAAAGAATGCTTACCCACTTGTTCAGACACATGAACTAAATCCAGCAACTCTTTACACTCAATACCTTCAAAGCATCCACCTTAGATTTCAATTGTGAAAGGAGATAATTTTGATATTTTAGCATGTGAAACTGACAATTCAACGCCCTCATGGCTAAAGTGGAAGAAGTATACACTTTCTTTCCCCATCTATCCAAAGCCCTTGCCTCTTTATCAGTGGGAACAGGGTTTTTAACAACAGAGGCCTTAACACCTTTAGGTCCCTGAGCAACAGTTTCCGGCTCTGCCCTAGGACTCTTAAAAGGATACTTATGCGCGTCAGGCAGCCTATAGTACCTATCAGGTTTAACAGGAGCAGGAGGCAAAGAATCAGGGTTCAGGAAGCCTCTGCAAAAACATCTTCCACCACATTCAACACAGGAGGTATAGCTAAGGGCCTATGCTGGGGTAAAAACAAGAATTCCCTAAGCCTTTTCCTGGAATCAGAGTAATCCTGGCCTTCCCATTTAAAGTGTTCCCTCATGGAATGCAGAGTCTCTGAAAATGAGAAATCCTCAGGAGGAGAAGCTGTAGGAGTGGAATCATCCACATCAGAATCAGAATAAGGAGGATACTCTTGCAAATCTTCAGAAGACTCAGAAGCCTCTGAACACTGTTCAAAACTCTCAAACTCAGGTTCCACCCTAGGCCTCTTATCAGGAGGGGCATAGAACCTCTAATCATAGTAATCAAATCTTCTGCCATTTTAAGCATATGTTTCTTAGGCACAGAACCTGAAGTGCTAGGAGAAGCCCCCACTGAAGCTAAACTTGGCCTACCTCTCAAAGAAGCTTTGGAAACAGAAGGAGAGGCTCTAACTACCTTGGGAAGAGAGGGAAGAACAGTTACCTGAGAAGCCCCTTCAGCCTGGCCTACCTCCTGAGAAGGCACATCCTGTAACAGTAAAGTCTCTGCCTGAGACTCCAAAGAAACTCCTGGCAAAACCTCTGGCTCCACTGAGCCTTCTAAAGAACCGACGTCTGGGACTGCGGTTCATCAACCCTAGGCTTTGCTGTTTTGTCCTTGCGCTTTTGGATGAAGGGCGCCGCCGGAGCATCCGGCGGCATTTTATAATTAGCAGCTTCCCAAACACTAACCTGGCACAGTCTAACCTTCTCTTAATAGTGCGTTTGTTAAATCTAGCACAAGAGCGGCATCCAACAACGTCGTGCTCAGGCCCCAAACAAGGTATACACAAGGTATGGTAATCCCTATGAGGTATCTGTTTCCCACAAGAAATACAGTTATTCACTTTTTCTGACATCCGGTTAAATACTGAGGCAAGAAAACCAAAATGTTCGCCAACTTTGATTCGGTCTGAAACTCCGACTTCAGAAAATTTCAGAACGCCAACCTGCACTCGCAAAACTGCTTCTGCATCGGACCATGCGGCAAAAAAGACTGAGGATATGGCGTAGGTCATGCGCATTAGTACCCTCAGTCTAATGCGCCCTGACGACTGGACAGCGGACTACCCAATAGTTAGGACTGCAGCAATGTGGAACGAAGAACATCCTATCCTTGGGAACAGAATAAGATGGAATAATGATGAATTAAAAGTTGACAAATATGAAGGCGAAAGTAACTTTGTGTTGGATTTTAGGGGGGAAGCAATAAAAATTAGAAAAATATTAGAGGAAGAATGGAATAGATTTAGTGAAATTTCTGATCTTGAATGCCTGTTTGCACAGCCACTGAAATGTACCTATCGAAAGGGAAAGAGTTTAAAGACAATTTTAGAAGGTAAAAATGGTACGAACATAGTAAGGGAAGGAAAAGTTGGAACATTTAAGTGTGGAAGATGCTCACAGTGCCCACATATTTGTACAAGAGCAACTATTTATATTAAAAGTAGAGATTTTCTGATCCAAAGTAAGTGTTTTGCAAATTGCGAAACTAGTGGTATAGTTTACATAGGGTTGTGTGACCACTGTGATGCATTTTATGTGGGAAAGTCAGAAAGAAAACTGAAAAATAGAATATATGAGCACTATTATGAAATTAGGATTAAATGCACACACAATGCACTTTACAGACACAAAATTAGCTGCCAGGAGGCAAATTTTAACTTTTTTGTATTAGAAGTAGTGGAGAAAGACATAAGGGGTGGACTATGGGAAACTTCCATAGAATATAAAGAACTACTGTGGCAGTTGTTCTTGGAAGCTAATAAATCCCCAGGACTAAATGACGCAGTTTCCCTTGCCCCAGTATTAAAGATGAGAGCAGCTAAATTGTAGATACTTAAAAGAATTTTACGTATTAGTCGAAGCTTGAGTTGTGCTTACTGAACAGGTAGAGGATGTATGAATTTTTTATATTTTGTACCATGCTATGGAACTATGCATTTTTTAGTATTTGTAGGTAAATATTATATTTGAACACTAGATGGTGCTAACACCTGCTGATTATGAAATTGTATTAAATTATTATATTTGTATTATTTATGTATCTTAAATGTATTTATAATAGTACTTAGTGTGTTAAGTTGGTTTTAGGTATTATGCCAATATTGGTAGTTTTTTAAATGAGTTTTATAGATGTTGTTTTTATATGTTAAGCAGAAATGTTTAGGTTGTTTCCTATGGAAGTGCTTATTAAAAAGTATTTAAATGTTTTATTGATTAATTAGGTAATTAGCTTAAAGGATATTTAAAGATAGGGGTGGAACCTTTATGTATTCAGTTACACATCAGAAGAAGTTATACGAAACGAAAATGCACTGTGTTCTGTAATTGGCGTTTATGTGTGATACGTGTATTGGAGAGCTGTGAGTCACATTAAAGTGTTTTAAGCTCAACTAAGGAGTCGAGCCTCTTGTTCTTCTAGAGTGCCTTTTTGTTATAGCTGGACTGTTTCCGGCACTTGTCCGTGCTTTATTTGTTTTCATTCTATAGCTATGTCAAGAATCTCAATGGCAACACTCAGATCTGCTCTAAGTTACAGCACAATGGCACTAAATATACAGACCCAACTGATATTGCCAACATCCTGGCAGATAGGTTCAGTGCTAACTTTACCCCCCTCTCACCCCCTAAAGAGCCCATCTCTTTACCGGAAGAATGCAAAGTTCCTGTAATCACGGCGGCACAGGTAAAAATCACACTCTCCATAGCCAAGAACACAGCATCAATGGGACCAGACAACATCCCAAGCTGTGTTCTACACAAACTACAGAATGAACTGGCACCCCACCTAAGTACCATGTTCAATCATAGCCTCACCTCAGGCTTTGTGCCTGCTGAATGGCGCACAGTGACGGTTATCCCACTCCACAAGGTGGGAGCCACCACGGACCCCGGGAACTACAGCCCCATTAGCCTGACGAGCCTGGTCTGCAAGGCCATGGAATGTATTATCATGGAACTTATAAACAAAGACATTGGTAATCTCCAAACTCTGAACCCCACCCAGTTCGGGTTTGTAAAAGGCAAATCATGTCTCCTAAACCTGATAGACTTCTTTGAAGCAGTCACCAAAGCCGTAGACAAGGGTAAGGTGGTTCACACAGGCTATCTAGATCTTGCCAAGGCTTTCGACACCATCTCCCACTCTGGAATTATAGATAGACTCACTAAACTAGGTATAAATCCCTATGTCACAAGAAGGGTTGCCAACTGGCTCACTGACAGAACCCACACTGTGAAAGTAGCAGACTCCAAATCTGACTTCAGACCAGTGGCAAGTGAAGTACCACAGGGTTCAGTCCTGGGTCCTCTCCTGTATGGTGTCTACTTCTCTGAAGTACAGGCTAACACAGAAGGTGTTTGGCTAATGAAGTTCACAGATGACTGCAAACTAGGAGCCATAATCGAAGCTCCTAACGATGTGGACATCCTACAAAAGGGCCTCACTGAGACAGATGCCTGGTGTCAAAGTCATGGCCTCAAGCTAAATGCCAAAAAGTAATAATCCACGACCAAGGAAGGAGGAAGCAGTTCTTAATTGCAAACCAAGAAATACTTTTAATGACAAAGTTCTCGAGTTAAAAGTTACACAAATCCCAAAGTAAAAATCACACAAGCGCTTTCGCTCAGGCAGTCCTGAGCTTTATCAAGTGTTACAAAAATTCTGTGTTCCAATGCTCCATATATATCCTGATAATTATGGTCTTAATTGGAACAGCTTGTTAGCAAAGTGCTTTGGTGAATTAAAGATATAAACTGGAAAATTGATTTTATTAAAAATGAACCACAAATAATGAAATATATATATGTGTGTATATAAATACTATAAAACCAGATTGTGAGCACAAGGCTTCACTAATAGGAATTTTAAAAGTAAGAAATTAAAAATTAAATAGCAATCATATTGAGTGTGCTGAGTAAGTTACATATAGTTAGAGATATTTTTATTATCGGAGTTCTTAATTATGCACCATGACTCATAATAAACCATTTAGTGCTAAATGTTACTAAGTGTGCTGGGGAAAATAAATGCATAATTACAAAGAATTTCAGAAGTTTTTCTTCATGCAGTATGTTGGGCAAAAATTTTTTTAAAAATTGACTCCATACTACTAAAGAAGGTGATAGTAATAAATTAATAGATTAATTACTAATAGACGTTTGTCAGTGACATAGATGGAGACATAGTGGTAGAGATGGTGAAGGCTTAGAGAGTTACAGGACAATAGTTACCCATATGGTTTGGCTTAGTGTATGGGTGAGTTATTGTGTTGGTAGACTTCAGCAACAAGGCTATAATCCATCTATGTCACTGACAAACGTCTATTAGTAATTAATCTATTAATTTATTACTATCACCTTCTTTAGTAGTATGGAGTCAATTTTTAAAAATTTTTTTGCCCAACATACTGCATGAAGAAAAACTTCTGAAATTCTTTGTAATTATGCATTTATTTTCCCCAGCACACTTAGTAACATTTAGCACTAAATGGTTTATTATGAGTCATGGTGCATAATTAAGAACTCTGATAATAAAAATATCTCTAACTATATGTAACTTACTCAGCACACTCAATATGATTGCTATTTAATTTCTTACTTTTAAAATTCCTATTAGTGAAGCCTTGTGCTCACAATCTGGTTTTATAGTATTTATATACACACATATATTTCATTATTTGTGGTTCATTTTTAATAAAATCAATTTTCCAGTTTATATCTTTAATTCATCAAAGCACTTTGCTAACAAGCTGTTCCAATTAAGACCATAATTATCAGGATCTATATGGAGCATTGGAACACAGAATTTTTGTAACACTTGATAAAGCTCAGGACTGCCTGAGTGAAAGCGCTTGTGTGATTTTTACTGATTTGTGTAACTTTTAACTCGAGAACTTTGTCATTAAAAGTATTTCTTGGTTTGCAATTAAGAACTGCTTCCTCCTTCCTTGGTCGTGGATTATTACTTCTCTGGTCACTGTTGCTCTGGTTTTTGTTTAAATGCCAAAAAGTGCATTGTCATCCCCTTTGGTAAAAACTCTGTACCCATGAACTACAACATATGCGGTAGTATACTTAACACTGAAAGTGTGATAAGAGACCTTGGGACACAGGTGGACAGTAGTCTCTCCTTTGATAATCACATTGCCACAGTAGTCAAGAAATCCTTCTACATGGCACACCTCATCACAAAACGTTTCTCATCCAGAAAAAAAAGGTCATTGTTCCCCTCTACTCATCACTCATTAGACCCATTATAGAGTACAACGTCGCTTTTGGTATGTACCTCACAAGATATCTACAACAACTGGAAAGGCTGCAGAAATACCTCACAAAGAGGATTACCGGCCTCAAACATATGCCCTACGCAGACAGTCTCAAAAAACTCCAGCTTTACTCCGTCGCATATCACCTACTCAGAGGTGATCTCTGCCTAACATACAAAGCTATGTCAAACCCAGAGCTGTTGGACATGCTCCACTTAAAGAAATCCCAATCCTTCAGAGCTACACGCTCTAGGGACCTAAACCTTGTCAGCACAATAAACAGAACATGCTGGAGGGAGAGATTCCTGTCCCACTGACTTCCCATACTCTGGAATAAACTACCTATCTATATCAAACAAAGCTCCTCATTAGCACTCTTCAAGAAAAATCTTGATGATTGGATGGTAAATAGGAAATTCACCCCGGGGATCACCTCTGTGGTTCTGCTCGGATACTAACTCAGACACTTCACAAATGTTGACAACAACAAGAAAGGGATAAAAATGCAGCATTCATTTTCTCACTTTTTAAGAGTCTAACTGACATTGCAAGATGCCTTTGTCTTTCCAGTGATGATATCGTGTCACTGAGAAATATTGTTGTGTCTGTGAAATATAAATACAAAAAAATGATATCAAGGTATTTAGTGAGAATCTAAGAGAGAAACATTATGAAACAGGAATATTTTACAGTAAGTATTTAACTGTTTAACTTTACATTTACCATCCTCTAGATGTAGCTGTAGATTAGATAAACACAACTCTTGCTTTTGACTGCTTTAACTAAAATATTAACAAGAACCTCCCCTATACTGTAAGTAAATGTTGCCAATACATTTTTATGTCTCCCACAACTGGTTTTCATACAGTGCATAGCTGTCAACTGTCCAGATTTTCACAGAATGTCCAGATTTTTGGCTCATATTTTTGGTCTGTTCCTCATACAATGTATGGTTTTCTGGCAAATCACTGGGATGATCTGAGGACTGAAGTCACTAAATAATGTCATACATTTGAGTTTCAGACTTCAAATCCTTCAGAAAAGGTATGTTAAAATAAACCATGAAGAAAGTAGACAGGAGTATACGGAGATGAGGTGCATGGCAAAGAGAGAGGTGGCGAAGGCTAAGGATAAGGCATATGAAGAGTTGTATGAAGGGAGAAAAGGACCTGTACTGATTGGCTAGACAGAGGGACCGAGCTAGGAAAGATGTGCAGCAGGTAAAGGTGATAAAGGATATTGAGGGAAGCATACCTACTAGCGAGGAGAGTGTGTTGAGCAGATGGAAATAGTACTTTTGAGGGGTTGATGAATGAAGAGAATGAGAGGGAGAGAAGGTTGGATGATGTGGGGATAGTGAATCATGAAGTGCAATGGATTAGCAAGAAGGAAGTAAGGCTAGCTATGAAAAGGATGAAGAATGGAAAGGCTGTTGGTCGAGATGACATACCTATGGAATCATGGAGGTATTTAGGTGAAATGGCAGTGGAGTTTTTAACCAGATTGTTTAATGAAATTTTGGAAAGTGAGAGAATGCCTGACGAATGGAAAAAAAGTGTTTTGGTACAGATTTTTAAGAATAAGGGTGATGTGCAGCGCTAGTAACTACAGAGGGATTAAATTGATCAGTCACAGCATGAAGTTATGGGAAAGAGTAGTGGAAGCTAGCTAGGTTAAAATGGGACGTGATGATCAGTGATCAGCATTATGGTTTCATGCCGGGAAAAAGTACTACAGATGCGATGTTTCCTCAGAGAGTGTTGATGGAGAAGTACACGAAAGCTCAGAAGGAGTTGCACTGTGTTTTTGTAGACTTAGAGAAAGCATATGAGAGGGTGCCTAGAGAGGAGTTGTGGTATTGTATGAGGAAGTCGTGAGTGTCAGGGAAGTATGTAAGAGTGTTACAGGATATGTACGAGGGTAGTTTGACAACAGTGAGGTCTGCAGTGGGAGTGACTGATGCATTTAAGGTGGAGGTGGGATTACATCAAGGATCAGCTCTAAGCCCTTTTATTATTTGCAATGGTGATGGACAGGTTGACAGAAGAGATCAGACAGGAGTCGCCGTGGACTACGATGTTTGCAGATGACATTGTGATCTCTAGTGAGAGTAGGGAACAGGTGGAGGAGACCCTGGAGAGATGGAGATATGCTCTACAGAGGAGAGGAATGAAGGTCAGCAGGACTAAGACAGAATATATGTGTGTGAATGATAGGGAGGATAGAGGAATGGTGAGGATGCAAAGAGTAGAGGTGGCGAAGGTGGATGAGTTTAAATACTTGGGATCAATAGTTAAGAGTAATGGTGAGTATGGAAGAGAGGTGAAGAAGAGAGTAGAGGCATGATGGAGTGGGTGGAGAAGAGTGTCAGGAGTGATTTGTGACAAAGTACCAGTAAGAGTGAAAGGGAAGGTCTACAAGAGGGTAGTGAGACCAGCTATGTTATATGAGTTGGAGACAGTGGCACTGACAAAAAGGCAGGAGTTAGAGTTGGATGTGGCAGAGTTAAAGATGTTAAGATTTGCACTGGGTGTGACGAGGGTGGACAGGATTAGGAATAAGTATATTAAAGGGTCAGCTCAGATTGGAAGGTTTGGAGACAAAGCCAGAGTGGCAAGATTACAATTGGTTTGGACATGTGCTGAGGAGGGATGCTGAGTATATTGGGAAAAAGATGTTAAGGATAAAGCTACCAGGTAATAGGAAAAGAGGAAGGCCTAAGATAAGGTTTATGGATGTGGTGAAAGAGGACAGTCAGGTGGTTGGTGTGACAGAGCAAGATGCAGAGGACAAGAAGAAATGGAAACAGATGATCCGCTGTGGCGACCCCTAACGGGAACAGCCGAAAGAAGATAATGATGACTCTAGCAACTTTATAACATTTTTAAGAGCAATACTTAAAATATGTTCCTATTTTTGGACCTCTGACCCCCATTTTGTTTGGCTTTGTCCAGACTTCTTGCACTAAGAGGTTGAGAGGTATGATACTCATCCACTATACAATTAAGACAACAGTCAAGTTGCACTACACAAATCAAGTGACATACAGGCTACAAATATGTACTGTATGGAAAGTCACCCCTAGGAGTTATGAGATAATTCACAGTAAGAAAAAAGCCTGCTTCATAAAAAACTACTGTGTTGATAAAGTCATGGTTTTCTTTTGATTACTTCAATGTGGGGAGGGGTTATCTCTGATGTGTACTTTAAGTCTTTGTTATTCTAAGAACAGAGTAGTCAGAAGATGTGTGTGGCACGCATTTGAATTTACTGATCTGTTCTGTATATGCTACTAGCTAACCTTTGCCGGTCATCACCTTTTAATCAAAATAAGTCATTCACCTTTCTTTACTGAGCCCCTGCCTGTCCAGGAAGGCAAATAAAAATTGTAAAAAAAAAAACAAACAAAAAAAGAAAACACATGAATAGGGCTTATTTAATCTTTTTCTTCTTCACACAAACAAAATAGTGTTAAGCTTAAAAACCTCAGCTTTGGCCGGATAAGAACTTGCTGTATTCAACTGGATATATAAGAGAATTTAAGTACCTTTATCTGCACTTACTTTTTCAAAAAAATACAGTATTTAAATTGATTTTAACTGTGTTGCAGGAATATTAACTGAACTGGAAGTTTTGACTCTGCTCTTCAGTTAGTTCCACCCACCCTCCCTGTTTTTGTTTTGGTATTAATCTTAGTGGCCTTGAAACTGCCCGCCCCTCTTGTAAATTTGTGTTTGGATACTCCTTCTGGGCCCATCTCATTTGCTCAATCAACTGAGTGCAGTGAGATCATATTCTGATTTCAGGCACTCCTACTGTGTACAAAGAGAGCATCTGGGAAACAGAAAAAAAAAATTAAGCTTGTTTCCTGCCTTTCCTGTTGAGTGGTATAGACTATTTGTAGGCTTCTGAGCCCCCAAGCCCTTCTGTGTTGGAGGGAAGCCTTCTAGCTTAGTTTTTTTTCTTATAACTAGCCAGTTTTCTAGTTTCAGCACTCAAATCTGTTTCTTTGATCTCAGCACTTGTTCAGAAAAAAAAAAATTCATCTGCTTTTACTGTACTTGTTTCAACCTACTTTATTTTACTTTTGCATCATCTTAAAAGTACTCAATTGTATTTATTACTGCTTGGTGTAACTCATTCTAAGCGTTTTGGTTTAAACACTTGGGCTTCGGACCAGTTGTTTTGCACTGAGAGGGTTTGTGGTCTGCACTGTAGTGGCAGAACAGGTAGCTTACATCCTTCTAGGTTGGGAACTGCTGATTGAGGGCTCAGTGTCTGTTATTCTAAAAGTGTATTAATTCTGGTTTAAGCACTTGGGCTTTCAGGCCAGTTATTTTACGTTAAGAGGGTTCGTGGTCTACACTCTTGTGGGAGAAGAGGCTGGACTCTGCCCTTCTGAGCTGGGAATTTCTGGTTAAAGGCTTATAGTGCATGCATATCTGAACTGCTTCTTACTGAAGTTGGTGCGCCTTGTTTGCTGTGGCATAGACTGGATTCGGGCCTGCTGGATCTAGCTTTGTTTGTGTAACTTGAGCACTAATCCAGGCATTCTCTAAAGTATTAAATTGTATTTATTACTGCTTGGTAGTAACTTGATTAAAGTGTAGCTATCATTCTAAGTCTTTTAGATTAAGCACTTGGGCTTCAGACCAGTTGTTTTACATTAGGAAGGTTTGTGGCATGCACTGTGGTGGCAGGACAGGTAGCTTTCATCCTTCAAAGTTGGGAACTGCTGATTGAGAGCCCAGTGTCTGTTATTCTTAAAGTGTATTAGTTCTGATTTAAGCACTTGGGCTTCAGGCCAGTTATTTTACATTAAGAAGGTTCGTGGTCTGCACTGTTGTGGGAGAAGAGGCTGGACTCTGCCCTTCTGAGTTGGGAATTTCTGGTTAAAGGTTTATAGTGACCGAATATTTGAACTGTATCTTACTGAAATTGGTACACCTTGTTTGCTGTAGCATAGACTAGATCCAGGCCTGCTGAATCTAGCTTTGTTTATATGCTTGTTGTTTGTTTGCTTGTTATTTCCCTGGAACGCTAATTCGACCGAATACGCAGCTTCTCAGCGCTTCTGTGGATCACTAGTGATATCTGCATCACTTACTGTATTTATTTCCTTGTTTCACTTGAAAGAAAGTTACTGTTTGTCGTTTTTGCATTTAAGTTACCTGTAACACATTGCACTTAAGTTACCTGGCACTTGCTCACTAAAGCAATTATATAAAAGTCAGCACTAAAAATTAAAAGCACTACACCCTCACTCCCCAATGGCCCTTGTTTTCAATTATTAAGGAATTCCCAATATTATTCTAGCATGTCCAAAGGTCAGTTGTCAATCTCCTCTCCGGTCCAGCTGGTGAATCTGGAAATCTTGAGGCAATGTTACAACTGCCTCATGTACACAGACAACCCTCTCCTCCCACCCAACAAATTCCAACACATGTGAGAGATGCAACCATATAGCCAAACTGGAGGCTAAACTCTCTCAACTCAGTACTGGCATAACCAGTCAGGAGGAGAAGGAAACCACACTCACTACAATTCCAGTCTCACATAGACCTACCACGACAGCAAACCAAACACATAATCGCACAAAAACATACTCGGAGGCTCTAAATAAAGATCTGCCTAAGCAGCAGAGACCTCCAAAGCAGACACCCAAGCAACCGCTACCCCAAAACAAAACGCGTGCAACACATATCTCACAAAGCCAGTGTGTCGAACAGTCACAGCCCTTAAGACTAAACAACACACCTGATACACTTGTAATAGGTGACTCTATCGTCAGGCACACTGACGTCCCGCTCACCAGGCTGAACAAGGAGAGGTCACGGTGAGCAGCCTGTTGGCTAGGATCCGCCACATAACACAAGCACTCAGGTCACTCCAAGGCAAGTACAAATATGACTCAGTCATTGTCCATGCTGGTGTGAATGACCTGAGACATACCTCCCTGGACTACATGTAAAGAGACATAAAGGAGCTCTCTGAGCATGTAGCCCAGGCCTGTATGACCCTGACCTTGAGTAGCATCTTACCCTCACCAAGAATGATGCCACAATATGAAGACAAGATGATCAATTTCAACAATTGGCTTAAGTACTGGTGTCATTCAAAGGTGATCCAATGCCTGTCAGCTTGGGATGATATGCTCGACAAGCCACAATGCTTCGCTAGGGACGGCTTGCACCTGTCACCCCTGGGCTTTGGGATATTGGCAAAGGCTCTTGCTACCCCCATAGTGCCTTTTTTAGGCAAGGCTCAAAAGACAAACCCACCTCCATAGGTATCACAAGGGATAAGAAACTAAGAGTAATGCTACTCAACACCAGAAGTCTAAACCTCAAGATGCACCTTTCGAAACTCTCCTTAGCATGGAGAACATCGATATCTGTGCAGTAACAGAAACCTGGTTCAGGGCTCCCGAGAGCACCCCAGCACTACCAGGTTATACCTCATACCATGCTTTTCGGCTCCAAAACTTGGACCGAACCACAAAAGAAAGGGGAGTATCGATATTCATCAAAGATACCCACACCTCAAGGTTGGTGGCAAAGCACAAAGCATCAGAGACTATCCATGTGCAACTAACAGTGGGTAAAACTGCCTTCCAGTTTATAGCCTGCTACAGACCACCCTCCCAAACCCAGGAACCCCACTCGGCCTTCCTGAGAACACTGGAAAATATGAAGGTCTCTCCAAACACCATTATATTGGGCGACTTCAACTACCCAAACAGACTGGGAGCATTACTCTAGCTCAAACACCCTAGCCCAAAGGTTCCTAGAATTTATAAACTCAAATACTATGGAACAACTTGTTACCACTCCCACAAGAGGGGAAAACATACTGGACCTGATCATCACCAACATGGGGACTCTATGCTCTAGACCAGAAGTGTATCCCTCACTGGTAAGATCAGACCATAAACTAATCTCACTGGATATTCACATCCCGACCCCACCCCCTGCCCAGAAAACCACAGTGAAAAACTTCTCTAAAGCAAATTTCACACTCCTCAAACCGAGGTGGAATCCTTCAAAGCCCCCGGGCCTGTGGAAAATACGGCCCAGACCGCAGACTCTTTTATAAACACATTCTATGAACACCTTCAGGAATGCATGGATCATGCGATCCCAAATAAAACCAAGACCCAATCCTCCAAAGGCAGACGTCCTGTCTGGTGGACCCCAGCCATAAACAAACTATACAATAGAAGGAGGAAGCTACTAAATGATAGAGCAAAATCCCAAAAAGGGAAGGGATCACTGATCAGTATCAGCAAAAAACTACGGGCACTCATAAAATTGTCTAAGGCCAGCTTTGAGAGAAAAATTGCACAGGACACTAAGGATAATCACAAGGCTTTCTTTAGTTATGTTAGGAACCTGGGTTTTAATTCCCAGATATGCTCAGAATTAGTCCAAAATGACAAAAAATACACTGAACCCACAGACATTGCCAACATCCTAGCTGACAGGTTCAGCAAACTCCCCACCAAAGGGCAAATATCTATCCCAGCAGAGTGCTGCCCCTGACATCTCAGATGCTCAGGTAAGAGCCCTCTCCAAAGCAAAAACACAGCATCAATGGGACCAGGCGGTGTCGGCTGTGTCCTACATGAACTCCAAGAAGAGCTAAACCCAAACATAAAACTACTGTTCAATCTCAGCCTTACTACAGGATATGTGCCCAAAGAGTGGCGTACAGCAACAGTGGTCCCTCTCCATAAAGGTGGTGCCTTAACGGATCCTGGAAACTATCGCCCCATAAGCCTAACTAGCTTGGTCTGCAAAGCTATGGAAAGGATCATCATGGACCTCATAAATAAAGATATTGGGGACCTACAGACACTGGATCCTACCCAGTTCGGCTTTGTTACGGGCAGATCCTGCCTCTTAAACCTGGTTGATTTCTTTGAAACAGTCACCAAGGCCATTGACGAGGGGAAGGTGGTCCACACAGCCTACCTGGACCTCGCAAAAGCCTTCGATACAATACCCCAACTCGGGAATTATAGATAAGCTCACCAGCTTAAATATAAACCCCTATGTCACTAGATGGATTGCAAACTGGCTCAAGGACAGAACTCACATGGTTAGAATTGCTGGAGCCATGTCAGACTCCAAACCAGTCACAAGTGGTGTCCCACAAGGCTCAGTCCTGGGACCTCTCTTGTTCGGTATATATTTCTTGGAGGTACAGGCCAGCACAGAAGGACTGTGGCTGACCAAGTTCGCAGATGACTGCAAACTGGGCGCCATAATCGACTCTCCAGCCGACACAAGCATCCTCCAAAAGGGCCTCATAGAAACAGACAACTGGTGCCAGAGCCATGGCCTCAAGCTAAATGCCAAAAAGTGTATAGTCATCCCTGTTGGCAAAAACAAAGTGCCCACAAATTACCACGTAGGTGGTAATCCATTAAGTACAGAAGAAGTAATTGGAGACCTGGAGACCCAAGTTGATAGCAATCTCTCATTTGACAACCACGTGTCCAAAGTGGTTAGAAAAACATTTTATATAGCCCACCTAATCATGAAGGGATTCACGTCTAGATCAGGGAAGGTCATCGTGCCTCTTTACTCATCCCTCATCAGGCCCATAATTGAGTACAATGCCCCTTTTGGGATGTCCTTACCAGACACCTGCAGCAACTGGAAAGACCCCAAAAGTACCTCACAAGAGGATCAAAGGACTCAAACAGATGCCATATGCTGCCCGGTTAAAGAAACTCCAGCTCTACTCAGTGGCATACTGCCTGTTCAGAGGCGATCTGTGCTTGACATATAAAGCCATGTCCAACCCAGAATTAATGGACATGCTGCACCTCAGAAAATCCAAATCCCATCGAGCTACGCGCTCGAGAGACTTGAACCTCAGCACTGAAATAAATAGGACATGCTGGAGGGACAGATTCATAACCCAGAGGCTCCTTTCACTCTGGAATAAAATCCCAGTCCAGGTTAGGCAGAGTCCCTCATTGACTCTCTTCAAGAGGAATCTTGATGAGTGGATGGGAGATCGTAGGTTTACCCCAGGTATCACTTCTGTGTCACTGTTAGACAGAGGCACAGTATACTAATCTCGAAAAAGGGCATAGCAAAATAAATTTAAAATGGGTGGCGAAAGCCAAACACATTCTGGCTAGGCTTATAAATACCCTAGGGCAGACAGCCTAGTATGAACCTATGAACCTAAGTACTGGACCAACGTGTGAGTTAGCTTTAGCATTAACACTTAGCCATGGTGTTGGTATGGGAGGATTGAAAAGAACTTCAACACTTTTTTTTGTTTATTATATTTGCATTTGCTAACACCCCCTCCCCAGTTAAATTCATGTATGCTATAGTGTACAGTATGCCTGCCAGTATCCATGCTTGGAAATGAAAAGCAGATGCACTGATGTAAACCTTAGAGTCCATTTCTTTAGTTTTATGAGCAGGAAACGTTATCAATGGTAAGTCAAGTGCACTCTGTATTCTTCGCAAATATGCTTATGTTTTGAAACATGCAACACAACTGTTAATAAAGGTAAAACCTAGCTACCATGCTGGATGTAAACAATCCAAGTGCATGTATCTCAAACAAGTAGGGAAAGTTCTTCAGTGCGCGCTGGCCAAATTTCTCCCAGTAGTACTATAAATATCACCTCGGTTATGCCCTGAATAGACTCTACTAATCTAGTGGGACTAACCCTGTCAACAGAAAATAAATAAAATAAGGAAAATGATAAAATAGGGAAACAAGCATGTTTACTTGCTTAAATTGTTTAAAACCCTAATAGGAACTAAATAAACAAACAGAAGCTTGATGCCCATTTAATGAAGCATGATGTTAACTGTATAGTTAGATGTTTATAAAACAACGTGTAACCACTGAATGTGCAGAATCCAACTTGGCTGCGTGCTGTCTTAAAACCTTCAGTTAACAAGGTTTTTGAGGAAGATGGTAGCGCTTGATGGAAACATCTGGGATAGTGTAGAACCAATAGTTTTTAGACTTGTTTGCTGACCCTGTTCTTTGCTCTGTGTATTTCTAGGGATCGTTTGTTTACTATAACTTTTACTAGAAATCCCTGCATCAGTGTCATTCTTAAAAGTATACTTTCAGTCTTTTTTTTTAACTGGGTTACATTATGCCAGTCATTTCTGTAAGTCCTGGAAGTTAGCTGCTTACGCTGAAATTGAAATCGGGATTTAAAGGGACCAATCGGGAATTCGTGGCACCCTATTATGTTGAGTCCAAAACTGGGAAATGCCGCAGAATTCGGTACAGTTGAGAGGTCTGTGTGGGGGAACAACAGGTTTGGAGGCCTGCACAGACACACAGATTTATAGGTTCATATAAGGCTAGTAGCCTAACAGCACTACAGTGTGTAGAAGCCTAGTTGTGTAAAAACACAAGTACTCTTATTGAGCATAGATGGATGTTTGATTTTAGCAGAGCAAGGTCGTCAGCACCACCAACTGGCCCTGTCCATGAGGGAGCACACAATATTATATATTACACTTTGATATATGTGTGTAAAACAATACTGAGCCCGCAGGGTTATACTGCTTGGTGGGTACAACACATGTATGTATCGTGAATATATGACATATATTTAGAATGTGCCCTGAATTTGCAATGTTTCCACATGTAGTTTGACAATGAACACCAATAAAAAAGCATGATATATATAAAGTTCCATACCACAGTGAGAAGCAGATTTGCGCTATGGTTAACAAAGTGCACATACATGTGAGTTACACTTGTTTGCGCATAGGTAAGCAGTGTGCAAACATGAGCCACACTGCTAATGTCTGACAAGCAGAATGCAACAGTGGTAAGCAATTTCATGTATACAAAGTTGTTTATGTGTTTTTCTCAAAATTTAAAGCCACAGCAGTCAAGATAGCAGGAATACATTTACAGGACTATACTACACAGTATACCTGCAGTCATACATTTGATCATAAATGTAACATTACACAGATCAGTAAAAATACACGAAATATAGTGTATTCGAACTTAGGACCATGTGTATGGCAGTCCCACCTGTTGCCACAAGAATGTTGAGGAAACAGTTGTCGGTTGCATTTAATTGCTGTAAACTGCAATGTCACAGCAGTAAAACAAAGGATGCACACTCTGTACCAGAACCCAGTACCATCTGTACTCCAGACCAGGCTTTCACGATGACCAATTGAATATAACCAGTTACTATTTGGTTGTCCGCTTTGTAGGTGCTCTGCCGCGCTTCACCCAAACCAGATAAACACAGCCATTACTCGCTTCTGCTGTTTGCACTGTGTGGCACATCACACAAAACGTGCAATGGAAAACAAGAATAAGAAAGAAACACTTTGAGATGGACACATACAAGTTAAACAAATGTTTGCTGTCACATGTTAAGGTACTTTCTGTACAAATCCACCATTTTATACTTCATTACTGCACCACGTTAAGATATACAAAGAAATGCCATAACATTATAAAAAAATACATTGCAGATTTAGGACTTACCTTGTAAATGCAGCAGTCGACACAATTTTATTTCAGGCCTAGAATTTCTGTGTCTCTACTCCCATGGTATTGAAGAATGCAGGAGAAACCACAATGTAGGCAACATGGATGCTTTACAGCTTGATGAATAGCTCCACCATACTGAAAATTACCTGCCTATGCTGTAATTAGCACCTATGAAAAAACATCTACTACTTTACTGAAGATATCAACTTCAGTGGTGCTCATTGGTGTGAGATGCGGACCTACGCGCCACTGCTTAAATAAGGTAAATGCAGGTGATCTTGTTATTACTTTCCTTCATGCCTGTGATATCACGCAAACATGCAGCTCAAAAATTGGATGAAAGGTTGCAAACCTTGTACTAGAACCCTGGACCTTCTACACTCTAGCCCTACACATACACATGCTGCCACAGGAACAGTTATTTGACATATATTGACAAAAAAGAAGTTATGTACTCACCATAAAGTTCCATCTGAGTAGTTGTACTTCATTTGTCTTCAGACTGTGGGAATACGGATCCGTATCGGATCAGAGCCGGCAAAGATTACTAGCATCAGCTCCGAGCTCCTGACTCCTCCCCTTACCCATAATACACCTCCCTTGCCTTCCATCCCCAGATCGAGTTTGCTGAACTTACACTTATAACCCGACCTGATAACATACTTGTTACCTATACTTACAGCCCGTAGGCCAAACATGCACCAAAAGTCAGGCGGAAGAAGGGAGGGATGATTGAAGACAAATGAAGCAGAACTACTCAGATGGAACGTTATGGTGAGTACATAACTTCTTTATCTGAAGTAGTTTACTTCATTTGATCTTCAACCTGTGGGACACAGTCCCCAGCTACTAAACTCCTGGGTGGCCCTCATGGAAGGATATTCCTGAGCATCGCAGAGACAAAGGATGCTCTCCTTCTAGATATCAAATCCAATTTATAATGGGAGATAAACGTATGAGATGAGGACCAAGTAACTGCCGAGCAAATGTCATCTAAAGACACCCCAGACGAGAAAGCTGCAGATGTAGCCATGGGCATAGTGGAATGAGCTTTAACCTGTCCTGGAGGAGACATGCCTTTGTCCTTGTAGACCTGCAGGATGCATGAAGAAATCCATCCAGCTATCGTGACCTTGGAAATAGGTTTGCCCAAAAAGGGTCTATAGAACGAAACAAACAATTGATCAACAGTAGCGGCAGGCTCAAAAGGCAGGGTGACCAGAGCTTGGAGAACCATAGTAAGGTCCCATGGGGGGACAGGATCTTTGACCAGGGCGTGTAGCAAAAAGATGCCTTTCATGAAGGCTTTACACAGTCTAGAAGGTGCCAAGGATGCAGAATTCTCACCCACATGAAAATGAGAAATGGCAGCCAACTGAACACTGACAGTAGAAGAGATAGCTCCGTGCTGGAAAATATCAGCTAGGAAATCAAGAATAGTGGAAATAGGAGCTGTGAAAGGATCTAAACTCCTCTGAGAGGCCCAGAAGGAAAAACGTTTCGACTTGCTGTGATAAACCTTTCTGGTTGAAGACTTATGAGGAGCTACCAAAATAGACAACTGAGGAGGAAAGTCTGGGAGTCCTAGCAATCTCGGGAACTGGAGTACCCAAGCCGTGGCCTTCAGGCTGTCCAGATTCGGATGTGGCACCTCCGCGATGGGTGTGAAATCAGATCCTGAAAGGGATCTAGGATCCAAGGTGGAGCCAGAAGGTGAGACCAAAGGAAAGGAAACCATACCTGGCGAGGGCAGAATGGGGCAATGAGGATCACCTTGCTCCGCAGTCAGCAAGCTTTCTGCAGAAACCTCAGGATGAGAGGGACTGGCAGGTAAGCACACAGAAGACCAGGAAGCCAGGCATGTACTAGATCGTCTCTGGGAGACTCCCCCGACAGGGGATTCAAAGCGAAAAACCTGCTGCACTTCATGTTGGAAGGCGATGCGAAGAGATCGCAGCAAGGTTGACCCCACTCACTGAAGATCTGTTTCGCTACTGACGGATTCAGAGACCATTCGTAAGGCATCAGAATTGTCCAACTTATGAATGTTGGACTATTCCGGAATGTGCATTGCTGTAAGAAAGCGACCGGTGGAGATCACCCATTCCCACACTCTCATGGCCTCGAGACAAAAGGGATAAGACCTGCTCCCTCCCTGTTTGCTTGATGTACCAGACTACTGACATGTTGTCAAACAGACATGTTGTCTGACTGAATAGCAATCGTCCCCAGGGGGAGAAAGGCATGAAGGGCCTGCAATGCTAGGAGGACAGCCCTCATCTCTAGGACACTGATATGCAAACTGGTCTCTACGGGGGACCACAGGCCTTGGATTTTCCTGCCCAAACAATACCCCCCTACCCAAGTTGGGAGTCATTCATGGTCACTGTGGCTTGGGCTGGGGCTGGAATGAAGGGTTGTTCCCCTCCAAAATATCCGGAGAGCTCATCCACCATATGAGGGACGACCATCACACTTGGGAAGACATGCATCCTGGGGTTTTGAACTCTCTCTGAGGTCATGAACATTCTGCCCTGGAGTGTGTCTATCCAGACACCAATGTAGTCTATCACCTGTACAGGCTTTAGTAGAGATTTGGATGTGTTGATTGCGATATCCAAACTCAGGGCAAGTGTCAGAAAGTAGTCCCTGGTTTGGGAAAGTAGATGTCTGGTGGGAGCAGTGAAGAGCCAATCGTCCAGGTACGGATAGACCTGAATCCCCTGAAGCCTCAGGTGAGCCGCTACCACTGCCATCACTTTGGTAAACACACTGGGGCTGTGGTGAGACCAAAGGGTAGGGCTCGAAATCGGTGATTGGCCCCTAGCCGGAAGCGGGGGAGCCTCCTGGGGCTTCTGTGCATTTTTATGTGATAGTAAGCATCCTGGAGATCTAACGAGCACATCCAGTCGCTCTCTTGCAGGTAAGGCATGATGGACTCTAGTGTGACCATCCGGAACTTTTCTTTGGCCATGGACATGTCCAGGGTAGAGAGGTCCAGAATGGGCCTTAAGTCCCCCGTTTTCTTTTGCACCAAAAAGAACCTGGAGTAGAAGACCGATCCGGACTGATCTGGGGAGATGGTTTTGATGGCTCATTTTTCTAGCGGCTTGGAAATTTCCTGTGCTGCTGCCTCCCTTTGCGTGGATGGAATGTCTGGGACCTGTTTGTGAGGGGTTGGAGAACCCACGAAGGAGACAGAATATCCTCTGGATATGATTTGCAGCACCCAGCGATCCATTGTTATGGACTCCCATGCCGCTGGGTGCAAGGGCAATCATCCCATGACTGCCTCCAGGGTAGACCAGTCGGTCAACCCCTCAGGGTTGCCATCTGGGTCTGTCCGAAAAAGGTTCTCAAGACCTGAAGTTTCACAGACCTCCTCAGCCTCTGGGCCGGCATCCACTCTGTCCTCCTCTGCCTCGGGGGAAGAAGAGCCCCGAGTGTCCTGGGAGTACTGAGACTTCCGGAACTACATATTTTTTGCCCTCTCTGGTTCCGGGAAAAGGACCTTTGAGAGTTAGAGAAGCGGATCCTGACGGCAGACAGTGTCTTCCTGTCCTTCTCACCCTGGACTAGTGTCTCCCTGATGGTCTTACCGAACAGAGTCGAGCTGTCATAAGGGGCATTGGCAAAGGCCGCCTTAAAGGGTTCAGTAAATTGGCACAACCTGAGTCAGGAGTTACACCTCATGGACACGTTGGACCCGCCGATCCTTCTGTTGCATGGGAGAGGAGTCGCATGGACGTATTCAATACTGCTCTCTAAGTGGCCATTTTCACGGAGAACAAAGCATTGTCCTTCTGCAACATGGACTTGGGTGGAGACTCCTCCAGCTCCTTCACCATGTCGCGTCAGAGTCTCGTGACATGGGCAAGTAGTTCATCGTCCTAATTGAAAAGGTAGCCGAAGCATACACCCGCTACCCTAGCCAGTCCATCATCTGAGACTCTTGGTCAGGAAGGTGGACCGAGGAACTCCCCCAAGAGAGTTCCCTCTTTGTTGCTTCTGCTACCACCATGGCGTCCATTGGGGAGCCCTTGTTCCAGGAAGGCCTGTCTATAGGGGGACTCAAAACCTTATAGGGGCGCTTGGGGATCGGCTCCACTGTATCAGGTTCCTTCCCCGCACGTGAGGTGATCAAATCCACTAAAGGATCCGTGGGGGGGGGGGCACCCAAGACATAGATGGGCCAGTGCCGAAGGCCTCCAGAAACACAGACTCATCAGAGGAGGGCTTGGGGGCAGACCAACCTCCCCACTGGCGCAGGATCTCCATGATGTGAGAATCATTGGGAGGTGACCCTGGGAAGCCCTCTTCCTCATCTAAGTCTGTGTCCTCAGTTAGGGACTCAAGGGAGTCCAAATGCCTCCTCTTACACGTATGTTTGCGAGGCACATCTCCCATGGGGCTCTCCAGGGTGTGCTCGCAAGCCATCTGTTCCTCTGGGGGAACCATCTGGGGCCCTTCGGGCATAGACTGTCCCTCTGGTACAACGACGGGGATCGTAGATAGAGCCAAGGGAGTCCGGGCGGTCAGGGGCCTTGATCCGACTGAGAGGACCCGTTCTACTACATCGAACGCCAAAGGAGAGTGGACCTTCTGTGAAGCTAATAAGGAGGCCTGTCTCCCTAGGTCCGATACGAGAATTGGAATCAGACCCAAAGTGGCCGGAGCTCTGAGAGAGGAAATCTGGACCGACGTCGGAGCTGATGGTAAAGGTTCCACTCCCTTGGATCCGACCCCCCAGGCTCCAGCTCCGAAGTGGCTCGGATCATAACTGGTCAGATCAGAGGTGTTCCAGGCAGCTGCCAGCATCAAGGAAGTGAGGACCGTTGGCGCCGATGCCCCGACCAAGGCCAACCTTGGATCCTAGAACTCTGAAGCCAAAGGTCGGATCGAGGAAGGAGTAATAGGCTGACAAAAGGGAAGTGAGCTGCCCCTCCTGAGGGAGGGGAGCTGGCAAGACCCCCATCTGGATCTGTGTACGGATAAAGTGCCTCATCATCTTATCCAGATCCATGTCTGAGAGAGAATGGGTCAACCGAGACGAGACCACAGACTCCTACCTGACCGGTCAGGGAGCTGAGGCCCGGGCGACTGGGTGTGCCTCCTCCAGTTTCCGGGAGAACCTCGGAGATCGGAGCCAAGGGGAGTCACGGATCTGAGTAGATTTGCTTGGTGACGAGAGGTCCGGAGACCTCTTCCTCTTCTCTTTCGTCCTCGACTCTCTCTCCCGCTCCCTACCCCTCCTCTGCTCCGCTACCACAGGCTTAGAAGCAGGAGTTTGAGTCCCAGCCTGGGAGGAAAGGGAGGCCAGAGGCAGAGGAGCAGGAGTGGCTGCGATGACTGAAGCCAAGGACGAGGATGGAGGATCAGTGGCAGGATCAGCCTATACATGATGCCAAAGCGATGGGAGGGGAGAAAGGGTACCTACACTAATCTAAAAATGGCTAATTTAACAAAAAATTCTTGAAAACGTACAATCAAAAAACACCCTGCTAGCTGGAGCTCTAGAGACATGATGTTTCACAAATCGTGTCAAACGAGATCTGGGGATGGAAGGCAAGGGAGGTGTATTATGGGTAAGAGGAGGAGTCTGGAGCTTGGACCTGATGCTAGTAATCTTTGCCAGCTCTGATCCCATACAGATCCGTATTTCTACAGGTTGAAGATCAAATGAACTAAACTACTTCAGATCCTGCCATTCATTCTTCCATTTCCCATGGCTGTGCTAAGCGCCGCATCGTGCAAAGACAGACAAAAATTAAAAAAGAAATTTTAACTTAAAGTGGACAGAGGCGATACATTTTAACAAGCAATAAAAAGGATGAATCAGAACTTGTGAATTGTGCACTGTTTACATGCACTTTTATACTTCACAGACCTACATTTACACCTCTGTAAGTGGCACCTGACACCCCTCCCTGATGTCATTATTCACTATTTCCATGCATTCAACACGAACAATGTGGAAGTGCCTACACGAAGTGAACATCCCTACATGGTTACAAGTTTTTGGGATTCAGTAATTCTAATGAGTTTTAAACAAATTTGCATCTTCACCGTGCAGACAGCCCTGAATCTACATGGTTGGTAACTGTTTAGGCAGGGAAACTGAAGGGGAGACCAATGTTGTACAGTCAAGGGAGGGTATTACTGAGGTATATATCTGCACAGAGGAATGCATGTTTTGAATACTATGTTTCATATGGTTTACACTTTTATCTGTCTACATTAGTTACACGTACATTCTTCATTTGGGGGTGGAGATGCAAAGCTGCATTTATGTCATGGCACTTAAAAAGGAATTGTTGCTATTGTTAATCTAATTTTCTAGCATCCATGTCTGATAATGTTATAATGTGTGTGGGGTTACAAGTTACAGTCTGCTCTGTACAAATCTACGGACCTTTACTTGCTGTTGTTTCTGTGTAGACTCCTTTCTGTGGCTGTATTCAGAAAACTTTCAGATACAAGGCCAACAAGAGCATGGAGTCTACATGGTTGCTTTATAGTGTGGTGAATCATTCCACTGTGTTGATTTGCTTCATTAGCATACAATTCAGATACTTATGCTGTAATTTGCATGCCACGGAATTTTCCGTGTTTGCGTGTGAGTGGGTGCCGCTACCTGGAGTTTACTGAATCTAAAACTCTTTGCAGCTGTGTGTGCATTGCGCCGCCACACACACAGTGTCAAAAATGATCGTGTTGACTTTACTGAATCCCACCAAATGACTTTTTATCTACTTAGATAATGAGTAAAAAGCACTAATCAAAATAAAGATGGAAACGATGTATGTAGCACTGTTCCAAGCACTGTCATTTAATGTGATCTGTTTAAATGCTCTTAGATTAAAGCCTTTGCTGTAATTTACAGTTTTTATATGTAAAATAGAAGAGTATACACTGTTTGCTCCTGCTATGTATGATGCCCTTGCAAGGGCGAAAATCCTCATCTCTTGTTTTAACTTCATAAACATGTTAACAAGCAATGTCAACTTGAATCTGGTCTTCTTATTTTTAACAAGAATTCAAAATGATATTTGACAGTGATACTATGTAAGATGTTCTGACAATATAGTCTATTTTAGTAATTTGCAAGACATTATCAACAGTAATCATTTCTGTATAACTAGAGTTCTCCTTTTTGTTTTGTTCTTCCTTAAGAAAAGTGTGCACTACCCTTAAAGATGGAAAAAAAGAAGTTATGTACCTACCATAACGTTCCATGTTAGTTGTCTTCATCTCGCCTTCTTTCTTGCTGGTTGGGATCAGAGCAGATCCTCGGCTCCGACTCGGCCATTTCTATAGCTCGAGAGCTGTTTACTGGCTCAAGGCTACCCCTTGTCCCATGATGCCTAGTGACAGCTACCCAGATCTCGTTTGAAATAGCTAACCCCAAATATAGCCAGAGAATAAACCTGTCCAAACAAATAGGTTGAGTATACCTGTTATACTCTCGAAGACAGTAGAGGAAACAAACCAGACAACACTCAGCCAGTGAAACCAGAACTCCTCTCGGTCCAATAGGACAGGGGGACGAAGGGTGGGACACAAGAAAGAAGGCGAGATGAAGAAAACTAACATGGAACGTTATGGTAGGTACATAACTTCTTTATGTTAAGTTATCTATCTCGCCTTCATTCTTGCTGGTTGGGACAGCGTCCCTGGCACCTACAATCCTGGGTGGCTCATTGGAACAGACTCTTCAGAACGGTGAAACCAAAGTCAGCTCTGCTCCTGGAGACCATATCTAGCTTGTAATGAGAAAAAAAGGTATGAGGATTTGCCCACGTAGCAGCTGCACAAATAGAATCCATGGGCAACTTAGACTGGAAGGCTACAGAGGTGGCCAAGGCCCTAGTAGAATGACCTTTCGGTTTGATAGGTAACTCTTTGTTCCTTAATTGATAGATGAATGTAATATTGTGAGACAACCACCTGGATAAGGTCACCTTGGAAACTGGGAGACCTTGTTGGCCTAGTGCATAGGAAAGGAATAGTTGGTCCGACTTCCTTATTTCCTTAGTCCTATGCAGGTAAAAACGCAATTGTCTATGAAAGTCCAGTTGGTGTAATTTGTACTCTGCCTTGTTGGTGTGGTTAGGGAAAAACACAGGAAGGTCTATAGATTGGTTTAAATTATTTTCTGAGCAGACTTTCGGAAGAAACGAAGGATTAGTCCTCAGAGCAACCCTGTCCTTATGAAAAACCAAGTCTGGAGGACGAACACATAGTGCCTGAACTTCAGAGACCCGTCTGGCTGAAGTAATAGCTACCAGAAAGAGTGTCTTCCAAGATAGAAACTTAATGGAGCAGGACGCTGCTGGTTCAAAAGAGGGCAGAGTTAAGGAAGTTAGTATCAAATTAAGGTCCCAAGGAGGAGGTGGATCACTCACTGGAGGCCTAAGGAGAGTGGTCCCTCTCAAGAAAGCTTTACAGAGCTTATGAGGCATAATGTTTGAATTTGACAAACCAACATGAAAGTTAGAAATGGCCGCTAATTGAACCCTGATTGTAGCCGAAGCGGACCCGGAATGAAAAAGTTGTGCTAGGAATTCCAGAATTTCGTGGACTGGGGCTGAAAAGGGATCTACATTCCTAGCCTCTGCCCAACAAGAAAAATGTTTCCATTTATTAGCATAAGATTTTCTGGTTGTGGACTTGTGAGAGGAGACAATAATCTCACGTACAGCCGGGGAAATGCTGGGAAGCCTGGCTAAGGTTGGAAGTGGAGCAACCAAGCTGTGAGCTGGAGAGTTTGGAGGGATTGATGCAACCCGCCTGATTGATGAATCAGTAGATCTGGAAACGGGTCCAGGGCTGATCGAGAAGGTAGTGGTGCAGGAACAGAAACCATATCTGTCGAGGCCAGTAGGGGGCAATGAGGATCATTTTGCAACCCAACGATATTGCTTTCTGTATGAGTTTCGGTATCAGGGGAAATGGAGGAAAGGCATAAAGAAGTCCCTGAGTACAATCGTGGGCTAGAGCGTCTCTGGGTGTGTGACATGGAAGTGGAAGAAGGGAGAAGTAGTTGCTGCATTTGCTGTTGAAGGGGGTGGCAAAAAGATCGCAGCAAGGCTGTCCCCATTTGTGGAAGATAAGATCCGCAACTTCCTGATTTAGAGACCACTCGTGAGGCATGAGGATAGCTCTGCTGAGCCTGTCCGCTATGACGCTGGACCTCCCAGGGATGTGCATCGCAATCAGAAAATGTTGGGTGGAAATCACCCACTGCCACAGTCTGAGTGCTTCTCGACATAGGGGGTAGGACCTGGTTCCGCCCTGCTTGTTGATGTACCACACCACTAACATGTTGTCTGTTTGAATTGCAATGGTGACCATCCAAAAAGGAAAAACCACTTTAATGACAAAACACAGCAGAGCTTTCGGACATAATCCTTCTTCAATACTACAAGCTTATAAAATTCTTCCAACTTATATACAGGCCCAAAATAGTCATGTGATTAGCAGCCCAAAAATCACATGACCATAAGTATCACTGAATAAAACAAGTTTAAGAAAATACAAATAGTAATAATTTCATTCTATAGTACATAACAAAATAATATAAAATTCAGCATGCTAATATAATTGACAGCCAAAGTTACACATAAAAAACACATTATGAGATAAAACATACTTTTGGGCCTGTATATAAGTTGGAAGAATTTTATAAGCTTGTAGTATTGAAGAAGGATTATGTCCGAAAGCTCTGCTGTGTTTTGTCATTAAAGTGTTTTTTCCTTTTTGGATTGTCTGCTTGCAGTACTTTGGCACTTTTGAATTGCAATGGTCCCAGAAGGAAGAGAGTCCTGGAGGGCTTGCAATGCTAGGAGCACGGCTCTCATTTCTTGGACGTCTATGTGCAGATGGTACTCATGAGGCTGACAAGTGCCTTGGAATGTCCTTCCCTGATAATGCCCCCCCCCCACACCCTATCAGGGAGGCGTCTGTGGTCACTGTGGCTACCAGAGGGGGCTGAGTGAAGGGTCTGCCCTGAGTCACTAGTGGGGAGACCATCCACCAGGAAAGGTGCTTTTTGCATGCTTCTGTAATCATGATCATGTGAGACATGGGCAGGTGTTGGAAAGACCACTGTGTGAACAGAAGCCACTGAAGGATCCTCATGTGAAAGCGGGACAGTGGGATTAGAAGAATGGCTGCTGCCATGGAACCCAGAGTTTGAAGGACGAACCTGACCTGGATTGTTTTGCTCTACATTAGAATTTGTACTTGTTGACGAATTGTAGACACCCTTTCTAGCGGTAGCCTTGCGGACATATTTATTGTGTCTAAGTCTGCTCCTATGTAGGTGATAGACTGACAGGGCAACAAGGCAGATTTTTCCAAGTTTATTGTAATGCTTAGCTGGGAGCAGATTGTGATTGTGTAATCCCTGGCTTGTAGAAGTTGATGCCTGGTAGTAGCAGTGAGGAGCCAGTCGTCTAGATATGGAAACACCTGGAATCCTTGACATCTCAGGTGAGCCGTGACCACTGCCATACATTTGGTGAACACCCTGGGGGCTGTGGTGAGACCAAAGGGCAGAGCTCCGAACTGGTAATGACTGGCTCCCAGCCGGAAGCAAAGAAATCTCCTGGAGCGCCTGTCCATCTTGATGTGGTAGTACGTGTCCTGAAGATCTATCGAGCACATCCAATTGTCCTGACCCAGAAAGGGTAGAATGGACTGTAGCATGACCATCCGAAACTTTGTTCTTTGTACAGACCTGTTTAGTTTGCTGAGATCCAGAATCGGTCTCTAGTCCCCTATCTTTTTTGGTACCAAAGAGAACCTTGAGTAAGTTCCGGATCCGTGCTGATCTGCTGGGACTTCCTGGATGACTCTCTTTTTCTAGCAGTTTTGAAACTTCTATTACTGCTTGGTCCTTCAGATTGGCTGGAACATCTGGAAGGGATTTCCTTGATGTTAAGGGGGGTTGACAAAAGGGAATTTTGTAACCTCCAGATATAATGGACCGTACGCATCTGTCTTGTGTTAAATTTTGCCAGGCTTTTGGGTACAGTGAAAGTCTTCCCCCGACTGCCTCCAGAGGTGAGCAGCCGGGCAACCCTTCAGGGATGCTGAAAGGGCTTATCAGAGAAAGATTCTCTGTTGCTCTGGTTCTGCAGGGCCCCTCTGCCACGAGGGCGGTGTCTGTTGTTATTGTTTCCCCCACTGCCCCTGGAGGAAAAATCGCTACGTGTGTCAGGCAAGAAGAGGATGGAGGGGAGGGGTGGGGGAGAACTCTCTAAGTTAAACGAGTTCTCAAGGAAAAGAAGGGATACTACAACTAAACACTAGCTATCACAAAAAACAAGACTAATCGTTAACAATGAAACACTGAAAATATAGAATTCTAGAGTAATAAAATTATACAAAAAACTTTATACGAGCCTGAGCCAGAAAAACGACACCTCGCAGCTGAAGCGGCAAACGAGATCTGGGTAGCTATCACTAGGCATCATGGGATAAGGGGTAGCCTCGAGCCAGTAAACAGCTCTCGAGCTATAGAAGATGGCCGAGTCGGAGCCGAGGATCGGCTCCAATCCCAACCTGCAAAAACGAAGGTGAGATAGACAAATTAACATCTAAATTTCCACTGAATTAGGTTACGTTGTTTGATTTTGCATTCATTCTGGTTATTCCCTGTCTAACCAGGTCAACTTCCAATTTGGAGGACTGGCAGAGGCATTTTCTTGCTACTAGACTACTGAACTGATTTTATGCCTGGACATTAAACAGAACTTTTCCCAAAATAAATGTGATCCATCACATCTTGACTAATGGGTTGGACAACACTCCTGCAGGTCCCAGCAATGACCAAGGACTTTGTTAGACTATTTAAACCTACTCCAAGCTCTGAGTTTCAAAGAGAATTTGTATAATGGCAGCATTGTACCTCTAGATCCCCTTAAAATGAAGGGTTTAAATTAAGCACAACAAGCACTGGAGAGACAACTGAAAAAAAAATAATAATAGAATAAATAACCCCCAGTGGGAGAAAATATACCTAACCACAAATCTTGGAAATAAACTGGTTCCTAGAAGGCTTAGAATTAGCAAGAGGCCCATATGGAATTATGTGGATCATGGTCCTAACAACAAATGTTGTAATATACTGGTAGAAACAGGACTTGAAACTAACTGAAATAATACTGGAGAACAACTAAAGGCAACAAGCCACATTCAAAGCATCCATTATGGAGCTGGAAACGAAAATAAAACATACATTACAAAATATTTTCGCATCAGAAACACTGAAGCTCATGAAAGAGAGGGTGGCCAAATTTGAGAAGAACATTAAAACCAAGAAACGTAGAGAGCTAGCAAGACACAAAAATTACTACAGCCATAACCTAATACAAACAGAAAGAAAATCAACAGACAATGGCTTCTGCCTTCCCAACAGCCTTGGCAGCCAATATGATGCAGACTTTGGAGACTCAAAGTCTAGTCCTGGTAGGAGTCACATTGACACAAACTATCAGCCTTGTCAGAGATACTCCTCCTCAGAGCACATTACAAGACCTTTACAACAAACAGCAGGATTTTTCAATGGTAAACAGAACATCCCCAACAGACAATACCCACAGAATCAACAAATAAGAACAGGATCCCAAGCATTCTTTCAGCAATATACACTCAATCAGCAGAACAAGAGAAGAACCCCCTGCCCCAAGGAAAAACTCTCAACCAGAGAGGGCAACAAGAGATTTCAAGGATACAAACAGAAAAGGACAGCACCCACCAGCAAGGACCAGACCACAGGAAATCAGACCAAACCTCCACAAACACAATAATAAAATCTGGAACCATTCTAGGACGCCATTAACAGATGCATAGACAAAAGTACTAGAAAAAGGGCTTACCTTTATTCCACGTGAGAGAAGCAACCTTGACACTGCAGTCATTGACCTTAAGCTGTTTTGTATAAAACTGAATCTTACAATACTTGTTAGGAGAGATAAAAGATAAACGGAGAATGGAGCTGTTTTGTATAGAACTGAATCTTACAATATTTGTTATGAAATAAAAGATAAACAGAATGGAGAGAAGCAATGATCTAGGAACAAAACAGCAGGCAATGAACAATGAAAACAAATGGAGGAAATCTAGCACCTACTATTCTGCCCACCACTTCACCTACTGTCTGGGCTTATGAAGAGAAAAGTAATAATATACATAGACATCTAGTTAAATCTTGCAAGAGGACATTTTATAAACTCACACAAGAACTATCAGCTCTAAAATGACTGAGTGAAGACAAGACAAGAAGCATTATGAAAGTGAACTTCTGGACAATGATTTGTTCAGCCTTCTGACAGTCCTCATCCTAGAGTACTGCAATTTCTTGGCATCCCAGAACAAATTTGGATAACCCTCCCTATTGCCCAGTCATAAAAGGAGATGTTTCAGCCACTAAGCCTTTATCCAGTTATATCGAATTTAACATTAAAGAGCTTGTTAGGAGTGCTGCCGCCTTTATTTTGATCTCATTCGATTGCCTGAAAAAAAATCAAAGAAATAAAAATTACAACTGCAGACAATACTAGCCAACACTGATGTGGAAGCCCTACACACTCGTCTCTCCATAACAACTATATTGATGCTGTGAAACAGTATATGAGATCAAGGACCAACACTAACCAGAGAGAAATGAAAGCTACTGGGAATATGCTGGATATCATACTCACCAACAACTACTTTAACTTCAATCAGAAATTATAAAAACAAACAACTGGGATAGCTATGGGTGCAGCTATGGTCCCAGTCTAGCAAATATAACCTTGTCCAAATGAAAAAAGAACACCATCTTTTCCTCAGAATTCTATCAATTGTTACCATTCATTTTATTAAAGTTACATGGAAAAGCTCCCTGGACAAAGTAAAGAGCTTCTTCTTCTACATAAAAACACCACAGACTTTTTATACTTTACCAACCATTACAGATATGATACGGTGGAACACATGGATATCACCATATATAAGGACACAAATGAAAAGCTCAAGAATGACCTATACAGAAAAAACTACACAAGCGAGTCCACCCTTATATGCTAACAGCATGCACCCCAAAATTATCAAGAAATGTGTCATCAAATTGGAGAAAATGAGAATAGACAGAGTCTCTGGAGACTGACAAATTTTTCATTAACCTAGATTAACAACAGCAAGATTTTGCGGAAAGAAGAAACAATGAGAATTTGGTGGCCAGCATAATGGGACCCACAAAACTCTCAAGCAAAATAATGATCCAGAAGGAAACTGTCACAGGCCAGGCAGCCAAGTGTCAATGAAGGATTAAATGACAAACATAATTAAAAGAAGTATAATCTTAACTCATTCCAAGGATTCCAATGTAATAAAGAAAAAAAAATGGTTGAAAACTGGAGCATCATAAGAGAAAACAATCTATCAGTCAGGTTCTGGACCCTCAATCACCCTTTCTTTATTGAAACAGAAGAAATATAAAAAGTTGGTAAAAAGAAATTACTGCATCCACAGAGGTACAGGTAAGTATCTTTTCTGCAACCCCTGTGCTGCAGCTGCTGTGCATTTATGAGCCAAAAGCATTACTTTACATGCTTAGACACGAGAAAAAAATATGTCTACATTGACAGATATGACTGCAATTGAAGTCTTGTGATATACCAGGCAAGCTGCACAAAATGCAAAACATTCTACATTGGAAAAACAACCCTCTCAAGATGAGAGTGACCAAATAACTCTCAGCCATCAGGCTTCTACAACCCACTGTCTACACATGTTCAGGTCTACTGGAAGTACGAGAAGTTTGATTTTCATGTCACCGAGTGAGACTCATTTCTGGCCTATTGAAAGGCAATATAAATGCAAAGCTAGAGAAAAAAAGAACTCGAATGGCAGATTCAACTTAAAGCTTATTGGAAGCTAGAATTTAACTGGACAAGCTCCATTAAGAGCATTCTTGAATTAAGGAAACTGGAACATAGCAACTTTCACTAAACACAGTAAAAAAAGAAGTTATGTACTTACCATAACGTATCATGTGAGTTGTTTATCTCGCCTTTATTCTCACTGATGGGTTCGGAGCCGATCCTCGACTCTGACACTGCCGATAGCAAAGCTCAAGGTTTGCGAGTAGCTCGAGACCAAGCCCCTTATCCCACAATGTACTGCTGGAATTACCTCAGATCTTGTTTGCTGCGAGTATATATACCCTTTTATTTATTTCTACAAGGAAAGTACAGTTTTGTACCTACCATAAATGTAGATGTTCATCGTGCATACAGCTGCAGTCATAACAGATGGGTTATCCTGCCATCAGGCGGGTCCCTCGGTCGGCCGAATTCCAAAGTCTAGGTCCGGCGTCGGTTGTCGCTTCTTCCCTGACGTCAGTGCGGCAGGGGTATAAAAGAGGCAGCCGATGCCATTTTCTTCAGTCTTTCTTGCCGCATGGTGCCCAAAGCAGAAGCAGTTCGCAAGTGCCGGTCGGCCAGCTCCTGAGATTTACGAAAGTATTTCAGCCGAAGTCTTCTTGAAAACTAAGTACCCCGTTGGGGAAACTTTTCTTGCCTCAGACAGATGTCAGACAAAGTTAATAATTGCATTTCTTGTCGGAAGCAAATACCGCACAAGGATTTCCACTCTTTCTGTATACCTTGCTTAGGCCCAGACCACGACGTCTCGGCCTGCCGTTTCTGTGCTAGATTCAATAAACGCATTATTAAGCATCGGTGAGTTAAGCCTTCACTTTTTCGGCAAAAAATGTAATTATATTATGTCGTCAGATACTCCGACTCCAGTTTTGAGCAAAAAACGCAAAGATAAGGACCGACATACGAGGTCCGCACCACCTACTGAAACCACGCTAAGGCCGACTACCGGTTCTCCGGTACTCAGCGAGGCGCCTACGCAGCCCCTGACTACTGATGACAATGCATTACCGGTGTCTTCAGTACCCGAGGTCGCAGGCTCCTCTGCCCCCATTCCTACTACAGATCCCGACGCCACTCCTGGCGGGGAAACTCAGAATTTAGACAGGCCTGCCATTTCTCAAGAGGTCTTCAGGCCTTCCTCCTTCTCTATTAAAGCCTTCACTAAATCTAAAGCAGCCATGAAAACCAAAAAAACAGGTTCCTCAGACCCCCTCTCAAGGCACCATGCCTACAAAACAGATGCTTAAAATGGCTGAGGATTTGATTACTCTTATCAGGGGTTCTCAACCCCCCTCTGACAAAAGGCCCAGATTAGAGGAAGACTACCCTTCCTCAGATCAAGCTTCTATTACCTCAGAACTATCTGAGGACCAAAATTATGCCTATTCTCCATTCGAAGACTCTGATGCAGAGGAGTCTATTCCCTCGGTCTCCCCCCCCTGAGGACTTCTCTTTTGGGGAAACCCTGCATACATTGAGGGAACACTTTCATTGGGAAGGCCAAGATTACTCAGATTCCAAGAAAAGGCTCAGGGAATTTCTTCTGCTCCCCCAGCATAGGCCTCTGGCTATCCCTCCTGTTTTAGATATATTGGATGATGTGTACACAGAAGCCAGACTTAATCCAGATTCTTTGCCTCCAGCTCCTGTTAAACCAGACAGGTATTACCGGGTTCCTGATTCCCACCAGTTCCTATATAAAAGCCATACTGCTGACCCAGAAACAATTTCACAGGGTCCCAAGGGAATTAAGGCCTCTACTGCTAAAAACCCATTACCTTCAGAGAGAGATTCCAGAGCTTTAGAAAGGTGGGGGAAAAAGGTGTACACCTCGGCCAATTTAACCATGAGGGCATTAAACTGTCAGTTCCATATGTTAAAGTATCAACAGTTTTTGATATCTCAGCTGAAAAGCAAGATGACACAACCAGAACAACCAGATTTAAAAGAGTTGCAGGATTTGTTGCATGGTGCAGAGCAAGTGGGTAAACATACCTTGCAGTGTGGTTTTGATGCTTTACAGGCCTCATGTAGAGCTGCTGTTACGGGGTCTGTTATACATAGGCATGCTTGGCTCAAAGAGCAAACCATACCAGATCATGTCAAAGCTAAATTATTAGATGCACCTCTTCAAAAAGATGTATTGTTTGGTGTTAAAGCTGAGGAGGTGCTAAAGAAAATGGAGGAAAAAGCAAAATCAATGCAAACAGTGAAAGATTTCCTGCAGGTACAGCCTCCACGTTTCAGCAGAAACTGGCCTTCAAAAAATTGGTCCTTTCCAGCCACGGACAGACCTCAAAGGGGCAGATACAGGCACACAAAGGGTAGAGGGCAACCTCAAGGATCTTTCAGAGCCAGACAGTGGCAAGCACCAACCCCAAGAGGTGGAGAAGATAGATCACAGTATTTTAGAAAACAGACACAATGACTTCCCCCTACACCCGCCAAGCAAAGCTTTAATGGCAGCACCTTTGGGCGGAAAACTGACATTATTCTCAAAAAATTGGCATATTGTTACAAAAGACAAATGGATTCTGGACATTATAGACAGAGGCTACAGGTTCCACTTTCACACCCTTCCAAAAATGAGAGGCATGCCAAACCTGCCACAAAATCAAAGGGCAGAGGCACAAAAACAAGTTTCAGCTCTCATGGACATGAAAGCAATTCAAGAGGTACCTACAAAAGAACAAGGACAAGGGTTTTATTCCAGACTATTCCTGGCCCCAAAATCCGGACAATACCAAGAAAACAGAAAGGAGGCGGACCATACCATCAGCACCCCACAATCAAGAAGACCATAACCAGCAGCAATCCCAAGCAAACTACAGGTGCAATTGTTACCAACTCATACACTGCATCCCTCAGTGCAAGCATGTTACACCTCACATCACCAAACTCCTCACAGTACAAACACAAAAACAAAGGAACCCCACCCATATACACTCACTGCACAAATACTAGACAACTTGACTTACCCTAGCCCAAATACTTTACACTTCTCAACTCAAGCCCAACTCACTAAGTCAAAATCAAGCCCAAAAACATCACCAGAACATATATCATCAACATATGGGGAGCACAAGTTTCAACACATCATCATACAGAAGGAGACTGACACTAACATGGGAAAACCAAGAACAGTGGGGAACTCTGGTCAACCCTGACCACAACCAAAAAACCCTCAAATAAACAGAAAAAAAAAAAGACCACAAAATAAAACCCAAAAAAACTACTTCACACTTCTAAAGACTAGTGTGGGACCCTTAAGGCCCTTAAGAAGAAAGACCCTGAGAAGCCGAAAACTTGAGCCCACCTGAATCCCTTACAGCACAATAGCCAATGACACATGGATCAAGCCCAAAAAGCACAAACAAAACAATAGAACAAGCCAAGCAACTCAAGTGGACACAGTCCATAAACAAAGCCATAAACAAACAACATAGACAAAAAGGAAAAGCTACAACAAAAGGAGAAAAGGTAAGAAACAAAAGACACCCTTGATCACTATAACTAAAAAACTAAAAAAAAAAAAGAAAATTAAAAAAAAATAAAAAGAAAAAAAAAGAAAATAGCTAAAAAGACAAAAGACAATCATAAGGCCTTCTTTAGCTATAAAGAAACCTGACTAGAAACTCCCAGATATGCTCTTATGTGAAGAAAATTACTGATACTACACTTACTGACACATTCTGGCCGACAAACTTCTCCCCCCAAATCCTCTCCCAACCCCCTCCCCAGATATTGATACCAAACCCCAAACCCCCCCAGCCAGCTCCAGCACCCAAATCTCTCTCCAAAGCAAAAGCAAAGCATCCATGGGACCTGATGGTGTCCCGGCTGTGTGCTCCATTAACTCACTCAATGAGAATTATGCCCACAGCTAACAGCTGTTTAATCAAAATCAACAACTCTGGATCATTCTCAGGAGTGGGCGCACTGCAACTGTGGTACCACTTACAGCGGTGCCTCACCTCCACCACGGCCTACCGGCCCATTCCATTAGCTTGACAAGCCTTATAAGCCATGGAGGATGGTAAGGATCATCATATAAATAATAACATAAGACATTTGCAGACTTTGGATCCAACCCAGTTTGGCTTTGGCTTTGTCAAAGGCAGAGATGCCTTTTAAACTGACTTTTTTTTTTAAACAGTCACCAACCAAATTGATGAGGAAAAGGCAGTCCATACAGCCTACTCGATCTGGCTAAGGCCTTGATACAATACCCACTCGGGTATCATTGAAAAACTCATCAGCTTAAATGTCAACCCATACATCAGGCCAATGATTGAGTAATGCCCCATTCGGAATGTATCTGACCCGACACTTGCAGCAGCTGGAGAGGCCACAAAGTTCCTCACCAAAAAAAAAAAAAAAAATCTCAAAAAACTGCTGACTGACTGACCGAAGAAACTCTATCTATTCAGCTCCAGTGCTCCAGAGGTGACCTTTGCCTAACTTACAAGGCCATTCAAAGCCAGATTTGATGAATATGCTTCACCTCAAAAAATCTAGATCCATCAGCCATCAGAGCCACAAGGGAAACTTAATGACTTAAACCTTGAAATAATAGGCTGGAGGGGAGGATCATCACCCAAAGAACCCTATGCTGTGGAACAAAATCCCGGTACATGTGAGGCAAGAGTACCTGTGGCCTTGTTTCAGAGAATCTCTTGACCAATGATGGGGATGAAGAGATATATAGGGATAACCTAACCTCAGTGTCACTGCTCGACAGAGGCACAGCAAAATAATGGGTATAGTTCCCCATACTAAAGGGGTGGCGTAAGCCACAAAACGATGGGCTAGGCTTGTAAATGCCCTCGGGCAGATAGCCTAGTATGAACCTATGAACCTATGAACCTATTGGAGACCTATCTTAGACCTATCCATCCTAAACACATATCTACAGGTGCCAAAATTCAAGATGCTCACATTACAGCAGCTTCTTCCCATGCTGGGCAAGGAGTCTTGGCTGGTAACATTGGACCTCAAGGAGGCATACCTGCATGTCCCTATCAGACAAGACTGCAGAAGATACCTCAGATTTCTTGCAGGTTCAACCCATTACCAATTCTCTGCATTGCCCTTTGGCTTATCTACTGCGCCCAGAGTGTTTACGAAATGCCTGGCATCAGTAATCGCCTTCTGCAGACTACAAGGGATACAAATCTACCCATATCTGAATGACTGCCTGATCCAAGTGGACAGCAAGGACATACTACTGCAGCACCTGGCGTTTGTAATAAAACTGTTGAACTTCCTGGGATACACAGTCAACAAAAAGAAATCAAAACTAATACCCTCTCAACAAATAATTTTCCTGGGTGCCAGCTTGGATACAACCTCCCAGATGGCCTACCTCACGCCAGACAAGCAAGGGCAACTGTCTCAATACTTCAGAAAAATGGCAACTTACACCAGGCTAACTGCAAGGAAAGTCCTGCAGGCTTTGGGATTCATGGCATCTTGCATCCTACTAATCCCATGTGCAAAGCTGCATATGAGGAAACTTCAATGGTACCTGAAAAACTTATGGTCTCAACACAGCCACAGCTTGGAAGCAATTATACCACTCATTCCATGCCTTCAAAAGGACTTTTTGTGGTGGACTCAAGCTTGCCAAAGAAACACAGGTCTTCCTTTCTGTGTACCTCAAGCAACTCAAAACATCACAACAGACGCCTCAGACTACGCCTGGGGAGCACACGACAGATCAGTGCATTCAGGGAAAATGGACCCGAAAAGAGAAGCACCTTCACACCAACCAAAAGGAAATGCTAGCCGTGCAAAAGGCTATTATGACCTTCAAAGACCTACTGCATCCAGGCCAGCTATTGATAAGGACAGACAACACCACAGTGATGTGGTACATAAACAAACAGGGGGGAACTCATTCATACTCCCTGTGCAGGCAAGCCATGACCCTATGGAACACAGCACTGGAATTGCAAATTCAACTACAGGCACAATTCCTGCCAGGGAAGGAAAACACACTGGCAGTCAACCTAAGCAGAAATATGACAGATCCAGACGAATGGAAGTTGCATCCTCAAGTTTTCACAAAGATAACTCAGGCATGGGGACAGCCAGTCATAGATCTTTTTGCTACCCACAGAAATTGCCAGTTGAAAAAAATTTTGTTCAAGGACTTATCATCCACAGGCCTGGAAAGTGGATGCACTTTGCTTCAATTGGGCAACATTGACAGTCTATGCCTTCCCGCCTCTTCCTCTGCTGCCCAAGGTTCTATTAAAAGCCAAAGCAGAGAGGCTGAAAATGATTCTCATTGCTCCAGACTGGCCAAGACAACACTGGTATCCGCTCCTGAAGAGCCTGACACATTCCCCACCATGGATCCTACCTCTAGTCCCTCTTCTGTTGTCCCAGCACAACTACAAAACCCTTCACAATAATCTCAAAACTCTAAATCTAGCTGCATGGAGAATTCCTTGATTTCCCAACAGTTTCTCCTCTCCAAGGAGGTGCAGGATGTCATCTTGGAGAACAGAAGACCCTCTACTAGAAAGGCCTACTCTGCCAAATGGAAACAATTTTGTGCCTGGAATCAAGAAAAGGGACAAAATCCTTGGGTAATAAATATACCTCAGATTTTACAGTACTTAGCTGAGATGTTAAACAATGGACTTTCCTTCTCCTCCATCAAGATCCACACTTCAGCCATTTCTGACCCTCCTTTATTCTCTCACCCTCTCTTAAGGCAGTTTCTCAGAGGGGCAAATAATATGCACTTCCCGAAAGGGAAGAAGAAGTATTGAATAACCAGGATGGTACTAGCCTCTAAGTCAACTGTCAGCCAGGACGGGGAAGGAGGGAGGAAAGTGACAATAAAGGCGAGATAAACAACTCACATGGAAAGTTATGGTAAGTACATAACTTCTTTATGTGAAGTTGTTAAATCTCGCCGTTTATTCTCACTGATGGGTAGCGTCCCTAGCACCCCCCATCTTGGGTGGCTCATAGAAGTACGTTTTTCAGTACTGTGGAACCAAAGGAAGACCTGTCCCTGGAAGCCTTATCTACTTTGTAATGTGTGATAAAGGTATGAGGCTTAGACCAAGTTGCTGCAGCACAAATATTGTCAAGGGGCAATTTAGCTTGAAAGGCAGAAGATGTAGAAACGGCTCTGGTAGAATGAGCCATAGGTTTGTGTGTCAATGGCATGCTAGCATTCGCATAAACAAAGGATATACAATCTGATAACCATTTATATAAAGTTGTTTTAGCCACTGGATTACCTTTTCTGGCTTCTGAAAAGGATACAAAAAGTTGGATACAAAAAGTTTATCTGATTTTCTAATATCCTTAGTTCTGTCAAGATAAAATCTGAGCTGTCTGTGTACATCAAGTTTGTGCAGCATGTATTCCAATTTTTTAGAGTGGTTGGGAAAAAAGACTGGCAGATCAATGACCTGATTGATATTGGATTCAAAACAGACTTTAGGCAAAAATGAGGGGTTTGTTCTGAGAGATACTCTATCAGCATGGAAAATCATGTAAGGTGGTCTGACAGATAATGCTTGGAGTTCTGACACTCTGCGGGCAAAAGTATTGGCCACTAGAAAAATAGTTTTCCAGGATAAATATCTGAGATCACAAGAAGATGCTGGTTCAAAAGGGGGGATAATAATTTGAGACAGCATAAAGTTCAAATTCCAGGGAGAATAAGGAATTTTGACAGGAGATCTCATGTGAAGAACACCTTTAAGAAAAGTTTTAGATAACTTATGGCCCATAACATTTGAGCCACCAAATCCAAGGTGGAAATTTGAGATGGTAGCTAACTGGACTCTAACTGTAGCAGCTGCTGCCCCTTCCTTAAAAATCTTTGTCAAAAGTTCTAAAATGGACGATAGCGGAGCTCGAAAAGGGTCAATTTTCTGTGTGTTGGCCCAAATTGAGAACCTTTTCCACTTACTGCAGTATAATTTCCTGGTGGATGGCTTGTGAGAAGACAAGAGAATTTGTCTTGTATCTTCTGAAATCCAATGAAGCCTGGCAATTAGGGGAAGTGGATTAGCCAAGCAGTCAGTTTCAGGTACTGCAGGGAAGGATGGAGGTCCCCTGACGGGTGCATCAGAAGGTCCGGAACTGGGTCCAGGATCCATGGATCTTCCAACAGGTGATGGTGGAGAAACAGGAACCAAATTTGTCGAGGCCAGTAGAGGGCTATGAGGATAACAGTCCTTCCCAGCGATTCTGCTTTCTGTAAAAATCTGGGTATCAATGGGAAGGGCGGGAATGCATAAAGGAGATCCGGAGGCCAATCGTGTAAGAGTGCATCTCTCGGGGGATGTCCCGGAGGTGGTATTTGGGCAAAGTAGCTTCTGCATTTTGAAATGATGCGTCTGGCAAAGAGGTCGCAGCAAGGCTGGCCCCATTTGTGGAAAATCAACTCCGCAACCTGTTGTTTGAGAGACCACTCGAGAGGGAGCAATATCGCCCTACTTAGCTTGTCCGCTATCACGTTGGATTTCCCCGGGATGTGCATTGCTAACAGAAAACACTGGGACGACACAGCCCATTGCCAGATCCTGAGGGCTTCTCAACACAGGGGGTAAGACTTGGTTCCACCTTGCTTGTTCAAGTACCAGACTACTGACATGTTGTCCGTCTGAACTGCAATAGTCCCTTAGAGGAAGAGAGTCCTGAAAGTACTGCAACGCCAGAAGTACCGCTCTCAACTCTAGAACACTAATATGCAGATGTGACTCTTGATCCATCCATGTGCCTTGGGCAGTCTTTCCCTGAAAATGCCCCTCCCCACCCTATCAGGGAAGCGTCCGTGGTCACAGTGGCTACTGGGGGGGGGGGGGGCAAAGGGTCTTCTGATTGTGACATGAAGAGACATCAACCACCACCAAAGGTCTCTCTTGCAAGAATCCGTGATGAGAATCATGTGGTGCATTGGTAATTTCTGGTAAGACCACTGAGCAAACAGGAGCCATTGAAGAATTTGCATATGCATCCTTACGAGTGGTACAGCCAGGATTGCTGCCGCCATCAAACCTAGCACCTTCAAGACCTCTGCTGCTGTAGCTTTGTTCTTTGACACCAGTGAGCTGACGTGTTGGTGGAGAAGTGAGACTCTTTCGATTGGAAGACGTAGAGTGGTAGTTGAGGTATCTAACTCTGCTCCTATAAAAACAGTAAGCAGACCTTTCGAAGTTGATTGTAATGCCTAATTGACGGCAGAGTGTCAGAGTGTATTGTGTTGCCTGAGTCAATTGATGCCTGGTGGTAGCAGTGAGGAGCCAATCGTCTAGGTATGGAAACAGCTGGAATCCTAGATGCCTCAGGTGAGCCGTGACCACTGCCATGCATTTGGTAAACACTCTGGGGGCTGTAGTGAGACCAAAGGGCAGGGCTTGGAACTGGTAATGACTGGCTCCCAGCCGGAAACACAGGTGATCTCTGGAGCATCTGTTCATTTTTATGTGATAGTACGCATCATTGAGATCTATGGAGCACATCCAATCGCCTTTCCCTAGGAAAGGAAGAACGGACTGAAGCGTGACCATTCGGAACTTCTCTTTCTTTATGAATTGGTTGAGTCTGCTGAGGTCCAAAATAGGTCTCCAGTCCCCTGTTTTCTTTGGTCCCAAAAAGAATCCTGAGTAAGTTCCGAATCCAACTTGGTCTGCTGGGAATGGTTGGATGACTCTTTTTTTCTGGCAATTTGTGGACCTCTACGATTGCTTGTTCCCTGAGATTGGGTGGAACATCTGGGATTCTGTTTACAGGAATGGGAGGGGAAGAGAAAGGCATGAAATATCCTCTGGAAATGATGCTTTGTACCCATGTATCTGAAGTTATGTTTAGCCAGGCTTCTGGGTACAAAGACAAGCGACCCCCGACTGACTCCAGAGCCGAACAGCCGGGCCCCCTTTCAGGAGCACTGGTAGGGTTGACCAGAGAACTGACCCCTGTCACCCTGTTGCTGCGGACCCCCACTGCCGCGGGGGCAGCGCCTTCCGTTATAACCCCCTCCTCTGCCTCTAGAGGGGGTTTCTCCATGTGTGTCCTGAAAGGCTCCCTGTGCTTTTCGGAACCACATTTTCCCTCCCCTAGGGCTCTTGGGGGTAGGGCCGAGTAGGGTTAGAAAAACAGACTCCAACGGCAGATAAGGTCTTGCCTTCCTGCTCACACCTGGTTAAAGTTTCCTTTACTTTAGGCCCAAACAGGGATGAGCCATCGAATGGGGTGTTGATAAAGGAAGACTTAAAGGATTCCGCAAAGGAACAGAGATGCATCCAGGCTTGTCTTCAGAGAGCAATGCTCAAACTAGCGGCTCTACTCGAGCCATCAGCTGCATAAGATATGAGACGCATGGATGAGTTTACAACTGAGTTTAGGGTAGCGAGCTGTGTGTTGACTTTGTCGGCAACCCCTGCAGCTACCATACCCTGGAGAGAATCTCCTAGCTCTTTCAGGAGATCTCTTTGTAGTCTCTTAAAATGGGTTAAGTAGTTCAGTGATCACAGAGAAAAAGTCGCTAAACTAAACATGCGTTTCCCATATCTATCCATGATCCTAGAATCTCTGTTAGGAGGATGGATAGATTTGAATTTTTCAGGCACTTCCTTTTTGGTGGCTGCAGCTACCACCATGGCATCAACAGGCACTTCCTTGGTCAACAATGACTTGTCCACTGGGGCAGACATGAATTTATTTGGCTTGCGAGGGACAGGTTCCATGGCCTCCGGAGACTCCCACGCCTTATGAGAGATCAGTTCCATGAGCTCATCGTAAGGCGGAGACACCCAAGAAGTGGAAGATTGAAACTCAAAAGCCTTCAAGAGCACGGACTCATCCTCAGTAGGGGTCTTGGACTGCCAATCGCCCCTCTGACTAAGGGTCTCTAATATCTCCGCAAAAAAGATATCCTCAGAGGGGGATCGAGGGGACCCTTCTGACTCATCCAAGTCCGTGTCAGATGTCAAAGACTCCTGTGGGGAGTCTAAGTGCCTCCTCTTGCACAGTCTCTTCCTGGGCAACTCCTCAGTGGGGGGATCTGGGGAGGTCTCAGAAGAGCAGGGGATGCCCTGTGGGGGTACTTGAGGCTCAGGGTTTCTACACTTAGGGGGACCGGTAGATGAAGAAGCAGACAGAGAAGCTTGAGGGCAGAGGGAAGGCTGAATCGATACTGGCATTGTCTTGGGAGGCGGGACTCTCCTCACGGCATCGAATGTGCCATGGCTCCGATGAGAAAGGGTAGACGGACCTCCCACACCGAAACCATGGGCTCCGAGCACGAGGTAGGAGCAGAGTTCATCCGAGCCGAAGCCCCGAGAGGAAGAGTCGGCACCGACAAATCGGTCCGCCTATCCTCCCTGGACCCGATGGGAGAGTGTTGGCTCCTAGAGTCCTCGGTCAGTGCCGAGGACATCCGAGTAGATGGAGCCGATAACACCAGTGTGGGTATCGGCTCCAAGGATTTGACAATCATCGGTTCGGGTTCCGAGGGTCCAGTACGGCTCGGAGGAGGAGTAGACAAATCCGGTTCAATGGTCTTCGGCACCGACGAGCTGGTCGGGGCCGATTTGGCAAGTCCTGGTGCCTGTAAAAGCTTCTGCACTAGCCGATCCATGTCCAAATCTGAAAGGCTGACTGAAGACTTAGATGAATGCACCAAAGGTGCTGACTGGAGCAGAGGAGAAGAGGGAACCTCAGAGACCAGCTCCAAGACTGGGAGCTGGCTCTGAATCAAAGGGACACTCTGTTCCGAGGTCTGTGGAACAGATGACCCTGTACCCTCTGAAGTTCTTACCTTTTTTGCAACTTTGGGATCCAAAGATTTTGAAGATTTGGAGGATTTGGAAGAAATGCTAGCAACTTCCTGGCTACTCAACACCTCAGAAAAGGAATGCTGCAGTAATCCCTTGTCAATTAGCTTCCTCCTTCTCTTCAAGAGGACTCTTGAAGAAAAGGAATGGCACATGCTGCATGTGTCTTGGAGGTGTTTAGCCCCCAGACAGTAAACACATTGAATGTGTCCGTCAGTGACGGACATTTTCTGCCCACAATCTGGGCATTTCTTGAATCCCGATTTATGATGGGACTTTTCCTTGTCATCCGACATACTAAATAGTACAATACAAAAAACAGTATACTGAAACTAATAGAGTGAGGTCTTTCCTTTCTTTGTAAAGACCCACACTAACTAAGTAAAGCAACTAAACCCAAACCGGGCACTATATATGACAGAGTTAAACTATAAATTACAAATACAGGGCTAAACAGGCCCACTGAGAAAAAAACCTGACTAGAAGAAAATAGTGATTATTAACTCTAAATAGGGCTAAAAAGGCCCACACAAAACAACTAAATCAACAGGGCACTAACTATCACAAACTACTAATTCTATTATTAAAATTTTAACAGTAACACTCAAACTGTATATATGAAAATATCTAAGACAAAAAAGATTTTTATCAAAAACTTGCTATTTTTTTCACAAATGGTCCAAGCTAGCTGGATCACCGAGATCTCTCTTGCCACGGCAAATTAGATCTGAGGTAATTCCAGCAGTGCGTTGTGGGATAAGGGGCTTGGTCTCGAGCTACTGGCAAACCTTGAGCTTTGCTATCGGCCATGTCGGAGCCGAGGATCGGCTCCGAACCCATCAGTGAGAATAAACGGCAAGATTTAACAACTTCACATCAAGTATTTTCTTTTTTGCATTTGTAGCTATAGCAGTTCATGCCTATGCTTGAATTTTATTTTGATTTATTATCTTTAATATATGTATTAAACTGCTTATGATACCACACCTAGAACAAAAACTACCTATGTCTCCAATACAGCTGATAGCTACATAACTCACTTTGATCTACAAGAAAGTTTGCTGTTTATATTCAACTTCTCTTCTCTCAATGACTAGTAGTTAAAACAAACTGTGATCCAATGGCATCACCCAATATGTATTTTCTGTAGTTCCATCCTCTAAGGAATGCTTCTGCAAAGTTTGAATAATGGTATTGCTATTTCTTCTCACCAAAGCTTGCTATTTACATTGGGCAGGCATCTTCACCTGTGAGTAGTTAAAACATGTATAATCCACCATAACCCACTTCTCAATATTATACTTAACTAATGGATGCCATAAGAGGTTATTTAACAATATTTTTCAGTACTATTGACCATATTAAATTTAGACCAGGTGTTTAATTGTACATTTTGTTTATACGAGGTTTAGGTTAGAATTTTGAATGTTTATTATGTTTTACTATCAATTTTACTTCCATTGCAACTCTTTCACTTATATTTGGTAACTTGTCAAGTTGGACTGTTGATATTATGATGTGCCTGATCAATAGTATATACTACCACGGTGGCACATGTTAGCATAGTGAGATCTGAGGAATACTTTACGTTACTAACAGAAATTGGCAAAACCACTTTAAAATAATAATTTTGTGGAGAGCTCAGGTTGAGACGCACAAGTTTTCCTAACACAACTACCTATATGTATTGCCTGAACATTTACATATTACATCATGTTTGGTTTGACATGACTCTGTCCTTAGGTCTGGCACATCTCTGATCCTTTCCCTCTCCCATGTTTTCTGTGCCTGGTAATTTTCATGCTCACATCTTCACACTTTTTTCTTTAAGCTTGTCTGACTATGCCTTTAGAGCATTTTGCTCTCTTGACTTCTTTCTCAAAGACTCATACATGGGTCTTCTTCATAGCATTGAAATTTCATAACACTGAATTTCATAACATTGAGACCAAAACATCTAAATCCCAAAATACTGAAAACCCAAAACATTGAAAATTCAGAACATTAAAAGTGTGCTTCATAACATTGAAAACTACAGTGCATATGTAAATAACATCCTATCCACCTACACCACCATCTAACTAACAAACACACTTTCTACAATTTCCTAACCTAACTGTATCACAATCATCACACATTGAGGTTAGGAAATTAACTTTTGTTCCACTGGAGTGCGACCTTGGGAGTTGATATGTTTAATTTATGGGGGGGGGCTTACCCCCCTGCAGAAACGTAGTAGAACGTGTGTTTGTTAGTTAGGGGTTGTAGATGGACCATGCTAGAAAAACTAGCAAAATTAATCCATAATCCATTAATCAATAATGTCCATCACCTACTCCTGAGTGCTGGAGATATCCACCCAAACCCAGGACCTAACAATACAAGTCCTCTCACCAATTCACATCACCTTCCCAAGACAACTCAACTTAACTCCAGGCCGTTAAACGGCTTACTCATCCTAAACCTAAATATTAGAAGCACAAATAACAAAACACATGAACGACACGCTCTAATCTCTCAATACTTCCCTGATATAGTCAGTATAACAAAAAAGTACAGTTGTGTACACTTACCATAAATGTAGATGTTCGAGTGTATTCACTGTTGCAGTCATTACATTTGGGTAATCCTGCTGGCAGGTTGCCCTCAGTCGGCCTGAATTCCAAAGTCTTGGGTCCTGCATCGGTTGCTGTCACCCCTTCCCTGATGTCAGGTCGTCAGGGGTATAAAAGAAGCAGCCAACGCCTTTTTTTCTGTCTTTCTTGGCGTGCGGTGCCCGAAGAAGAAGCAGTTCGCAAGTGCCGGTCGGCCGACTCCTGAGATTTTCGTGTTCGAGTTTCAGACCCGAAGTCTTCAATAAAGCTGAGTACCCCGTTGGGGAAACTTTCTTCTTGCTCCAGACCGATGTCAGAAAAAGTTAATAATTGTATTTCTTGTGGAAAGAAAATACCTCATAAGGAGATCCTACCACCTAGATATAGTATACTTAGGCAAGACAGACTAGGTAAAAAGGGTGGGGGCATTGCCCTGCTGTACAAAAACAGTTTATCCATAACTAAACTTGAGGCTGAAATTCTCTTAGCAAAGTTTAAAATAAGTAACAGAAAAGCAATCAACCTAGTAACAGGATATATTCCACCAGGCAATAACATCCCTATCATGGAGACATTCATTCAATGGTTATCTCAATCCATACCTCAAGAGACAATTGTATTAGGTGACTTTAATATAGACTGGCTGACATGCTCTGCTCAGCTACCCACTAACCATATCAATCTTCATACCTTCTCTCAAGTAATCAAACATCCCACCAGAATAGTTAACAATAAAAAAGAAAGCCTATTAAACTGGATCTTGCTAAATAAAATACCCTGCTCCTACATAGCCGGAACCCTTCCAGACTCACTGAGTGACCATCAAACTACTTTCTTACTTAAATACAACTCCCATCATCCCCAAAGTCCTATACTTCAATTAGAAACAAAAAACACTTTAACCCCACTCACTTCAGACAAGAACTAAAGCTATATAATTGGTCTGACCTTTATTACCTACCCTTAGATGAAGCTATTCAACACTTCAACTCCACCTTCTTAGAAATATTAAACAGACAGGCCCCTGCAAGAACTACTAGAGTAAAGTCAAAACCAGTCCCATTGTTAACTAGGGAAATTAGGCAAAAAATATCTGAAAGAAATAAAGCCTGGACAACCTGGAGGTCCAATAAAAGCCCTAGTACACAGCAAGCCTACCAACAGATTAGGAATCTAACCAAAAAACTAGTTATCCAAGACAAGAGAAACTACTTCATTACCCATCAAACCCAACACATGAATAACCCTAAGAAATTCTGGGCAGGTTTAAACAAGTTAATACACCCTGGTAAAACAATCATCCCACCCCTAACATCAGGTTTAACAAAAGACAACATAGCTGAATCATTCAATACAGTCTTTACTGAAACCATACAAATTCTAGCCCAACAATATCTCACTGTCATACAACAGGTGTCCCCACCCTCACTAACTACATGCCCACTTTTAAACTGCAACTCACCCCAACCTCCTACATAAGAAAACTACTATCCCAGATTAAACCCACAACACTAGGAATAGACTCCCTCCCCAATGAATTTCTAAAACTGGCAGCAGCAGAAATATCTGTACCAGTTTCTATACTAATCAATAGATCAATTACTGAAGCTACAGTGCCCCTGATCTGGAAAACTGCCTATATCATACCTATTCACAAAGGAGGCACTTCCTATGACATATCTAACTGCCGACCAATCGCTATTCTATTTCCAATGGCTAAAATATTAGAAAAATGCATCCACCATCAACGTATGCCCCACCTTATAAATCAGGAACACATATCTCCATCTCAACATGGTTTCCGTCCCGGTCATAGTACCACCACAGCTCTGTTAGCATTCACAGACACCATAAACCATAACAGGAGCAATGGTAAATTTACTTCTGCCCTTTTCTTAGACCTATCAAAAGCCTTTGATATGGTTAGCCATGACAAACTCATCTGCCACCTCAAAAACCTAGGATTAGACAACCAGTCTCCTGGTTCGACAACTATCTTAAGGACAGGCAACAAGCAGTACACTTTTACCAGTCACTCTTGGGGTACCTCAGAGATCAATACTGGGTCCATTGCTATTCTCAATTTTCATAAACAATCTCCACTCAGCAGCAAATAGCACTAGTCTTATCCAATATGCAAAAGATTCCACTAAAATATGCAGTGCCTCTACGCTGCAAGAACTACACAATAAAACCCAGGATAATTTCCACTCAGTTGAAAACTGGTTTACTGAAAATGGCCTCATTCTTAACCCCCAAAAGACCAAGATCCTGCTATTTCACCTCTCACAAAATACCACCCTTACCGCCACGTTCAATATTCACTCTAAAAATGGTACACTTATCACTCCCGAATCTCACACAAAACTACTAGGCGTCACCATTGATAAGTTAAAATTTGATATCCACATTAATCTAGCTATTAAAAACCCTCACAGAAAGCTAGGTAGTCCCTACAAACACAAATCCTACTTGACCCATACTGCTAGGACCACAACTGCTCGCACTCACTTGCTCTCAACATTACTTTATGCATCCCCAATCCTAACAAATCTATTCCAAAAAGAAACCTGCAAACTGGCAACCTGTTATAATCAAATAGCCAAATTTGCTAATAACTCATCTTCTCATCTTTTAGAACCCATCACTGTCATAACCTAAAACAATTGGACTGGCTTGAACTGCCATATTTATTAATCTACAATCAACTTATCATTAATTATAAGCTTCTCTTCCACCCAAATAAAACACCAGCTTTAAGCAACCTAATTCAGCAGTATTCCTGTCCTAGGCAACTCCGCTCCATATATAAGTTACTATTAACAGTTACTAGATCACATAACCATGCCGGTGACTCCCTCTACTCATCTTACATATCAAACATTTGGAACTCCCTGCCTCCTTCCATTACCCTGGAATCGTCTCTATCCAAATTTAAGAAATCTATCAAAAGCCATCTCAGCAACAAATGGTTATGTCCCTGCTCCACACCTGACTAACTTCAGTCCTGCTCCACTCCTGCTATAACTCTTTCCTCAAACACACAGTCTCCTGATATGACTGTTTAGTCGTATCAATACCATATTCAGATGCATGATGTGACTCTAGACAGGATATTTAACATACCTTATTGATAGTACATGTATTGATCATTATATATGTCGTTGTAATTAATTAATGTGTTCTCATCTTTATTGTCTGGTTGAATATACTAGAAACATGTAAAATATATTGTCTGTATGTCTTGCATATGTGTTTCTTTGGAGCTTTTCTCCCCGGGCCTCCACTGAAAATGGACATGTATCCAGTTGGGCTGTTCCGGTTAACAAATGTAAAATAAATAAAATAAAAAATCTTATTTACTTGTGCAATGTAGTTTTCAATGTTATGAAGCACACTTTCAATGTTTTGAGTTTTCAATGTTTTGAATTTTTGATGTTATGGTCTCAATGTTATGAAATTCAACATTAATGAAATTTCAATGTTATGAAGTAGACCCCTCATACACAGTTGTGAAATCCTAATTCCACCACTGCCTTAGCAAATTATTTCTTTATTTTGGAATTCTGATAACTACTACTCTCCCCTCTCCTATCACAGCATTCCACACAGAGTTCAAGCTTGAAATCCACACGACTCTGGTTTTGCTTTTGAATTAACTTTCACACACTACAGCAATACTAGTGATGTTGGGGAGGCAGTTTCAGTTTGCAGGGGCTATCTTCCTGACAAGTCTTCCCCAACTGGTACAATAAACTGGTAGCTTTCTAAGATAAGGGACATTTTCAGATTACTTTGCAGACTGTAGGGGGAGTTTCTAATAACTAATTTGTGCCTTGGTTAAGAGCAATAATGACTACAGAATGGGCCGAAGATTGCTAATAAAGCTGTTTCTTGTTTAAAAAAGGCAGGAATTGAATAAGTTATATAAAACTGCTTAGATTATATTATATATAGCAATATATGTGAAGCATAATGTTTGTTATGTTAATATAGTTTGATAACTTTCAAATGAATGTAAATTTGCCTATGTCACAAGTGATAATTCAATAAAGGTTATAGAAAAAAAAAGATTGCAATACAGGATAATAAAGTTGCAAATGTAGCTACTATACGTCACTTAGCTTTCTGTAAGGTAAATGAATGATGCTCAGTTTTGTTAATCTTCAACACGGTAAGTGATAAATCTTTCATGTGTATACACATCTTGCAGTATGGAAGCATGCTGGACAATAACAACAGCATATGGTCTGCAAAATCACTGGCCATGGCATGGGGTTGATGCCATACTTCTTCAATGGCATGAGACACATGCATGGTATTCTCTCACAGCACCCTAACAAAGTCAATGACAGGCAGACATCATCTAAGTCTGTGGTTTCTGTTAAAGGACACAACTGCAACAGCAATACTAGCCAGTAAATGTTAAAACTGTTTTATCCACTGCATGGGGTCCTGATCAAAAGTGTAGACTTGATACTGACGGACCCAGCTCTTTGAAAATTATACTGTAATCCAAACAAAACAGTTAACTATGAAACTTACTGTCACACCTATAAAGCATTTTTGCACAGGGTCACCCCATTTGTATACGTACATATATACATATATATTGCCGTACCACGGAAAAGAGCAAAGTAACAACATGGAAGATCTAAGCAGAGTGACATATGCTCTTGCAATCATTTATCATGACTCACATTTTGAAAATTGGCAATTCCGGCTTGCACATTTATTTATTTTTGTGGTGCAGTGACTTAGAAGGTAGTTTATTTTCAGGTAAACAATGTGGGGGCAAGGATGCAGGGAGTCATAGCAACCCTACAAAAAATTAACTGCTGTTTTTAATATTTGAGATGCTTAAAATTTCAGGCACTGAATTTCAAAAGGCAGTCGTAACACACAAAACACACTGAAAATTTTAAATTCCCTACTTGCTTTACATTATGAATTCCCTGTAAATGGTTAATAATAGTGTTTCAGTGGCTACAGCATTATGTCTCAAACACATCTGTGCAATGAGCAATAATGCAGTGTACCATATAGTTAAAGATAACAAAACAGACTTTGATATACACACATAACTAGTGAGAACCACTTTTTTCTGAAATCTCTTAAGACTGCACATCAGAATAGTGATTATCACATAACTATCCATGCACACAGTGATAACTTACAAAGCATTTTAAATGTGTGACTTTATGCTTCAAGGATGTTAATTATATCTGCAGATGGTTAGCACCAACAACAAGAAGGCATTTAAGTGCTTTTTCATGTTATACTGACCCCCCCAAAAAAATAAACAGTAGAGAAAATATCCAAATCAACACCCCATCAGTATGTTGCAGGACTATCACTGACATAGGTCACCTCATGGGCAAGGGCTAGCAACAAACGACAAGCTTCTGAATGTACATCCTAGAATTGATGGCACAGTAATAATTCACACATCATTCATACCTTGTTCCAATTGGCAACACAATAATGATGGTATGCACTACATGACATAGATGAGATCCAATACAAATACTACAGGGACAGTGGTCATGGATATACATGTGTCCTATAAATATGCAGATGCACAAAGCAACAACTCGGTATTAACAAGGGTGTACATAACTGGTGATACAAGGAAAAAGTGTACTGACTTGCTCTTCAGACATATACCAACAAATGGAATACAATCCGTATGCAACTGTTATGGTGTGTCATATCATAATGCACATACTCAGTAACATTTCTTCTGCAATGCAGGAAACACACCAGTATCAAAACTGTAGCTTCACAAAAAAAATGCTTCTATTGCAAAGCTTGCAGCTCTGTTTCAGTGATATGTATGTTTTCAGCAAAAATTCCTTGCACCCACTGCAAACTCCACATTGTCATTATATGCCTTCCCTTACTAGTAACAGACCCTAGCACTGGTAAATGTATCCAAATAGTCTATACAGATCTATACATCTGACAGCTCAGAAAACTAATACCATGAGGAAGCACACTAAAACATGTCTTGTTTCCTAGTGGGCATCTATGATTTCCATTATATTACCAGATGTGAAGGCTGATACGCTTTGAAATGTCCACTAAAACAAAAAAAGTTGCAACTATTGCACCACCCTGGTGAAGGGAAAAGGAAAAACTTCAAGGAAATGCCTAAGCTAGAAGAAGTGACATTCTGAGACATGCTTCTGGAAGTGACAGCAGCACAAATATTAGTACCCAAACAGCGCTGATGTACCACTGATGTACAGTGCAATGAAGAACAATACTGTCACACGTAGGCATATCTAAAGCACGGAGGCCCAGAATGCACTTCTAGAGTACCAAAATCATGCATTTCCTCCACACAATGGCAAAATATGTGCACAGTATTTTTGCTAGCATATAGCCTTGTGCGTAAAAATGAGGGCAATGCATGTTAATCATTGTTTTTCTTTTCTTTTTTTTTCATTTCTATTATACATAAGAACACCATTACTGAGAAGAGGAGCTGTTTGGAATTAAAACAATGGCAACTAACGAGCACCCAAAGTAAGTGCTGTTTTGGGTGTCAGGGAAATATGTGGGTGCCACTGCTTGTACGTCACAGTACTCTGTACAGCTGCTAATCAGTAGCATACCAGATCCCATTACATTGTATATTTTCACCTTGGCACAGTTTTTACAATGAATCCTACAGATGTATATCAGAAGGGCAGAACTTGCCCTTGTGCTGTTTACTTGCAGCATTTTATGTATATGTGTGTCAGTAGTGCTCTATAGTCAAATTATGGTGAATAAACTCACCCACTTTTGTGTGTTTGTTTGAAAAGTAATTTTGCTTGTGTTTCAATTACTAACATTAAGTCTGCACTGGGAGGTACTGGGCTCAGTCTGAAGTGTGTGAAATCCTGGGAAGCTAATGATTATAACTCTAATCTGTAGCTGTGCAATGTAAAGCACACTTGGGTCTATCAGGTGTTGGCTCATGAGTCATGAGGAATCAGTGTGCATTCACTGTATGCTGTCAAGGCCAACCCCTTGCATATTACTTGGTGGTTAGTTGTGCTTATCAGTTGACAGCAGACCTTTTCTTCACATGTTAACTGGTGGAAGTGGGTGGGATTATAAGCTCATGTGACATACAAGCATGGCAGTGATGCAGATTTAAAACCCACATCGCTGCACACCACACTGTCTATGCCACAGAACTGAGAGTACTCCAAATTTTAGGTGGTGTACAGATGTGTAAATTAGGCTTTCTGCAACACTGATGGCACTGTTCAACATTTCAGAGGGTGGATGTGTGCTTGATCATCACCTAGATGTACACAAACACATCTTCATGCCTCATAAATAAAGGCTACCTACCTGTACAACCCCCCCTGCATGTGTGCATTTGCTAGCTTAACTCATTCAAACCTACAGCGGTGCCAAACTCATGTACACTGGCAGGCTGGACTGCAACTGGTTGGAGCTCTGAATCATAATTTTAAATGGGATGTTAGAAAATATTTTCAGTTAGACAAGCAGCAGTCTTATCTTTTTTGCTCAGCTTACATCATTTTCTCAGAATCAAGCTCACAGCACTGAACACTACAAATTCAGCAGTGCAGTTTAAGTTATGCCAACACAACAGCACTGGGGGTGGTCTGACTTTAAAACACTATAGGTTTGAATGACAAAAGGAAGGCCATTCAACTAGGACTGCAGATGTGGAGTGAAATATAGGACTATGTTCAGCCATCGAATGGAACTTTCATCGAATGGCTGAACATCGAGTTCATTCAGCAAACATTTGTTTCATCAACAGGGAGAGTAACTAGTTGGCCACCGCTTCCCCTACTGCCCTTTTCGCCACTGTAGTGTAGTCTGGGAGTTGGTATATATAGTTAGGGGGTGTGGTGGGATGAAGCCCCCACCTGGGTGGGTTTGAAATACTGCTGTGAGGCGCAATTGGAAGTGGTGGCTAACAAGTTACTTTCCCCGTCAATGAAATTAATGTTCAATAGACAGGGTTTGATGTTCAGCTGTTTGATGAAACTTCCATTCGACAGCTGAATATAGCCCAGTGAGATATACCATTTCAGGTTATATCTTTCAGGGGTGAATGAGGTAAAAGCTACTGTCATGCTGGACATACAGCATAAAACATGAGTACACGTGCATATGCACCACATGGCTTTGATACTAGGTGAGGTGTATTTTTCTTGTAAAGCAAATTTTAAGGCATGACACTAAGAAGCCTGTAAGAGCACTGCCACTGTAAAAACTAAGAGTTAATGGATACTGCCCTTTGGCATTCTGAACAGTGTCATAAAAACAAACGTTAGGTACATACCATAATGGTGGAACCGTGTGTTTCTTATTTTCATCCAGTTCAATATGTGGGATGTTGGATTTGGTCGGATCCGACTTCAGCGTCTTATACCACAGTACTGGATCCAAGTGCTCTGACTCCTCCTCTACCCACAATTCCCCTCTCCTGCCTGAATTACCTCAGACTGAGTTTGCTGGCTGACCTTAATTGTAGGAAATAATAAAGAAGGGTAAAGTAAAACCACTACATAAGCTAAGTGATACAAAGGTCAGACAGGGTCCAGAGAAGGTCTGGCCAAATGACAATTTAGGAAGGATGTAAGGGAAGTGAACCAGATGAAAATAAGACAACACAGATCTCTTGTTATGGTAAGTACATAACTGTCATATCTAATGTCTATTTTCATCAGATTCAACATGTGGGACAGATTCCCAAACTACCTAAAAGGGACTTGGGTAAAATTAAAGAAGGACATTCCTGAGGATGGCATAGCCAAAAGATGTGCGAATCCTAAACTGCACATCTAACTCAATGAGACATAAAGATATAAGCTGGAGACCAAGTCACTGCAGCATATATCTCACTGACAGGCACTCTTTCTGCAAACACTTTTGAAGTTGCCACTGCCATGGTAGAATGAGCCATAGGCTTTGATTGTAAGGACAGACCTTTTGGCTTATAAACAAATTAAATGCAGTCTACTACTCATTTTGATAGAGTCAGTTTTGGACATGGGTTGACCAAGGTTTGTCATGGAGAAGAATATGAACAATTGGTCTGATTTTCTGAAACCCTCAGTACAATGAAAATAGAACCTCAGTTGTCTATGGATATCTAAGGTATGCAGAGTATATTCTCTTTTGCTAGCAAAGTTTGGAAAGAAGACTTGCAAATCAGTCTGTCGGTTCAAGTTAGATTCCAAAGCTACTTTGGGAAGAAACGAGGAGTTTGTTCTCAGCGACACTGTTCTTGTGAAAAATAAGGAATGGAGGTTTGCAGGAAAGTGCTTGTAATTCTGCCACACAACTTTGTTGATGTAATAGCAACCAAGGCGACAGTTTTCCATGAAAACAAATTTAGATCTACTCAAGCTGTGGGCTCAAAGTTTTTTTGGGTTAGTGATTGAAGCAAAATTGTAACATCCCAAGGAGGGACTGGATCACAAACTGGGGGTCTCAATAAGTACATTACTCTAAGGAAAGCCATGGCCACTTTAAGAGAAGAAATTAATGTACCATTATGTCCTATGTTAAAATTTGAAATGGCGGTTATTTGGACTACAACTGTACAGCAACTAGAGCCCACCTTAAACAGGTCAAATAAAAACTCGAAAAACTCAGGTAAAGGGGCGGAAAAAGGGTCTAGCCTCTTTGAAGAGGCCCATACAGAAAAATGTTTCCACTTACTTTTGTAAATATTCTGGTTGAGACCCTTTGAGAAGTAGAGATTATATGAACTACTGTGGTAGAAAATCTGGCATCTCTGGCAGTTATTAAAATTGGAGAAATAAAACAGTGTAAGAAACTTCTCTGTGTGGAAGATTTTCAGTCCATATATTTCTAGTTAATCACTGTATATAATCAGATCAGACAACAGTAGTAGAAGTAGCGAACGTAAACTCGTCAAGTCAAAAAGTAATAATAGAAAATATATAATTCTACAGCATTACTAAGTATTCGAAAGTAATCCAAGCAAGGCAGGCAGTCTGTTTCCAGTCAAAAATCCTTTGAGTACACAGACAAGCGATCCAAGTAAAACAAAAATAGAGTAATAATTTCCTCACAAGCTTTCTAAATACATATATACTTTTTATCAGGCATGGGAGTGGTTTATTGTGCTGTAAAACAAAGTGTTATTGGTACACATGTTAAATTCACATCCCTTCCCCCCATCAGTGTGACATTCGAGCTGGTCCTGCTCTACCTAGTAGCTGTCATAATAATATATAACCCTAATGTACTTTAATGGTACATCTTATTTAACCAAATTATTAAGTAGATTATTAAGTCTGTGATTTTATATACAAGGCAATATACTACATGGCTGGAAATATATAAACCTTATATATTCCCTTGGAGAGCCCTTGTGCCAAAAGCAGAATAAATACTGCAGGTGTCCTGCAAGTGGAAGGCCCCAAATTGTAGACACACTAAGAATGTGGGTGTTGAGGCAGGACTTTATACCAAAAGAAGAAAAACATTTTGAAGTCAGTAGACTTTTCCATCAGAAGAAAATGTCTTTATCAATATTAGGATAAAAAAGGTTTGTAAATATATCTAACTAATATCTAGTCCTAAAAGCTAAACAAATACACTACAAGCAATACAGGTACAAAAAAGTCTACACTAACCTAAATAGTAGACAGTAACACTAAAACTATTACTTATCTCTAAGAAAGTCAATCTATAAGCTAAAGAGAGGAACAATACTTTCATTTTTCGGGAAAAAAGAATGGAGTTCTCGGTCACCACATCTGGTTAGGGAAGTGGCAAGTGAGGTCTGAAGTAATTCAGGCAGGAGAGGGGAATTGTGGGTAGGGGAGGAGTCAGAGCTCTCAGTCACAGTATCCAACAGGATGCGACAACCGACATGTTGAATCAGATAAACACAAACAACGATGGAGATACGATTAATTCCCTCTGCATACACTACATGCAAGCATGCCTCATGCTGACCCACATTCAAACACCAGAACTGTTCCTTTATGTGAATACGGGCAATGTAGAATTTTCAGCATTACATGCAATCCATTTTAAGATCTCTCTAAATGACTGCTACCATTCTGATTATACATCAAACTCTGCAGTTGTTTTCTATCAATATACTTACAGGTTTTGTTTCTGTTTTGTCTTTCAGGCTGAAGACAGGAGGGTCACAGAAGCCCAAAAGGAGAATCAGGGAGCTGTAGTACAGCAGCATGTATTGGGTGCAGTTTGGAAGGAGGTAAATGAGGAAATGGAACCACGTAGTGAGTCTCTTGCAACAGGATGCAGGCAACTTACGAGAGGAGGCAGACAGTTTTTTTTTCGCTTCTGCTCATGTACTACTGACTGTAGGCTCCTCCATGAATAGTTCCCCTTTTGTCATCGGAGGTACCCACACTGCGGCAGTGCCATCCTTTGACCCATACGGGGAAGGGATCTCCCTTCTGGGGTGAACTTTTCCAACAGGGATATTTCTAACTCCCTCTGGATAGGCACTGGGGAGTTCTACCTGCTGTGAACCTCCAAGCTGGATGGGGCCAGATGAGAAGCAGTCATACTGCAGCTTACAGTCTGTTTTTTTTTCTTTGAGGGTTGTACCTTCTTCTGACATATTAAGCATAGATGATCTCGGGGTGTGCAACAGCATAAGGAAAATACTCTCAACTACACGGTGATGTATTCCTCTCTGCCACCTCGTACTCCAAAGTAACATCTCTCCTTCTCTCACAGCCCCAGTACCACCACTAGGGCTTATGACACAGCATTGCCCTTAGCATCCCTCCATGCCCTCTCCCCAGGAAGAGGAAAGTAGAAAAGTCCTCATTACTTATTTTCCACCCTTGGCTGTCCCAAGTGCTCAAGCTGCTAAATGAACAGAGGTCACCAGGGTGGTAACCGAGATTAAAAAGGCTGACAATTGTTGAATTTGCTCATTACTCACTGAGGTGTATGGCATTCACTAAAAATAAATCAGTGTGAGCAGACTGAGCATATTCTGATGCAGATTTGCAGTACGGCAACTGATCACTCCATGGTTGTGCTAGACATCTATCAGGCAGTGTCTAGGATATGGGCAGGAAAATGGCCATTCAGCAGACTGTGGCCTAGACACTGGATGAACAGTGAGGACCAAACCGTGCCACAGATCAACTAACCAGCTAGTCCTCTATGCCTATTTGTAAGCATCAATAGTAAAAACATTTTTTAACCAACAAACACAAAGAGAAGATCAGCAATGAAGCTGCATCAAATGCCCCACATTGTCTGGTGAGCAATGTAAGCCATGCTGGCATGCAGTTGTCAAGTGATCTTTACATGAGGAACACTTGCCACTCCTGCAACCTCTGCCTGGATCTGGCTCTCAAATACCAATAAGTAAAGTGGCTGCTACACAATCCAGAGAGGGCATTTAAAGAGAAAACTGTACCATAAAATACATTACCAGAGAGAGACTTTTTATGTGGTCTTTGGAAGGATCTTTCTGTTTGTAGCAGTACCTATTTTTTGAAGGCTTTCTACGGGCATTCTTATCATACAATTATACTGTGTGTGTTTGATTTACATCTACATAATATAGGTTCATAGGTGTATACTAGGCTAATGGCCCTGGTGCCTTTACAAGCCTGGCCCATAGGATTACCTTGGCATCGTACCACCCGACCTAAGTTCCCAATGCCTTTGTCGAGTAGAGCCACTGGAGTGATCCCTAGGGTGAATTTTCTACTTCCCATCTACTCATCAAGATTTCTCTTGAAGAGGGTCAGTGAGGTGCTCTGTTTGACATGTATGGGAAATCTATTCCATAGCATGGGCAGTCTCTGGGTTATGAACCTGTCCCTCCAGCACGTTCTGTTGATTGTGGTAATGAGGTCAAAGTCTCTGGAGCGTGGGGTGTGGAGGGACTGGGATTTATTTAGATGTAGCATTTCTAACAGAGCTGGGTCAGACATGGCTTTGTAAGTCAAGCAGAAATCGCCTCTAAGTAGACGATATGAGACAGAGAATAGTTGGAGTTTTTTGAGTCTGTCCATACAGGACAAGTGTTTAAGGCCTAGGATCCTCTTTGTGAGGTACTTTTGCAGCCTCTGCAGTTGTTGCAGGTGTCTAGTGAGGTACATGTCAAATGGGGCATTGTACTCAATGATTGGCCTACTGAAGGAAGAGTAGAGGGAGACAATGACCTCTTTCTTCCTGGATGCAAAACCCTTAGTAATGAGATGTGCCACATGGAAGGACTTTATGACCACAGTGGCAATGTGGTGGTCAAAAGAGAGGCTGCTGTCAACAACCTGTGTTCCCAGATCTCATATAATGCCTTCTGTGTTCAGTGGACTACTATCGATGTGGTAATTCATGGGAACTGGGTTTTTCCCAAAGGGGATGACGACACATTTTTTGGTATTGAGCTTAAGGCCATGGATCTGACACCAGTCGTTGGTCTCAGTGAGGCCTTTCTGTAGGATGTCAACATCACTTGGGGAGTTAATAATGGCTCCCAACTTGAAAACGTCTGCAAACTTTGTCAGTCAGAGTCCCTTCGTGTTGGCCTGGACATCTGAGAAGTAGATACCAAACAGGAGAGGACCAGGACCGATCCCTGTGGGACTCCACTTGTGATTGGTCGGTAGTCTGACTTGGAGTCAGCTACTTTCACACTGTGGGTTCTATCTGTGAGCCAGTTTGCAACCCACCTAGTGATACAGGGGTTAATGCCTAGCTTAGTGAGTTTTTCTATGATTCCTGAGTGGGGAATGGTATCAAAATGGATCAAGGTAGGCTGTATGAACCACCTTGCCTTCATCCACAGTTCTGGTGACTAACTCAAAGTCGTTGACCAAGTTGAGCAACCATGATTATACCCTTCACAAAAATAAACTGTATGGGATCCAGAGTTTGGAAATTCCTTATATCCTTGTTTATTAGGTTCATGATGATGCATTCCATAGCTTTGCATATCAGACTTGTCAGGCTAATGGGGCGAAAGTTCCCAGGGTCTGTAGTCGCTAATCCTTTGTGGTTCATAGGTCCATAGGTAGGTACTAGGCTACTGGTCCTGGAGCCTACATAAGCCTAGCCAAAAAATGTACCCTGGCTTTCGCCACCCAAGAAAATTATTTTCCTGTGCCCCTGTCGAGCATAGCCACAGAAGTGATCCCTGGGGTGAATTTCCCATTTCCCATCCAATCATCAAGATTTTTCTTGAAGAGTGCTAATGAGGAGCTCTGTTTGACATAGATAGTTAGTCTGTTCTAGAGAATGGGAAGTCTCTGAGAGAGGAATCTATCCCTCCAGCATGTTCTGTTTATTGTGGTGACAAGGTTTAGATCCCTAGAGCGTGTAGCTCGGAGGGATTGGGATTTCTTTAAGTGGAGCATGTCCAGCAGCTCTGGGTTTGACATAGCTTTGTATGTTAGGCAGAGATCGCCCCTGAGTAGGCGATATGCAATGGAGTAAAGCTGTAGTTTTTTGAGACAGTCTGTTTAGGACATCTGTTTGAGGCCAGTAATCCTCTTTGTGAGATATTTCTGTGGTCTTTCCAGTTGTTGTAGATGTCTTGTGAGGTACTTACCAAAAGGGGTGTTGTACTCTATAATGGGTCTAATGAGTGATGAGTAGAGGGGAACAATGACCTCTTTTTTTCTGGATGATAATCCTTTTGTGATGAGATGTGATTATCAAAGGAGAGACTACTGTCCACCTGTGTCCCAAGGTCTCATCACATTTTCGGCATTAAGTAGACTACCAGCTATGTGGTAGTTCATGGGTACAGAGTTTTTACCAAAGGGGAGGACAATACATATTTTGGCATTGAGCTTCAGGCATTGGCTTTGACACCAGGTATCTGTCTCAGTGAGCCCCTTTTGTAGTTTGTCCACATCGTTAGGAGTTTCGATTATGGCTCCTAGTTTGCAGTCATCTGCAAACTTTGTTAGCCAATGACCTTCTGTGTTAGCCTGCACTTCACAGAAGTAGATACCAAACAGGAGAGGACCCAGGAATGAACCTTGTGGTACTCCACTTGTCACTGGTCTGAAGTCGGATTTGGAATCCTCTACTTTCACAGTGTGGGTTCTGTCCGTGAGCCAGTTGGCAACCCATCTTATGACATAGGGATTTATATCTAGTTTAGCGAGCTTATCTATAATTCCAGAGTGGGGGATGGTGTTGAAAGCCTTGGCGAGATCTAGATAAGCTGTGTGAATCATTTTACCCTCATCTATGACTTTGGTGACTGCTTCAAAGAAGTCAATCAGGTTTAGGAGACATGATCTGCCTTTTACAAATCCAAACCGGGTAGGGTCCAGAGATTGGAGATTACCAATGTCTTTATTTATGAGTTCCACGATGATACTTCCATGGCCTTGCAGACCAGGCTCGTCAGGCTAATGGGGCGGTAGTTCCCTGGGTCCATCGTGGCTCCCCCTTTGTGGAGTGGGATAACCGTCACAGTGTGCCATTCAGTGGGTACAAAGCCTGAGGTGAGGCTATGATTGAACATGGTACTTAGATAGGGTGCCAATTCATTCTGTAGTTCATGTAGAATGCAGCCTGGGATATTGTCAGGTCCCATGGATGCTGTGTTCTTGGCTTTGGTGAGTGTGTTTTTTTACCTGTGCAGCCGTGATTATAGGAACTTTGCATTCTTCCGGTATAGAGATGGGCCCTCTAGGGGGTGAGAGGGGGGTAAAGTTAGCACTGAACCTCTCTGCTAAGATGTTGGCAATATCAGTTGGTTCAGTATATTCAGTGCCATTGTGCTGTAACTCAGAGCAGATCTGAGTGTTCCCATTGAGATTTTTGACATAGCTATAGAATGCTTTGTGGTTGCCTTTAGAGTCAGTGGCAATTTTGTTTTTGTAACTAGCTTTGGAGGATTTTATGAGGGATCTCAGCTTCTTACTGAGGTTGACCAGGAAGTTCCTCCAGTCATGGGATTTTACTCTTTTTTTGCAACAGTTTCTTTCTCCTGTTGTACAGTTTGTTTATGGCAGAGGATCAACAAACTGGCTTCCTTTTTTTGGAGGATAACATCTTGGTTCTATTTGGGATAGCATGATCCATGCACTCATGTAAGTGCTTATAAAGTGCATTTGTGTAGGATTCGGCAGTCATACCTCTATTGTCCGTCTGCATGGGTGTCATGAAGTTTGCCACTTCTGTCTTAAGAAGTGTGAAGTTGGCTTTGCAGAAGTTTTTTATGATGGTTTCCCTAATTGGGGGTGGGGGTGAGATGTGGATGTCTAGGCTGATTAGCTTGTGGTCGGATCTGACCAACGAGGAATTGACCTCTGGTGTGGAACACCAGTTTCCCATGTTGGTAATGACCAGGTCTAGGATACTGCTGCCCCTGGTGGGGGTGTGAATAAGTTGATCCAAGGCATTGGAATTTATGAATTCTAGAAAACGTTGAGCAAAAGATTTGGTACATTAGTAGTTTTCCCAGTTAATGGTGGGGTAGTTGAAATCGCCCATTATTAGGGTGGTGGGTTGTACCCTAATACTTTCCAGTGTATCAAGAAACGAGGAGTGGGAATCCTGGGGCATGGTGGGGGGTCTGTAGCAAGCTACAATTTGGATTGCGGTCTTGCCCAGAGTTACTTGCACTTGGATAATCTCGGATGCATTATGCTGTGCAACTAGCCTGGAGGTGTGGATATCCTTAATGAATATGGACACGCCTCTGCCTTTAGTGCATCGTTCTGGGTTAGGTGGCCGAAAGGTGTGGTATGAACTGTAGCCTGGTAATGCAGGGGTGCTCTCTGGAGCTTTGAACCAGGTCTCTGTCACTGCACAGATGTCAATGTTCTCCATTTTAAGGAGTGCCTCGAGTGAGTGCATTTTGAAGTTTAGACTTCTAGCATTGAGTAGCATTACCCTCAGATTTTGCTTGCTTGTACCTGTTACAGTGGTGAATTTGCCATTTGAACCTTGCCTAAAAAAGGCACTATAGGGGTGGCAAGAGCCTTAGCCAGTATCTGGAATCCTAAGGGCAACAGGTGCAGGCCATCTCTGGCAAAGCATCGTGGTCTGTTGATCATGTCGTCCCAGGCAGACAAATACTGGATCCCCTTAGAATGACACCAGAAGCTTAGCCAATTGTTGAAGTCAATCATTTTGTCCTTGCACTGTGGTATCATTCTGGGTGATGGCAGGATGCTACTCAGGGTTAGGGTCATACCTGCCTGGGATACAAGATTGCAGAGCTCCTCCATGTCTCTTTTCATGTAGTCCAGGGAGGTATGTCTCAGGTCATTCACACCAACATGGACAATGACAGTGTCATATTTGTAGTTATTGTGGAGTGACCTGAGTGCATGCGTCATGTGGCGGATCCTGGCACCTGACAGGCAGCTGACAGTAACTTTCTCCTTGTTTAGTCTAGTGAGTGGAACATCATTGTGCCTGAGTATATAGTCACCTATGACTAGAGTGTTGGGTACGTTGTTATGCCTTATGGGCTGTGGTTGAGTGGCACACTGAGTTTGTGGGCTATGTGTCATTTGGGTTGTGTTGGGGGGGTGGAGTTTGCTTGGACAGGGGTGACTATAGCAGTGCACCATTCGGTAGTGACAAAGCCTGAGGTGAGGCTGTGACTGAACAGGGAACTCAGGTGAGGTGCCAGTTTACTCTGTAGTTCATGTAGAACACAGCCAGGGATATTGTCAGGTCCCATAGAAGCTGTATTCTTGGCCTTGGATAGTGCTGTTTTAACATGTGCAGCAGTAATACTGGGTGTCTGGCAATCTATTGGTATTGTGATTGGTCCTTTGTGGGGGGGTAAAGTTGGCACTGAATCTGTCGGCCAGTATACTGGCAATATCTGTTGGTTCAGTATAGGAGGTACCATTGTGCAGTAGATCAGAGCAAATCTGGGTATTGCCATGGAGATTCTTTACATAACTACAGAAGGCCTTGTGGTTGTCTTTACCATCTGCTGCAATTCTGTTTTCATAGCTAGCTTTAGAGGATTTAATGAGGGATCTCAACTTTTTGTTGAGGCTGATAAGGGAGTTTTTCCAGTCTTGGCACTTCACCTTATGCTTCATCAGTTTCCTCCTTCTGTTGTAGAGTTTGTTTACAGCAGGGGACCGCCAAATTGGCTTCCTTTTTTGGGGGAGAGCATCTTGGTTCTATTGGGTAAGGCAAGATCCATCCATTTATGTATGTGTTTGTACAGCGCATTGGTGTATGATTCAGCGGTCATGCAACTATTCTCCATTTGCATGGCTGCCGTGAAGTTAGCCACCTCTGTTTTTAGGAGCCCACAGTTAGCTTTGGAGAAGTTTTTCATGGTGGTTACCTTTGCGGATGGGGGAGGGGTGGGAGGGATGTGGATTTCCAAGGTGATTAGTTTGAGGTCAGATCTAACCAGGGAGGAGTTGACTATTGGTGTAAAGCAATGGTCGCACATGTTAGTAATGACCAGGTGAAGGATGTTGCTACCTCTAGTGGGGGTAAGAACGAGCTGGTCCAGGGCACTGGAATTAATGAATTCCAGAAAATGTTGGGCAAGTGTATTGGTACATGAGCAGTTTTCCCAGTTAATGGAGGGGTAGTTGAATTCGCCCAGTATGAGAGTGTTAGGTTGTACCCTAATATTCTCCAGGGTGTTTAGGAATGTGGAGTGTGAGTCTTGGGACATGGTTGGGGACCTATAACAGGCTACGACCTGAATCGCTATCTTACCCAATGTTGGCTGTACCTGAACTATCTCTGATGCGTTATGTTGGGCTACCAGTCTGGAGGTGTGTGTATCCTTTATGAATATGGTAACACCACTGCCTTTGGAACTTCCGTCCAAGTTCTGGGGCTGAAAGGTGTGGAATGAGTTATAGCCTTTTAGTGCAGGGGTTCTTTCTGCTCCCTTGAACCAGGTCTCTGTTACAGCACAAATGTCGATGTTCTCCATTTTAAGGAGTGCTTTGAGCAAGTGCATTTTGATATTTAGTCTTCTAGTGTTGAGCAGCATGACCCTCAGATTGCATTTGTTTGTAGCTGTTATGGTGGCAATTTGGACTTTGAACGCCACCTAAAAAGGCACTACAGGGGTGGTAAAAGCCTTGGCCAGTATCCGGAATCCCAGGGGTGACAGATGCAGGCCATCTTTGGCAAAGCATTGAGGTCTGTCAATCATGTCATCCCAGGCAGATAGATACTGGATCCCCTTAGAATGACACCAGAAACTTAGACAATTGTTGAAATCAATCATTTTCTGCTTGTACTGTGGTATAATTCTGGGCGATGATAGGATGCTGCTCAGGGCTAGGATCATACCTGCCTGGGCTACATAATCTGAGAGGTCCTCCATGTCTCTTTTCATGTAGTCCAGGGAGGTACGTCTCAGGTCATTCACACCCACATGTACAATGACAGAGTCATATTTGTACCTGTTGTTGAGGGACCTGATTGCATGCGTTACTTGACGGATCCTGGCACCTGATAGGCAGATGACTGTTACTTTCTCCTTATTCAGCCTAGTGATTTGGACATCAGTGTGCCTCACTATCGAGTCACCTATAACTAGTGTGCTGGGCATGCTGTTTTGCCTTAGGGGCTTTGGTTGAGTGACACACTGTTTAGGAGAGTTATGTGTCTTGTGATTAGTGTTGTGTTGTGGTGATCGAGTGCACTTCTGCCTTGGAGTTCTCTGCGGTTTGGGTAGATTTTTATTGAACGCCTCTGGGAAGGTGGGTGGGTGGTTTGTGTTTTTATGTGAAGGGAGTGCTGGTATGTGTTCTGGACCATATTTGTATCTATGCAATACAACCCAAGAGTAGATCCAATAGTCAGTGACTTGGGGATGAACAAAGACAAAAACCTGTCCTTCAATTACCATGTGTGTACGGTTATTAAGGAAGTTATTCTGTATTGCACAACTTATAATCAGGGGTAATGGCATCTAAGTCCAAGGAAGTCATCGTTCCACTATATTCAGCCCTCATCAGACCAATCGTACAACACCCCTTTCAGTATGTATCTGACCAGGCACATGCAACAACTGGAACATCTACAGAGGTTCCTCAAAAAAGAAATAGAGTTTAAGCAATAGAACCCATATGAACAGCCTCAAAGCCCTATCCCTGTACTCGGTCTCTAGAAACTGTTGAAGGGAGATCTACACCTAACACACAACACATCCTTGGAGCTCATTCTAATGAACCTTCTGCATGACAGCAAAACAAACAGCATCAGAATTACCTGATCTACGTATTTAAACCTTGCTTGTGACATAAATAAGCCATGTTGAAGGGACAAGTATGTGTCTCAGACACTATCCCTTCTCTGTAATAAGCTGCAAATCCATATGAAGCAGAGTTCTTTACTAACTCAGTTCAAGCATACCTTGGACCAGTGCATGGGAATCGAAAAACACCCCTGGTGTGGGACGTATATCAGTAATGGACAGAGGCAGCCTATAGATGCCTGACCACCCAAGCCCTAGCCTACATACTAAACCTAAACTTGTCAGATACAATTGAGATGCATGGTTAGGCTTAAAAAGGCCCTTGTAGTCATTAACCTATTATACACCTATGAACCATATCAATGTTAAGTAAAATTCTTGTTTTAAGGGTCCTGGAAAGTGATTCGTTGCAGCCTTACAGTTGGGTTGTTATACTAGCTTATGACATATCTTTATTTTCTTCGTTACTTATTTGCCATTTATGTGGTAGACCACCGACAACACACTACAATCAAGACAGACCTCATACACAGTCTATTTCTCATCTCATACTTGTGTTCTCCCATTAAAAAGAATTGGGCCCACCTGACTTCTGTTGTGATTCTATTTTGCTTCATATTCTGTGTCATGGTGTCCTCCATAGTTCTCAATCTTTCACATCAATAACCAGGAACAAAGACAGAAATAATTAAGCACAAGTCACACAATAAAGACACTTTCTTAAAGTGACATGCCCTTCCCCTAATCGGTCTACTGGTTAGTCTGAATGGGCAGTTATTTCTGCTGAGGCTCCGCTGGTTTCCTCCCAGGCCATAGCATGCCATCTTCTTCGGTCTCAGGACAATGTTTTCAAGATCTGGTAGTCCCACTGCAGCCCTCATGAAAGTACAACCACAAAGATAAGTTTGGTACTGATAGTGCAATGTGAGATAAACTTTTAGTTATATACTTACCATAAAGATAGATGTATGTGATCCATCTCGCCTACATTCATTACTGACGGGCTCAGAGCCTAGAGTCGGCTCCGACTCGGCCACTATAACTAGCACGAAGTCTCTCATTGGCTGAGCTAACCCTGTATCCCAGGATGCATCATGCCCAAGCCCCCAGATCTTGTTTGCCCCAATATTATTTTCCCACATACACCAAACCACAAGGGTATATATGTAAGAGGAGAGAAAAAATAATATCCTCAGAGGAATCAGAATACAAGTTTCCTCCAAGTCCAACAGGTAGGGGGAAGGAGGGCGGGTACGTAAGAATGTAGGCGAGATGGATCACATACATCTATCGTTAACTAAAAGATGTAATGTCATCCTATCTCGCCTACATTCATTACTGTCGGGACAGCGTCCCTAGCACCTAAATCCCGGGAGGCTCACTGGAAAACACTCCTGAGCACTGTGGAACCAAAGGAAGCCCGACCTCTAGAGGTCACGTCCAGTTTGTAATGAGAAATAAAGGTAAGTGGAGAAGTCCAAGTAGCCGCTGCACATATCTCATCTATGGATAGTCTAGCATGAAAGGCCACTGAAGTTGACATAGCCTTGGTAGAATGCCCCTTAACTGGAAAGGGATGATCCTTACCCGCTAATACATAGATAAAAGAGATGCAGTCTCTGATCCACTTAGCTATGGTGCCCTTAGTTACAGATCTGCCAATTCTATTGTCTGAAAAGGACACAAACAACTGATCTGATTTCCTCTCCTGTTGTGTCCTATTTAAATAAAACCTCAGTTGTCTATGCACATCCAACTGGTGAAATCTGTATTGTTGGAAATCTTTGTTGGAAAACCGTGGAAAAAAGACTGGTGGAGACAAAGGGCAGAAGAGACCTTAGGGAGAAAAGAAGGATTAAGTCTCAGAGATACTCTGTCCTTATGAAAAATTAAGAAGAAAGTTAAAAATGGGCAGGCGAGGCAATAATTCAATGCTGTAAACAAAGTTTGCAAAGTTTAAAACACACGCGTTTAACACAAAGCGCTTTCTTTCGGTTCCCGGTTCCGAGCTTATCAAAGTACAATGAAAGTGATATTAATACATGTCTTATGGCAAATTGGTGTTGACATTCTCAATTATAAAATTGAGACTGGAGATTTTAAATCGACATTGGATTGTGGTTTGTTTTTTTATTAGATTTAAATCATGCAGTGGAAAAAGAAATATTAATGAGAAGACAACAAGGGCAGGCCACTGAAGGACATGGAGAAAAAAAGGAACAAAGGCCAATAGACATTGCATCAAATGTAAAATGATAATATTGAGCCCCACTCAAAACAATGTATAGATGAACTTTGATATATCAAATCAAGTCTGAATTAATACCGCAATGAACTGACAGGGTTTAGACAGGAATACTGCAATGGGCAAGGGTAAGCTATTTACATTGAACAAGAAGTTTTAAATGGAGAAAAATTTATATGAACACTCATGACATAATAGAAAAAGATAGAACATAGATATTTCTAAAAGAAAAACATTGCTATGTCCAAGTCATTAACATGTCCAAATCTAAAAATCAAAATTCATAACTCTTAGCAATGAAAGAGAAAGTGAAAGAGGAATCTATTTTGAATCTAAGGAATTAACATGGCAACTAAGCATAGATGCAAAAAAAGCCCTGGATTAATGATGACAAATTAATAAGCTCAATTTTAAAAAACAAATGAGGTTTTAACAAGAATAGTTCTTGGGAAGATTAACTAAACATTAATTTGTAGTTTCCAAAAATTTTTTTAGCATTTTTTAAGAGTTTTTTTAGAGTAGACAGTAACTTAGTATATATTTTAATATATTTAAATAACATTATTACAAATCTTGCTGCTATTAAGGTTCGCTTTTATATAACATTAACATTTATACATTTACGTTGCTTTTGCTGCTATATACATAGAAAATTGTAAGATGTATCAATTTTGCCTTATTTTTCTTTTTCTCCCCCCTCTCCTCCCTTCCCCTTCTGTTTTTAACAATATTCCATGAAAATTACATTCCACAAAATTTTCAGTCATATTTTTTTATAATATTTAAATTTAAATTCCTACAAACATAAACTTTTACTTAACCACTGCTTATTTATTTTATTAAATTTAATTCAATACTATCAATTACTATAAATATATTACATTTATTTATTCCCATTTGTACTTACATGTCGGTATGATACGACGATGAAGCGCTTGTTAACGTGTGTTAAGCGTTTTTAATAAACTTGCAACCAACTTTACAGCATTGGAATTTATATTGTCCGCTTCCGCCATCTTATGAAAAATTAAATAAGGAGGTTTAACAGAAAGGGCTTGAAGCTCCGATACTCTTCTGGCTGAAGTTATGGCTACCAAGAAGGCAGTCTTCCATGACAGAAATTTCAATTCGCAGGAGGCTGCCGGCTCAAAGGGAGAAGACGTCAAAGCTCAGAGTACCACATCTAAATCCCATGGCAAGACGGGTTGCGAAACCGGAGAGCGAAGCAACCAGGCTCTTTCAGAAAGGCTTTACACAGCTTATGACCCATGAGGGAAGGCTCATGTGCAACATGATAATTGGAGATTGCTGTCAACTGAACCTTTATAGTAGAGGCAACCAAGCCCTGACTAAAGAGTGTTGCTAAGAAATCTAACACCACCGACACCGGGGCTGTAAGGGGATCAAGATTACGTTGCTGAGCCCAAATTGCAAATCTCTTCCATTTACTAGAGTATATTTTCCTAGTCGAAGACTTGTAGGAGGAAGACAGAATATGTACTACTTCCGGGGTAAAGATATGCTGTCTGACTAAGGTCGGAAGTGGAGGAGCCAGGCAGCGAGCTTGAGTGTTCGTAGGGATGGATGGAGCTGTCCTGACTGATGAGTCAATAGGTCTGGAGCTGGGTCCAGAATCCAAGGACCATCCATCCCATACTTCCGAAGGAAGGGGAACCAAACTTGACGGGGCCAGTGTGGTGTGATCAAAATCATCTTGCTTCCCAAGCAGGTAGCCTTCTGAATCACTCTTGGTAGAAGAGGGACCGGCAGGAAGGCGTAGAGCAGACCGGAGGGCCAATTGTGGACTAAAGAATCCCTGGGTGACTCCCCCTGTGGGGGGATCAGAGTGAAAAAATTGCTGCACTTTGCATTCAGGGGGCTGGCAAAGAGGTCGCAGCAGGGAAGGCCCCACTTGGAGAAGATCTGAGCAGCCACTCTGTTATTCGGGGACCACTCATGAGGCATCAGAATAGCTCTGCTCAGCCTGTCTGCTATCACATTGGACTTCCCCGGAATGTGCGTTGCCACTAGAAAGCGCTGGGAAGTGATCGCCCAATTCCACACTCTCATGGCCTCCCTGCAAAGGGGGTAGGACTTGGTTCCTCCCTGCTTGTTCAGATACCAGACAACCAACATATTGTCAGAAAGAATCGCAATAGATCCCCTGGGAAGAGAGCTGTGAAGTGCCTGCAATGCTAGAAGCACCGCTCTCATCTCTAGAACATTGATATGCAAATGAACCTCGTGGTCTTGCCATGTACCTTGGACCGTCTCTCCCAGATAATGCCCCCCCCACCCTATCTGGGAGGCGTCCATGGTTACTGTGGCAATAGGGGACGGGGGGGCTCAAGGGTCTCCCTTGATCCAGATTGGAAGAGAGAAGCCACCAATGCAGATCCTGCCAGCATCTCTCCGTGATGAGAATCGGATGGGACAAGGGGCGTTCCTGATATGACCACTGGGCCGAAAGGAGCCACTGAAGTATTCGCATGTGTAACCCAGCTAGCGAAACTACGAGAATGGTAGCCGCCATTGATCCCAACAACTGAAGAACCATCCTGGCTTGGGCTTTTCCCCGGGGTAGTAAAGACAGGACTTGGGCCTGTAATACTTTTATTCTCTCTGTCGGCAAGAAAGCTCTCATCTCTACAGAGTCTAGCTCTGCGCCGATAAAGGCAACACGCTGTGATGGCAGCAATACAGATTTTGCCCAGTTGAATGAAATCCCTAGAAGATGGCCCAATTTGACAGTAGCTCTCGTGGCTTGAACAAGTAGATGCCTGGTGGGGGGCGGTGAGGAGCCAGTCGTCTAGATAAGGAAACACCTGGAATCCTAGACGTCTCAGGTGAGCTGTCACCACTGCCAGACACTTGGTGAACACCCGAGGGGCTGTGGTGAGACCAAAGGGCAGGGCCCAAAATTGAAAATGACTGGCTCCCAGCCGGAAGCGTAAATGATTCCTGGAAGCCTTGTTTATCTTGATGTGGATAATAGGCATCCTTGAGATCAAGGGAGCACATCCATACTCCTTTTTCCAGCAATGGGAAAATGGATTGCAAAGTGACCATTCGGAACTTGGACTTCTTTACAAAGCGGTTTAGATGGCTGAGATCCAGAACGGGTCTCAATTCCCCTGCTCATTTTGGCACCAAAAATAACCTTGAGTAAGTTCCTAATCTGATCTGGTCTGCGGGGACTGGTTGGATGACTCCTTTTTCTGGCGGCTTTGAGACCTCTATAGCTGCCTGATCCCGTTGACTGGGTGGAACGTCCGGGATTTTTCTTGATGGCGGGGGGAACGACGAATAAAGGGAATGGTGTAACCTCCGGTGATGATACGAAGCACCCATCGATCCTGAGTAATGGACTCCCAGGCCTGAAGATGCTCCGAAAAACGACGCCCGACTGGCTCCGGAGACGCACAGTTGGTCAATCCCTCAGGGATGTTGGTAGGAGGAACCACGAAAGGACTTGTGGTCTCTTGTATTGCAGGGGCCTCCACTGCCTCTAGGGTGACGCCTTCCATTAAAATTCCCCCCTCCTGTGCACCTGGAGGGGGGGGTCACTTTGATGGGCAGGGGAAGACTTTTGAGACTTTCTGAACCACATTTTCCCTCCCCTCTGAGCCTTGGGATAAGGTCTAGTGGGAAGCGAAAAACGGGCCCCAACGGCAGACAAAGTCTTACCCTCCTGCTCACATCTAGTGAGGGTGTCTTTCCCTTTGGGTCCAAAAAGGAAGGACCCATCGAATGGGGAGTCCGTGAAAGAAGACTTGAAAGCCTCCGCAAAATGACACAAGCGCATCCAAGCTTGCCTCCTAAGGGCTACTCCCGAACTCGCTGCTCTTCCCGTCCCCTCGGCTGCATAAGATATGAGCCTCATGGATGAGTTGATGGAAGAAAGGGTAGACAGCTGGGCGTTAACAGACTGGGCCAACGCCTCAGGCAAGTTACCTGACAGGGTATCTCCAAACTCCTTTATGAGATCTCTTTGGAGCCACGTAAAATGACACAAGTAATTCAGCGACCGCAATGTAAAGGTCGCTGAAGACAGGGTACGCTTCCCATACCTATCCATACTCCTAGACTCCTTATTAGGAGGATGGATGGAAGTAGAAGCCCCTGCCACGTCCTGCTGGGTGGCAGATGCCACCACCATAGCATCGACAGGTACTCCCTTGGTCAAAAATTCTTTTCCAGGAGGTGCAGATAAGAACTTATTGGGGCGGCTAGGAACTGGCTCCACAGAATCAGGGTGTTCCCACACCCTTCGACAAATAAGATCCAATAATTCATCGAAGGGTGGAGACACCCAGGAGGTGGAAGGCTGGGCTCCGAAGGCCTTGAGGAAGACTGAATTCTCCTCAGAAGGGTTTTTGGATGGACAGTCGCCCCGCTGTCTCAAGATCTCCAGGATATCAGAGAACGAGACATCATCAGAGGACGACTTCGGGGACCCTTCTGCATCATTGAGGTCGGTGTCTGAGGTGACAGACTCATCTGGGGAGTCTATGTGCTTCCTCTTACACAACTTCTTCCTGGGAGGCTCTTCAGGCATAGACTCTGAAGGGCCCTCAGAAAGTAGGGGACCACACATGGAGGTATCCTCAGGCCTAGGAGCCCTGCTGTCCAGAGATAGGGGGGCACCAGAAGCTCTAGTCGCAGCATCTAGGGAAGGAGTTGCTGATTCAGGTGAAGTCACTATGGACTTGGCCAGTGTGCTCCTCATAGCCTCGAAGGCAGGTCCACCAGAATCGGATGAAAAACCTGCCTCCGAGACCATGAACGGAGTCAGGGTACCCCTAGCCGAAGCACCAAGGGGGAGGCTCGGAGCCGCAGTCTGAAGCCCCGATGTATCCCCCTCGGGTTCGACTGAGGACACCCAAGTACCGAAACCTGTAGAAGGAATGGAAAAGGTTGGAGCCGATGTCGGATCCGAAAGACTAGCAGGAGGTTTCAGAGCCGACCCAGGGACTTCACTCAATTTGGTAGACTCCGGCTCCGATGACACCGAGGTTGTTGGAGGAGGAAGAAACAGAACCGATATAGTAGCTGGCACCGGAGCCGACTGGGCTGGAGCCGAAAACACTTTAGTTAGCACTGGCGACTGGAGGAGCCTCTGGACCACCCTATCGACATCCGAATCCGAGAGCCTGGAGGACTTGGAGGAGACAGACGGGGATCGAGAAACTTTCTCTGTCAGAGCCGAGACAAGACTGGGGGAACGGCTCTGAATTGGCTCCAAAAGGATCGGAGCCGAAGTAGGCTTGAGAACCACTGCGACCACCTTCACCGACGACCGTGGAGTCGAAGAAGCCGACCCCGCAACAGACAATACTTCCTGTGGCTCCGAAACCAGTGGAGCCGAGGAAGGAGACATAGGCCTTGGACAGTGCTTCCTGCGGCTCCGAGACCAGTGGAGCTGAGGAAGGAGATGTAGTTTTAGACCTTTTCTCTGGTAGCTCCGATGAACTAGTTGGAGTCGGAGACTTCATTTTAGACTTGGACCTGGATTTCTCAGAGGGAGGAGAGAACACAAAGTTTTCTCAAAGGAGGGTTTAATCAAACCCTTGAGGATAATTTTATTTTTTCTCTCCTGTAAGACCCTGGCAGAGAAAGCATGACACACAGTGCAGGATTCCTGCAAGTGTATGGCACCGAGACAATATACACAAATGGCGTGGCCATCAGTCAGCGACATCTTATACACACATTTGGCGCATTTTTTAAAGCAAGATGGCTTATGTTCTTTTGGTTCCTTGCCCGACATAAGGAACACAATCCACAAGCAGCAACAATATTTCAAATTTACACAATAAATCACACGAAGCACACTCAGCAACACAAGGTAGGGAGGGAGGAAAGGGCTCTAACTTAAACGCCCGAACACTAACAACACAAGATAGGGCAAAGGCCCTCTAACTTAAATGGGCCTAGCCCACCAAATAGAAGGATTAACCAACAACAAACGCAATCCCACAACAAGATACAACAGACAACGTAGCTATTAGAATAGCTTTTTTGGTATAATAAACTTGAAGCTATAAGTTCAAAAACAAAAGAGAGGGTACTTAGCCACAGCTAAGTCGAGACCACGTCGTTACTCTAGGAGTGGCAAACGAGATCTGGGGGTTTGGGAGTGATGCATCCTGGGATACAGGGTTAGCCCAGCCAATGAGAGACTTCGTGCTAGTTATAGTGGCCGAGTCGGAGCCGACTCTCGGCTCCGAGCCCGTCAATAATGAATGTAGGTGAGATAGGATCACATTACATCAAAAATTATGTACTTAACCATAAAGATAGATCCGTGTTGTCTTATTTTCATACTTTTCATCCAGTTCAACCTTTGGGTTGTCAGATCTTATCATGGTGCCTTTTCTGAAGCTTCTAACCTAGGGCTCTGACTCCTCCCTTACTCATAATTTCCCTCCAGTCCACCTTAGTACCTCAGATCAAGTTTGCCAGATATATCATTTGAAAAATCCATCTACAACCATAATGGTAGAAAATACAAATAGTAAAGTCACAAAAAAGACAACAGGAAAGAGAGCTGTTAAAGAGACAGGTTCTCACGTGAGGTCTACCTGGTCACCAGGAGCTGTCAATGAGAATATTGGGAGGGTGAACATGGGAGGGATGTTGAACCAGATGAAAATAAGACACCAAGGATCTATTATCATTACATAACTTTCGTATCCATTATTGTCTATTTTCATCTGATTCAACCTTTGGGACAGATTCCCAAGCTGCCAATCACTTGGGTGGTATCAAGGAAGGACATTCCTGAAGATGGTGGAATCAAAGGATGAAAGTGATCTAAACTGTACCTCCAGTTTATAATGAGACACAAAGATGTGAACTGTGGACTAAGTTGATGCCATAGAAATATTATCAAATGAAATTCTATTCATAAAGGCTGCAGAGGTAGTTACTGTTCTTGTGGAATGAGATTTGGGTTTTTACTGCAAGCAAAAGAAATACACTCTGACAACAGGTTAACTTTAAAGGCATCCTTACCTAGTTTTGCCCTGGAGAAAGCTACAAACAGTTGGTCTGACTTTCTGAAGTCCTTTGTTCTATGAAGATAGAACCTGACTTGATGAATATATACCATGTGCAATATATACTCTCCTTTGTTTGAGTCTCTTGGGAAGAACACCAGTAGGTCAATAGACTGATTCAGATTTGCTTTGGATATCACCTTAGGGAAAAAGATGCACTTGATTCTTAGCACCACTCTGTCTTTATGAAAAACTATAAAAAGAAGCTTACAAGAGAGAAAAGATCGGAAATATGTCTTGCTGAAGTGACTGCAACTAGGAAAATTGTCCTCCAAGAATGAAATTTTAGGTCTGCAGAAGTTGCTGGTTCAGGGAGGGGAATTAAGGTTTGTAACAAAAGAGGGAATAGGATCTCTAATTGGGGTTCTCAGCAAAAAGGTTCATTTGAGGAAGGCCATGGAAATTTTCAGATATGCTGCAGAGGTGTCATTTTGTCCAATATGAAAATTGAGTAAAACAAAACCGGGAAGTTAGCAGCAAGTAAAGTCACCCAAGCCAAGCAATACTTTTAAACCTTCAAGGGGTGTAGTGCTCAAAATGAGAAGGTACACTAAATAACCTAGTCACCTGCCATTTAAGTTGACTCTTATTTTTTATGACAAAATAACAAACAATAACATATACATATAGGGAGGCTTTTTATAACTTCCAATACTGTTACGTTAGTAACTTTATTACTTGCTAGCTAGTATTTTGACCTTTTTGTATTTTTAATATTATTTATGTGGATTTTATTCCTTTTTATTTTGTGATTACTACTTGATGGTGTATAAATTTTTTTGTGTATAAGCGTTGAATGACAAGGATTGCTTGTCAAGGAATGACGTCATTGGAACACACCCCTTGAAGGTTTAAAAGTATTGCTTGGCGCCAAACCTATGCATTTAGCATTTTTTCTGAGGAAGCTGTGTATCGTATTAACAGCGAAAACGCTTTTATTTTATTTAATAAAGTTGCGTTCAAGAAACAAGACTTTCTATCGCTGAAATTGTTTCAGTTTGGATTGGGTGACTTTACTTGCTGCTAACTTCCCGGTTTTGTTTTACTTAGTTTGGTGTGCCGGTTTTCACTTCGTTTGCAATATGAAAATTGGCAATAGCAGCCATTTTTACACTGATAGTAGAAAAACTAGACCTCCTGTGAAAAATCTCTGACAAAAACTCTAATACAGAAGGGAAAGGTTCTGATAAAGTGTCTAAACCTTTTGACAAGGCCCAAATGGAAAACGTTTTCCATTTGATTTTGAGAAGTTGAGAATGTGGATCACTGAAGCAGAAAGCCTGGCATGTCTGGCTATTTAACAGTAAAAAATGAAGGGACCTCATGGACTTTTGGCCCAGAAGAATCATTCCAGATGGATGACTTAGAAGATTTGGATAGTGATCCAACATCCAGTGAGGATGTACTAGGCCACAGGAAGGGGAACCAAACTTGCTAAGGCCAAAAGACAGCAATAAGGATCACTCTGGTCTTGCACTTTCTGGCTTTCTGAATAAATCTGGTTATTAGGGATATTGTAGGAAAATCACAGAGAAGTCCTGGGGGCCTACTGTGGATTGGGGCATCCCTCAGTAATTGTCCCTGTAAAAGGATCAAGGCAAAGTAACTTTTGCACTTGTTATTCAGGTAGGATGCAAAAAGGTCATAGAACAGTTGATCCCAGCGTCTGAAGATATCAGCTTCCACTGCTTGGCTGAGGGTCCACTCATGAAGCATAAGAATCAACCTGCTCAGCTTGTCCACAAGAACAACAGATGCCCCAAAAATGTGCATTGCTAAAAGCACAATTATGTGAAGACACTGCCACAATCCTGTGGCCTCTCAGCATAGAGGATATGATCACGTTTCTTCCTGATTGCTAATACGCCAGACTACCACCATGATAGAAATCACACCCTTGGGGAGGAAGTCCTAAAAAGCCTGCAACCCAAGGAGGACTGCCCTCATCATCAACAAGACACCGATGTGAAGATTGGCCTCCAAATGTGACTTGGAACCTTGGACTATCCTCCCTTCAAAATTCATTCCCCCACCCCAGAAGACAGGCATCTATGTTTACAGTGGCTAGTGGCTGCGCCTGGAAAAATAGTTGGCCTTCTGTTACTGGTCGAGAAGGAATCAACCAACTGATGTGATCTTGCATAATTGTACAATATGAGTCTTGGCATGGCTAGGGTAAATGTTTTGAAATCAGTGAACTGAAAGAATCCACTGAAGAACTCTCATATGGAACATGGCTAGGGGTATGAAAGATGTTTTCAAAGCCATTAGGTTCTAGTAGATGAAGTACTAGTCTTCCTTGAGGAGAAGGATATTGGATGATTTACATGGCAACTAGACTCAGAGAAAACACCCTGTAGCCTAGTAACTCTTATATGTAGAGATGTGTTCCAAGTGACATCCAATGAATTTTATCTGCTGTGTTGAAATTAACTAGCTCGTGATATGATTCACTGTTATAACCCAAGTTTTGTACCAAGTGGAGCAAAAGGTCCCGATGCTGTAGAAGTAGATCCCTAGATGTAGCAGTGAGGAGCCAAATGTCTAAGGGAAAAATTGGATCTCCTCCTGGATTGCAGCTCTACCTTTATGTGATAATAAGCATCTTGGAGATCTATACAGCACATGCAATCATCCTTCCTCAGAAGCAGTAGTATGGACTGAAGCATGACTATCTGGAATTTTGTCTGTTTTACAAATTGATTGAGATGACTCTGGTCAAACTTGGTCTAAGGTCCCTTGTCTTTCTGGGTACTACAAAGAACCTGGAATAGACTCTAGCTTCTAATTGTTCTCAGGGTACCTGAAGACTCTTGTTCTATCAGCTTGGTAACCTCGGCTGCTGCAGATTCCCACTGACGGGTGGCACATCTGGAATGTTTCTCTTTTTCTTTGGTGGGCAAGAAAAGAGAATGGAGTGGCCTCTGGTTATTATCCTTAACACACAGGAATCTGTTTTGATGTTTTGTCAGGTTTGTGGGTGCAGGGATTAGTGCCCCTCAACGGTCTCCACAGTGCTGCAGTTGGGCAATCTTTCAGGAATGCTGGTAGGTTTTTTCTTGGTGAAGGAACCGCAGAAAAAAGAAGTTATGTACTCATCATAACGTTCCATGTTTGTAGTCCATCTCTCCCTTCATTCTTACATATGGGTTTGGAGCTGATCCTCAGCTTCGACTCGGCCTATGACAAAGCTCAAAGTCTCTTAGTTGGCTCGTGGCTAGCTAGGTATCCCATAGTGCACTAGTACAATCTCCAGATCTTGTTTGCTGCTAGACTATAGAAGGCTAGAAATAAGGTTATCCAGAAAGAACAACAATAACAAAATGTTTCCACCCTACCAAAGGTAACACTATCCTGTCTCCAGATCCTCCAGGACAAGGGTAGTTGGGTGGGTTCGATGGACTACAAACATGGAATATTATGGTGAGTACATAACTTCTTTATTTTCTGTAGTCCTATCTCGCCTTCATTCTTACATATGGGACAGCATCCTTAGCATCTTATTCTTGGGTGGCTCACGGGAATATACTCCTGAGTACCATGGAACCAAAGGAGGCTCTACCGCCTGAGGTCAGATCCAATTTGTAATGAGTAATAAAGGTATGAGGGGTAGCCCAAGTTGTTGCTGCACAGAAACCGTCAATTGGAACTCTGGCTTGGAAGGCAGCAGATGTAGATTGGGATTTTGTAGAATAAACCTTAATCTTGAACGGTATAGTCTTTCCACTGGAGGAGTAAATGAATGAAATACAGCTCAAAATCCAATTAGATAGGGTCACTTTAGAGACTGGCAGACCTATTCTAGATTCAGAAAAAGATACAAACAATTGATCTGACTTTCTGAGTTCCTTAGTCCTGTGAAGGTAGAACCGTAATTGCCTGTGAACATCAAGTTGATGAAATTTGTATTCTGCAATGTTGGAATGATTAGAGAAAAATACAGGTAATTCTATGGTTTGGTTCAAATTAGTCTGACAGCAAACTTTAGGGATAAAGGAAAGATTTGTATGAAGGGAAATTAGAAGTTATGTACTTACCATAACGTTCCATCTGAGTAGGTGTATTCATTTGTCTGCAACCTGTGGGTTATGGATCCGATATCGGATCCGAACCGGCATGGTTTACCAGCTATGGATCCGAGCTCTCAGCTCCTCCCCTCACCCATAATGCCCTACTCTCCCTACATGACCTCAGATCGAGTTTGCCAACAGCATGAACACCCTGAAAAGGGTAACACATATTATGCAGGAAACTGAAAAGGCCAGGGGGATAGGAGGGTGGGATGGTTGCAGACAAATGAATACACCTACTCAGATGGAACGTTATGGTAAGTACATAACTTCTAAATCTGAAGTAGGAGATTCATTTGTCTGCAACCTGTGGGACAGAGTCCCCAGCTACCTGAATCTTGGGCGGCCATCATGGAAGGATATTCCGGAGCACCGTGGAGCCAAAGGATGCTCTACCCCTAGATGTAAGATCCAACTTGTAGTGGGAAATAAAGGTATGAGATGAAGCCCAAGTGGCTGCTGCACAAATATCATCTAGAGGAATCCTAGCCTTAAAGGCGGCCGAGGTAGAGACTGACCGGGTTGAATGGGCATGTACACCCTCCGGTGCGGGCCGTCCAGAAGCTTGATAAGCCAATAAGATGCACTGTGAAATCCAGCGAGATAATGAGACTTTAGAAATTGGCTTGCCCAAATTAAATTTAGCAAAGGAAATAAACAACTGGTCGGATTGCCTATGACCAGCCGTCCTGTTTAGATAAAATCTAAGTTGCCTGTGAACATCTAAGGAGTGAAGCTTGTATTCACCCTTGTTTTGATATTTAGGAAAGAAAACAGGGAGGTTAATGGATTGATTAATGTTTGCTTCAGAAGCTACCTTAGGAAGAAAGGACGGGTTGGTCCTGAGGTATACACGGTCCGGATGAAAGACCAAGTAAGGAGGTTTGGCTGATAATGCTTGAAGTTCTGAGACTCTCTTGGCTGAGGTAATGGCTACTAAAAAGGCCATCTTGAAAGATAAAAATTTTAGATCTACCGTAGCCGCCGGTTCGAAGGGGGGAGCGGTCAAGGCCTGGAGGACCAAAGAAAGGTCCCAAGGAGGAACCACTTGCTTTACAGGGGGCCTGAGAAGGAAAGTACCTTTTAGGAAAATCTTACACAATTTGGCAGACATCAGTGGACTGGAGTCATGACCAATATGATAATGAGAAATAGCCGCAAGTTGTACTTTGACCGTGGAACTGCTGGCACCATCATTAAAAAGAGTGGTTAAGAAATCAAGCACCAGAGGAAGGGGAACTGTGAAGGGGTTTAGGCCCTGCCGCTCCGCCCACAAGGAGAACCGTTTCCACTTACTGCGGTAGACTTTCCTAGTGGATGGTTTATGAGCCGCCACTAGGATGGCCCGAAATATGGGAGTCCTGATCAGGAGTGGAACTGGAGCAGCCAAGCGGTCAGCTTCAGGTTGTCCAGGTTCGGGGGTGATAAGCGGGATGGATGAGATATCAGATCCGGAATGGGATCTAGAATCCAAGGAGGATTCACTGAGTGAGACCTTAGGAAAGGGAACCAGATCTGTCGAGACCAAAATGGGGCAATGAGAATCATTTGGCACCCCAACAGAGAGGCTTTCTGAAGAACTTGGAGCATCAGAGGCAAGGGGGGATAAGCATAAAGAAGACCGGGTGGCCAAGCATGCACCAGAGCGTCTCTTGGGGTACCTCCGGGAGGAGGTATTAGAGCGAAAAAACTGTCGCACTAGGTGTTTGAGGGAGACGCAAAAAGATCGCAACAAGGAGTTACCCACCGTGCGAAGATGCGTTCCGCTACCTGAGTATTGAGAGACCACTCGTAAGGGGTGAGAATGGTGCGACTGAGTTTGTCCGCCAGGATGTTGGACCGACCCGGAATATGCGTTGCTATGAGAAAGCGGTTGGTGGAGATTGCCCATTCCCACACTCTCATGGCTTCTCGACAAAGAGGGTAAGACCTGGTTCCTCCTTGTTTGTTGATATACCAGACAACAGACATGTTGTCCGATTGAATCGCAATTGTTCCCAAGGGAAGAAAGGCCTGAAGTGCTAGCAACGCTAAGAGCACTGCTCTCATCTCTAGAACGTTGATATGCAGTGAGGTCTCTGAATCATTCCACGTGCCTTGGACCGTCCGGCCTGCAAAATGCCCCCCCCACCCGAGGCGGGAGGCGTCCGTGGTCACCGTGGCGAGAGGGGGAGAAGCACAAAAGGTGCGGCCTCCGTGGAGATCTGGAGAGTGTAGCCACCACAGGAGGGACCGCTTGCAAGCCTTGCTGATCGCAATGGGATGATGCATAGGAAGAGCAAGATACGACCACTGAACTAGGAGTGTCCATTGAAGGATGTGCATATTGAACCTGGCGAGAGGAAGAAGCGCTATCGCTGCCGCCATGGACCCTAGGGCCCTCAGGACCAACTCCGCTGGAACCGAGCTTGAGTGGAGAATGGCCCGCACCTGGAGCTGCAAATTTTGAACTCTGCCCGCAGTGAGGAAGGCTCTTAATCTCCTCGTGTCTAACCTGGCACCTATAAAATCTATGAACTGCGTGGGTGCTAGGTTGTATTTTTTCGTGTTTATTGTGATGCCCAGACGAGGAGCAAGATGGAGAAAGGAGTCTCGCACCAATAATAGTAGATGCCTTGTTGGGGCGGTGAGAAGCCAGTCGTCCAGGTAGGTAAAGACCTGCACCCCCTGAAGCCTCAGGTGGGCCGCTACCACTGCTAATACTTTGGTGAACACCCTGGGGGCTGTGGTGAGACCAAAGGGAAGGACCCGGAATTGGTAGTGACTGGCTCCCAGCCGGAAGCGGAGAAACCCCCTGGAGCGCCTGTCCATTAGTATATGGTAGTACGCATCCTTGAGGTCTATGGAGCACATCCAGTGGTTTTCTCCCAGAAGGGGGAGAATAGACTGCAACGTAACCATTCGGAATTTCTCCTTGGGACCTGCCAGGTTCAAGAGTGAAAGGTCTAAAATTGGTCTTAGATCCCCCGTCTTTTCTGGCACTAAAAAGAACCTGGAGTAGAACCCTGATCCGATCTGGTCTGGGGGGACGGGCTGGATGGCTCTTTTCTTTAGCAGATGGCCAATTTCTGCCAAAGCGGCGTCCCCCTGACCGGGTGGAACGTCGGGGAGGGATTTCAATTTTGGCGTGTGACAAAAAGGGATACGGTATCCTCTGGATATGATCTGGAGGACCCAGCGGTCTGATGTTATGGACTCCCATGCTGCTAGGTGCTCTGAAAAACGTCCCCCGACTGCCTCCAGAGTGGAGCAGCCGGGCAACCCTTCAGGGCTGCTGCGCGGGCCGTTCAGAGAAGGGTTCTCTGGACCCGAAGTTCCTGGGAGCCCCTCTACCCCTGGGCGGCGTCCTCCCTGTCCTCCTCTGCCACGGAAGGACTGGTTGTCCGGAGCAGGCTGGGATTGCTGCGACTTCCGGAACCACATCTTCTTCTGACCCTTTTGGTTCCTAGAATAGGGTCTCTGGGGTACAGAGAAGTGGATTCCGACGGCAGACAGCGTCTTCCCGTCCTTTTCGCTCTGGGTCAAAGTATCGCGAACAGTTTTGCCAAAGAGGGCAGAACCATCGAAAGGGGCATTCGCAAATGACGCCTTGAAGGGCTCCGTGAAATCGCAATGACGGAGCCAGGCCTGACGTCTGGTAACTAGGCCTGCCCCTGCGGCTCTAGCGGCACCTTCCGTAGCAAGGGACAGTAACCGCATAGAGGTATTCGTGACGGACCTGAGAGTGGCCATACGGGTGGAGTGCAGCACTTTGTCCTCCTCCAACATGGACTCTGGGGGGGATGCAGCGTAGTCTTTTATAAGATCGCGCTGCATCCTAATCACATGTGCCAGGTAGTTCAGCGCCCTCACTGAGAAGGTCGCTGAACTAAACATCCGCTTCCCCAAGCGGTCCATCATCCGAGACTCCTTGCTCGGGGGATGGACTGAGGGACTCTCCTGAGCAAGTTCCCTCTTGGTGGCAGCCGCCGTCAACATGGCATCTACCGGAGGCCCCTTACTCCAATGGGCACGGTCAGCCGGGGGACTGAGAATACGGTCGGGCCTTTTTGGGATTGGCTCCACGGTGTCCGGTTCCTTCCACGCCCTGGTGGTAATGAGGTCCACCAGGGGGTCGGCAGGAGGGGACACCCAAGAGGTAGACGGGCCTGCTTCAAATGCCTCCAAGAACACGGACTCGTCCGAGGAAGACTTGGGGGCAGACCACCCCCCCCTTATGCGGAGCATTTCCATGATGTCTCCAAATGAGACATCCTCAGGGGGTGATCTTGGGGAGCCTTCCCCTTCCTCCAAGTCTGTGTCTTCTGTGAGAGACTCGGGGGTGTCAATGTGCCTCCTTTTGCACGTATGTTTGCGGGGAACATCCTGTGGGGGGCTGTCAAAGGACTCCTCGCAAACAGTGACCTGTTCCAAGGGAACAACTTGGGGCAAAGGAGCGGGCTGTCCCAAAGGCCGGATGGTGGAAGCCTGACCCAGTACAGATGGAGCGCGGGACGGAGCCGAAGCAAGTGCCGGGGGTCCGGAGACCCTCAACAGGGCCCTCTCCACTACATCAAACGCCGAAGGGGAGCCGACCTCGACCAAAGGATCCGACAATCGGCTCCCCCTCGGATCCGAGGAGTGGATCGGAGCTGGCGCCGAAGCACTCGGATCCGAGGGGACAGTGCGCTCCGACACAGACGGCACAGAAGGAGCACTGATCCCCCCGGATCCGAAGCTCGGATCCAGACTCCGAGAGGTCGGATCCGAAGCACTCGAGGGCAGGGTCGGATCCGAAGTACCGAGTACTATCGGCGCCGACCCACCCCCGGCTCCGAAGCTGCTCGGCTCCAACTGCTCCGAACCCGGATAGCAGGTCGGAGAAGGAGCAATAGGTTTAAAGAAAGGGGTCGAGCTCCCCCCCAGAGGGGGGGGGGGGAGGCAAGAGCACTCCCATCTGCATCTGGGCCTGGATGAACCTTCTCATCATCCGGTCCAAATCAGCATCTGACAAGCTATAGGTCGATCTCGACGAGGCTACCGAGGTAGGCCTTGAGTGCCTCCTGGATAGCCTCGACGGAGATCGGGTCTCCTCCTCCTCAGGTCCCGGTGAAAAGCACACGGGTGACCGGAGCCGAGGAGGGGGAGAACCAGCAGCCAAGGAGGCCGGAGGAGAAGCCCGCTTGGCAGGCGGGGCCGAAACAGAGGTCTCGGCCCGCCGCTTATGGTGCTTCTCCCTCCGGTCCTTCTTTCTAGCTTCCCTCTCCTCCGAACCACTACAGGGAGGTTGAGTCCCAGGAGGAGGAGGGAGCGAGAGGAGGTAACCGTGAAACGGTTCCCCGAAGGAGCGGAGGCCAGAGCCGAGTCCGGGGGCAAAAGTCCCGCCAGGACCAGCTTAGACCTCCGCTCCTTCTATGCCCTGGGGTTGAACCCTGCACAAATGGAACACCCAGAAGTGAGGTGTTCAACCCCAAGGCATCGAGCAGTGTGGCCATCAGCAGGGGAAAGCTTATGGCCACACTCGGAGCACTTAGAAAAAACAGCCTTAGGTTGTTCTGACATCCTAAGAGCTAAAAAGTTACTTAAACTAAAGGAAAAAAGTAAAAGTAACTAAACACACACAACAGGCCCAAACACACACTACGCTACCAGCGAGGGGAGGGAAACTAAGTAAAATAAATATTAAATCACTAAACAAGTATAACTATCAAGAAGGGAATCCTAAACTTTCACTCAACTTTCAAAAAACAAATTTAACACTATAAGAACTTTGTAAACCCACTTAGCTGAAGAGCTCAAGAACACCAATCTGGTCACCAGCATGGCAAACTAGATCTGAGGTCATGTAGGGAGAGCAGGGCATTATGGGTGAGGGGAGGAGCTGAGAGCTCAGATCCATAGCTGGTAAACCATGCCGGTTCGGATCCGATATCGGATCCATAACCCACAGGTTGCAGACAAATGAATCTCCTACTTCAGATCTCTGTCTTTGTGGAAAATCAAATAAGGAGGCTTAACGGACAGTGCTTGCAACTCTGATACTTCTCTAGCTGATGTGATGGCTACTAGAAACAGTCTTCCAAGAAAGAAACTTCAATAGACATGAATGTGCGGGTTCAAAAGGCAGTGAAGTTAATTTGGACAGAACGAAGTTTAGATCCCAATGAGATACAGGTTCTTGAAAGGGAGGTCTCAGTAAAGTAGCACCTTTAAGGAAGATTTTACATAATCTGTGGGACATCAAGTTACATTCAAGTTGTCCCAAATGAAAGTTAGATATCGCTGCCAATTGGACCTTAATTGTGGCAGCAGCTGATCCCTGATGGAAAAGTTCAGACAAAAATTCTAAAACTATAGGGATGGATGCTGTGTAAGGATCTACATTTCTTTCTTTAGCCCAGATAGAAAACCCTCTCCATTTGCTAGTGTATAACTTCCTAGTGGAAGATTTATGCGAAGACGTAAGGATGTGGGTCACAGGAGGTGAAAAATCATGAAACCTGAGTAGGGATGGAAGTGGAGCAGCCACACTGTCAAGTTGAGGGTGTAGAGGCAGGGGTGAAGGGAGCCTAACACGTGTGTCAAGAGGTCTGGCACTGGGTCCAGAGTCCATGGATCGTTTAGTAGATGAGGCCCGAGAAAGGGGAACCAAATCGGGCGAGGCTAGTAAGGAGTGACGAGAATCATTTTGCTTCCCAATAACCTTGCTTTCTGTATCACTTTGGATATGAGCGAAAAGGGAGGGAATGCATAAAGGAGTCCCAGGTACTAATCGTGGACAAGTGCGTCTCTCGGTGACTCCCCTGGAGGGGGGATGAGGGAGAAGTAGCTGCTGCATTTGGCATTGAATGGACTGGCAAAGAGATCGCAGCAAGGCTGTCCCCATTTGCGGAAGATCTGTTCCGCTACTTCCTGATTCAGAGACCACTCGTAAGGCATCAAGATTGCCCTGCTGAGCATGTCGGCTATCACATTTGTTGTCCCCGGAATATGTGTTGCTGCTAGAAAGCACTGGGAAGATATCGCCCACTTCCAAACATGAAGAGCCTCTCAAAAAAGGGGGTAAGATCTGGTTGCTCCTTGCTTGTTTAGATACCACATACCACTGACATATTGTCTGATTGGATTGCTAGAGGAAGAAAGTCGTGAAGTGCTTGCAACACTAGAAGCACTGCTTATCTCTAGGACACTGATATGCAGGTAAGCCTCGTGATCTTGCCATGTGCCTTGGACAGTCCTGCCTAGATAATGCCCCCCCACACCCTATCTGTGAGGCATCCGTGGTCACAGTAGCAACGGGTTGGCGAGGAAGAAATGGAGTGCCTGTTGTCAGCTGGTCAGGCTGAATCCACCAGCGAATGGTCCTTTTTGCAAGACTCAGTTATGATGATATGGTAAGATAGAGGCAGTTGTTGAAAGGACCACTGGGAAGATAGAAGCCATTGGAGAATTCGCATATGCAAGACTCAGTTATGATGATATGGTAAGATAGAGGCAGTTGTTGAAAGGACCACTGGGAAGATAGAAGCCACTGGAGAATTCGCATATGCAATCTGGCTAGAGGAACTAGTGTGATGGTGGGGCCATGGTCCCTAAGAGTTTCAGCACCGTCTTTGCCTTGATTTTCTGTAGAGGTAGTAGACTGAGAATTTGATGCCTGAGGTTTGAATTCTGTCTGCAGGTAGACAAGTTAGCATGGCGACTGTGTCTATTTCTGCGCCTATAAAAATCACAAATTGAGAGGGCGATAAGGCAGACTTTTCCCAATTTATTGTAATCCCCAGCTGGGAACAGAACTGGATGGTCGAATCTCTGGTTTGTAGGAGTAGGTGACTGGTGGTGTTGGTCAGGAGCCAGTCGTCCAGGTACGGAAACACTTGGAATCCTCGACGTCTCAGGTGAGCTGTCACTACTGCCATACATTTGGTGAACACGCTGGGGACTGAAAGGGCAGAGCACGAAATTGGTAATGACTGGCTCCCAGCTGGAAGCGTAAATGACTCCTTGATGCTCTGTCCATTTTTGTATGGTAGTACGCATCTTGGAGTTCTATGCAGCACATCCAATTGTCTTTCCCTAACAGAGGGAGTACAGACTGTAGTGTCACCATCCGGAACTTGGCCTTCTTTATGGATTTGTTTAGTTTGCTGAGGTCCAAGATGGGCCTTCAATCCCCTGTACATTTTGGCACTAAAAAGAATCTGGAGTAAGTTCCGAATCCTATCTGGTCTGTGGGGACGGTTTTGATGACTCTCTTTGCAAGAAACTTTTGCACTTCTAGAGCTGCTTGATCCCTGTGATTCTGTGGAACATCCGGGATCTTCTTGGGAGTGTGGGGTGGAAGAGTAGAGGGTATGGAGTAACCTCTGCTGATTATTCTTTGTACCCATTTGTCTTGGGTGATGTTTAACCAGGCTTCGGGATACAAAGACAGGCCACCTCCTACTGGCTCCAGAGAAGCGCAGCCAGGCCCTACATCAGGAGCGCTGATAGGGATGGCCTCAAAAAGAATCGCGGCCACGCTGGTTTTGTGGACCCCCCCCCTTCCTCTAGGGTGACGTCTACCATTAGCTCCTCTGCCTCTGTAGGAGGAATCACTCTGTGCATCCTGGAAAAATCTCTGGGACTTCTTGAACCACAACTTACCATCTCTCTAACCCTTGGGATATGGTCTAGAAGGGACGGTAAAACGTACTACCATGGCAGAGAGAGTTTTCCCTTCTTGTTCGCACCTGGTGAGTGTATCTTTTACCTTAGGTCCAAACAATGAAGAACCGTCAAAGGGGGCTTGGTAAATGTAGACTTGAAAGGCTCCGCAAAATTACATAACCACATCCAGGAGTGTCTCCTTAGGGAATCTCCTGAACCCGCTGCCTTGCTCGCTCCATCGGCTGCATAGGAGATCAGCCTCATGGAGGAGTTCACGATGGAATTTAAAGTGGACAAATGAGCAGTCACCTTCTCAGGGACTCCTTCAGTAGATGTACCTTGAAGAGTGTCTCCTAACTGAGGAGATCTTTCTGCAGCCTAGTAAAATGTGCGAGACAGTTCAGCGATCTGAGGGTAAAATCCGTTGAAGAAAAGATACACTTCCCGTATCTATCCATCATTCCAGACTCCTTGTTCGGTGGATGGACAGCTGAAGAAGTCTCCGCTAGCTCCTTCTTAGTGACTGCCACCACCACCATGGCATCTACAGGCATGCCCTTGGACAAAAACCCTTTCTCTTTTGGGGCAGAGAGAAATTTATTGGATCTTCTGGGGACTGGCTCCACGGCATCAGGAGTCTCCCACATCTTTCAACTAACAAGGTCTAAGAGTTCGTCAAAAGGTGGAGACACCCAAGAAGCTGAAGACTGAGACCTGAAAGCCTTCAGGTACACTGACTCCTCCTCAGAAGGGGTGACAGTGGGCCAGCCGCCTCTCTGCTTTAGGATCTCTAAGATGTCTACAAAGGAGACATCATCAGAGGATAACTTGGGGGACCCTTCTGACTCCTCGAGGTCAGTGTCTGAAGTGATGGACTCATCCAGGAAGTCTACATGCTTCCTCTTGTATGTTCTCTTTTGAGGGGGCTCCTCAGAAGGGTATTCTGGGGAGGTCTCGGAAGACTGGGGGCCACCCAAGGAGGGCTCCTGAGGCTGCAGGTCTCTGCTGTCGAGAAAGAGAGAGAGAGAGAGAGAGAGAGAAGGTGCTGAGACCGAGGTCGGTGCTTGAGGGGGAAGAGTATCTGAACCCTTGCGCGGAGTTGATGAGCGAGACAGCACGCTGCTCATCATCTCGAAAGCAGATCTCTCTGGCTCCAAAGACAGCCCCGGTTCCGAGGAACCAGAGCGACTGGCTCCGAAATGGCTGTAGGGCCCAAGCTCACCCTAGCCGACGCACCGAGAGGGAGATTCGGCACTGAAGAGGTTCAGGTCCAAGTGTCCCTGTCGGGGCCAACTGGTTAGCTTCAGCTCCTAGACACCATGGACAGTGCCGAAGGTGTCGAAAAGGAACTCAGCTCCGAGACAGCCACAAGGGGAGCTGGAACCAAGGGTTCCACAACAAGTGGCACCAAAATCTCCAGCTCCGAAGGCCTGACTCGGCTCACAGGAGGAACCACAACAGGGAGAATGGACTCAGGAACTGACTGGGTCAGAGCCAACAACAATTTGAGCAAAGCAGACGACTTCAAGAGTCTAAGCGCTACTCTCTCCACATCATCTTCTGATAGGCTCTTTGAGGATCTGGATGACAGGGTAGGCGATCTGGATCTTTGTAAAATTGGAGATCTTAAGGTTAGGGAGACCGGTAAAAGATCTCTGGGACGGCTCCAATGCAATTTTTCAGTAGTCGGCTCCGAAAGGCTTGGGGCCGACACTGCAGTGTCAACATCGACGACCTCGACCAGCTCCAAGGGCAGTGGAGCCGATGAGGTAGAAGTTTTATCCGTTTTCAATAGTTTTTGAGGAGGTTCCGATACACTAGTCTGTGCCGGAGAATGCCTCTTGGCGACTTGACCTTCTCTTTTCTGGATGAATGGGATTTTGATGAGAAAGAAGAGCTTGCTAAGTCTTCCTCGAAGGAAGGCTTGAGGAGACCTTTCAGAATTAACTTGTTCTTCCCCTCCTGGAGAACTCTGGAGCTAAAGGAATGGCAGAATTAACAAGTTTCCTGCAAGTGAATGGCTCCGAGGCAATAAACACAATTACTGTGGCCATCTGTAAGTGACATCTTCTGGGAGCACCTTATGCATTTTTTGAACCCCGAAGGTTTGTGATCTTTGGACTCTTTAGACATATTTATCAGAGCTCTATAAACAAGGTACACAACAAACACACGAGGACTAGGTCCTCTAACTTAAACGGGCCTAGCTCTAACAAGCATACACACACAGAAACACACACAGAAAGGAGAGACTAAAGAGGACTAGGTCCTCTAACTTAAACAGGCCTAGCCCTGTAAGAAAAAATTCAAAGATAACAGAGGACTAGGTCCTCTAACTTAAACAGACCTAGCCAGAAAGAGGCTAAGCCAGAGAAAACCAGAAAGTTTAACCAGCAGGCAAAGTACGAGATAAACAACACTGCACACAACCCTCGTAATCTATAAAAAGAGAAAACAAGGCCCTAAAATGAGAGTGGACCTGCAGATATATAAACTGTGTCAAAAGGTAGTACAACAACACTGCACACAATATAAAGTATGAAAAATCGAAAAACAAGGTCCTAAACAAATGCGGATCTATATAATATTAAATGTATCAGAACTAGCACACAGGATACCACACAGAGAACAACAAGGGCCAAACGGTCAACAAGTTCTCAAAAAACTAACTAAATAGCGAAAACGTTTCTAAGCACTATCTATATAATAACTAACACTAATATTAAGTAAAACTAACTAAAAAATATCAGTAAAAATGAATAATAATGAAAAAGGTTTTGAACTTAGCCACGGCTAAGCAAGAAGCACTTCTGAACTCGTAGACGTGGCAAACGAGATCTGGGGATTGTACTAGTGCACTACGCGATACCTACCTAGCCACAAGCCAACTAAGAGACTTTGAGCTTTGTAATAGGCTGAGTCGGAGCCAGGGATCGACTCTGAACCCATATGTAAGAATGAAGGCGAGACAGGACTACAGAACATCCTCAGTTATGCAGTCCACCTCTGCCTTTGGGTAGATATCCATTGGAATTACCTCCTCCTCTGCCCTGTGGAGGTCTGTCTGCAGGAATTTCATGGTTACTACCCTGTGACTTCCTAAATCACATTTTATTGCCATTGCTCTGGTTTCTAGAAAAAAGTTCTCTGGTAGAGAAATTAATTCCATTGGCAGACAGGGTTTTACCATTGTACTCACTTGCTGGTCAGCATATCTTTTACTTTAGTTCCAAGAGTGTAGAACCATCAAAGGGGGGTGTCTTGAAGCCTTCTGCAAAATCACAAAGGCGCACAAGGCATGCTGGCTCATTGTAATGCTGGTACCTGCTGCCCTAGCCATGCTATCAGCTGCATTAGAGAGCAGACACATGGTCACATTTGACACAGATTTAAGGGTAAAGGAGCGGGAGTCCACAGTTTTTGAAAATTCCCTGGTAAGCTACCCGAAACAGAGAGAGACTTTGTGAGTTCTTTGGTCAAGTCCCTCTGGAAATGTGTCATACGTGCTAAGTAGTTCAGCACTATGACAGCAAATGACATTTAAGCATATGCCCAATTTCCTGAACCTGCCCAAAGCATTTGATTACCTATTTAGAGGAAGGACAGTAGAACTTTCTTCAAGACATTTTTTTTCTGTGGCTGCCACTATGACCATGGCATCTACAGGTGGACCTTTGTGCCAATGCTTTCTGTCCTTGGGGGCAACTAAAATCCTATCCAACTTTTTTGGAATAGGTTCCACCATATCACAATCCTTCCAAGCCACAAGGTCTATAAGAAGATCAGTGGGCAGTACCCCTCAGGACGCAGAAGAGTCAGTACCAAAAGCTTCGAGGAACACAGATTCATCAGGTGAAGGATCATCAGTGGTTCAACACCCTTGTTGTTTCATCAATTCAAAGAGATCACAACAAGTGATGTCTTCTAAGGGGGATCTAGGGAACCTTCACATTCATCCAAGTCTGTATCTTCAGTGATAGACTGTGGTGAGGAGTCTAAGTGCTTCCATTACATATCTGTTTTTATGTGGCATGTCTCGGGGAAACATCAGACAGGTCCAAATCAGACTGGAGACTCAGATAGAGGGTGACCTCTGGCACTCTTGGTACTGACTGCCCTGTCAATTACAATGAGTTGAAGAAGAAGCAGTATTCACCTGAGATTTGGATGGATCCAAGTAGGAAGATAATGCTTCTTCTTTTTGTCCTGCCAAAACCATTACAAAGGTTAAAGCTGCTATCAGTGCTGAAGGAGCCTACCTGCCAACAGAGGATGGAGGAGACTTCCTTACGTTAATAGATCTCAGCTCTGGGACTGATCCAAGGTCTCGAGAGGAAGACTTCTCCAAAAACTTTGGAGTCAAATAACCTTTCCAAGCCCCAGTGTCAACACTTCGGCTCTGAGACCCATCCAGATCTTAATGCTTCAAAGTCAAGAGAGTCAAGGATTCTGCCAGTGTCGAAGCTGCTAGCATTGTGGACTCCAGTAAAAGTGCTTGGAGGAGCAAGGATCTGCGGAGGCTGGACCCATAGGGTGGGCCTGTACCAGAGTTAACAAGGAAGGGGTTGTGAACCCATTCCTGGTGTGTTCAAGGTGAATGACACCAGAAGCTTTTAACCCTCTTTCTGATTTCTACAAAACGCAATACAAAATAAACGTTCTGTAAACTGCAGGACCAACAACGAGTGAAGAACGCTCATTACCTCTGTGTCTTGAGACGCTGAGGTCCCTTTAACCAGCAGCTCAAATCAGAAAAAAATCTCAGCAAAGGTCCGCTGACATAGAAATGATTTTACTGAACAAAATCAACAGTAAAATATCCAATGGTTAAGCGCTTTCACTTGCTCCACGGCAAGCTTCATCAGAACTCTGATAAACAGACCTTTGAGCAATTAAATAGACAATTTGGCGCCAAAAGCTCTGTATGAAAAACATTACATTTAAAGACATATGACATTTATTGTGAAACAACATACAACCAGTACATTAACACAAAAACACAGGAATCTAAAATACTAAAATATAATGCTAAGCGTGTCTGCAAAGCCCAAAAGTATGCCACAATACATGTGAAAATGTAAATTAAAAACTTGACATTCCAATATGTAAATACTGCTTTGAATAAATCCTATATTATGAAAAACCACTACAAAAATATATGTGTTGCTGATAAAAGAACTTGCACTCTACAAGTTACATATTGTAAACAACTCTTATTAAAAACTCCTCATTTTGGAACTGCTCATATGTATAAACAAAAAATATATATACTGCTCCTATATGTATAAAATTAAAATATGAATAAGATAAAAGAAAATAAATACCTTCAATTAATATGCCTTACATCACACTAAATGTGCCTACATGTAGTATTAAAATAATAGTATACATTCATTCCATTGCTAACAGGGGTTTGATGGAAATAACATCATTTAATCCTGGTGGGGTAGAAGAATCGGAATAGATTTGCCACCAGTATTCTTTATATGACAACAATCTTTTGTAGTCCCCCCCCCCGGATCCATATGGGCAATGTCCACTATTGCGAAATTGAAAAAGTGCCTGTCACCACACTTCTTTGTGTGTCTATAAAATGCATTTTTTCATCTTTGATTTTAATGCTGTATAAATGCGCTTGTTGAATTTCCTTTCTGTTTTTCCGATGTAAAATCCTGAGCAGACCATACATTTTGCCAAGTATATAATCATTCTAGTATTACAATTTCCCTGTTTAAATCTAATTTTAGTTCTATTTATATTCTCTGACACTATACTACTTTCCTGTAAAATTGTAAAACATTGTTTACAGTTTACACATTTCTTAGTATGTGTATTATGGGAAACTGTGCTCCAATTACCTCTCTCTAGGTAATTTTTTTATATTTTGCCCCATCTTAAACACAAACTGTGGTCCAGTCCCTAGAATTTTGGCTAAATCCTGATCAATTAAAATGATGTTCCAATTGTCAATCAGGATTTTCTTTACTTTCCCTATATATGGTCCATACTCCAAAACACACCTACCATATGATACACTTTCAACAAGAGTGTGATCAGTTTTACCAGCATTAATCGCATACTCATGATTGTATCCCAACAAGGGCTTGTACCTACGTCCCCATTCTTTTATGACAGTTTGACTGACTTTAGCCATCATTTTAACATCATACCCTCTGTCCTTGAACAAGGCTGTGATAAATGCCACTTCCACTAACATATCAGCATATACAGAAGTCATTCTTATGGCACGTATAATTTGCCCTTTGTACATGCTGGTAAATTTATTCCTTGGATGGTTACTGGTGAATTCTAGGTAACTATTAGACAAAGTGTTTTTCCTGTAAATTCTTGATTTGAAACCTGTTTCTCCTTTGGAGACATAAGTGTCTAGATAAGGGATACCTTGATAGTTACTGGATGACATAAATTTTAGATAGTTGCTACTCTGATTCAAATAGTCAAGAAATTGGTCCAGTAATGTTGTACTGCCATCCCATAAAATGTAAATATCATCCAGGTATCGAGAATAATATTTGATGTATTTCATATATTCACTTCTAAACACCTTAGTTTCCTCCCAGTCTAGCATAACCAGATTAGTGTATATGGGAGCACATGCTGCTCCCATTGTTACGCCTCTGGTTTGCCTGAAAAATTCACCCTCATACTGTATATAATTGTGCTCTAATACCAGTGACATCATATTCAACAATAAACAGGTTTTGTCCCATTTTATATCTGCATATTTATGTATGCTATTGGCAAATGCTTCTAATCCTTCTATTTTGGGAATACAAGAAAATAAATCTATGACGTCTATAGTGACAAACAACAAATCCTCCTTCCAACCATTAATGGGATAATTTTTCAAAAATTCCCAGGAGTCTTTGACCATATACGGAATTTTTTCATAAATATGTTTTAAATAGACGTCAATAACAGAACCCATGGGAAAAGTTTTTGATTTGTTACCTGAAATGATTGGCCTAAATGGGGGGTCCTCAATGTTCTTATGGACTTTAGGAATCCCTACTATTGATGCTAACTTGGGATATTCAACTTTAATAAAATTATATGTATCCACTGCAATTCTGTTGTCAATCAAAAATTCCTCAAGGTGGATGTCTATCCTTCTATAAGCAATGTTAATTTCGTTAAGAGACATAATCTCATAACTTCCTGTCATGTGTAGTAAATCATAAATTCTAGAAGTGTAAGCTGTTTTGTCATATATGACAATGCCACCCCCTTTGTCAGGTTTCATAACCCTAATATTTCTATCATTTCTCAGTTCTTGAAGGACCCTATGTTCTTCAAATGACAGATTGTAATTTGTCCTTTTACCACATATGTGGTTCTGTAACTTATATATCTGCTGTGTAACAGAATTGTCATATACTGAGATGATAGGATGCATAGGGGGCACAAATGTACTCTTCTTTTTCAAACCTTTGAATATTGTGTCTTTGTTAATGATTCTAGAAAATTCAGAGGAGTCCTTAAGCATAATACTTAAATTTAGTTTTCTAATGTATTTTTTAATCTCACTAATACAGTCAACAAGTCTACATTTTGAAGTGGGAATAAATTTCATCCCTTTAGAAAGAAGATCAAAATGAAAGGTGTTTAAAGGATACTCTATATAGCTGTAGATGTTAAAATTTTTATAACTATAAACACCTTTTTTTTGATACTCTCACTAATGTGATTGACTGTGTTGTCATCTAACATCAATGTCTCACTACCCCCCTCATTTATTAGTCTCTCTTGTCCATTGAGTACTGATGGTACCCCTGGTTCTCCTGATACTTTTGCCTTCTCCAATTTCTCCCCCATTTCCAATCTCTTTGTCTTCCCCTGTTGTCCGCTTGAAAAAAGTGGGAATTATTTTCCTTACAATATGTATTTTGAAAATTAACATTGTCAGGAACCTCAGAAATGGTGTTCTTAAAATTCCTGTTATCACCTTTAATTTTATCCCAAAAATAGGCCCTACCTTTACTGTATTGATCCATATCTCTACAGAATTTTTTATTCTTGCAAATATGTGCTTTTTTGATAGCATTGTCAGCCATATTAAACTGTTTTACATAAAGATTTTCCCATTGCAAAAACAGCAAGTCATTTCTAATTATCTCATTCAACTCTTCAACTTCTTGCATAAGTTTAACCAATTTTTCATTGTTAAACTTGATTAATATTTGCATGCATTTAATACCACATTGGTCAAAGAAGGAATTAAATTGCTTTATAATATTGTCAGTTATTTATATCCCCATAGGATGCTTAAAAAATCTAAGTCCCATAGGGACTATATTTGTTTCCATACATTTAGTCAGATAGGCATTATCCAATTTAAAATTGTTAATATTATTCAATTTCTTAGCTAATACAAAAATTATATCCTTAAGTGTACCTTTAGGTACTGAAGGTTTTCCATTCTCATAGTCCGTATTATTGTTGTCAAATAAGCAGTTACTGTCCAAAAACTTTTTTAAAAGATGATTGGAATTCCCACACATTTTATCAGCTGTAATGTGTGCATCTGATACAGTTCCAGTACTTTTGCCAATAAATGCACCACTGTCTGTATGACCATAAGTCATTTTAGGCATAACTCTTGGGTTTTGTCACCACACGATTGGTTTCTTCATCTAAGTCCCCAAAAGACCAGTCAAAAGTAAAGTCCAATATTCCTAACTTACTGCTGTTCCGCTGGTCAATAGAATGATGTGTAGCTGGTAAGTCTATCGGTTTGACATGGCCACTAACTGTTCCCTGTCCGTTGGGGATCTCAGGAGAATGTAAAGTAAAATTAGGAATGTCGGTGTTATTGTCCATGCTGTTATTTAATACTCCAGGTGCCCTGAAGTGCGAACCACTATTCCTATGGACTGCCGGAGATTCTGTAGCTGAAGAAACCTTGCAGGGATCGCTGTTACTATTGCCGTTACCGGCAACAAAAGTGCCAAACTTAGTTAATAAAAGTGAGAGTCTGCGCACTTCACCACTCAGTTCCACATGCCCCGCCTGTACTTGAGCCATCTCTCCACGTTCCAACCCGGGGGGAGTGCATAAGGAAGCGTCTCGATCAGACTCCATGAGGAAATACTTCAAACACAATACAAAATAAACGTTCTGTAAACTGCAGAACCAACAACGAGTGAAGAACGCTTATTACCTCTGTGTCTTGAGACGCTGAAGTCCCTTTAACCAGCAGCTCAAATCAGAAAAAATCTCAGCAAAGGTCCGCTGACATAGAAATGATTTTACTGAACAAAATCAACAGTAAAATATCCAACGGTTAAGTACTTAAGGGCTTTGCAGACACGCTTAGCATTATATTTTAGTATTTTAGATTCTTGTGTTTTTGTGTTAATGTATGCTGTTTCACAACAAATGTCATATGTCTTTAAGTGTAACGTTTTTCATACAGCGCTTTTGGCGCCAAATTGTCTATTTAAGTGCTCAAAGGTCCGTTTATCAGAGTTCTGATGAAGCTTGCCATGGAGCAAGTGAAAGCACTTAACCGTTGGATATTTTACTGTTAATTTTGTTCAATAAAATCATTTCTATGTCAGTGGACCTTTGCTGAGATTTTTTCTGATTTGAGCTGCTGGTTAAAGGGACTTCAACGTCTCAAGACACAGCGGTAATACGCGTTCTTCACTCGTTGTTGGTTCTGCTGATTTCTACAAAAGGTCTTCTGGGGGATAGAAAAATGTACATCCATAGCAGAAAAAATTTTCCCATCCTGCTCACTTTTGGAATGTGTGTCCTTTATCTAAGGGCTGAACAGAGTCGAGGCATCAAATGGAGTGTTGAAAAAAGATGTCTTAAAAGGCTCCACAAAATCACACAAATGCATCCAGGCATGTCTCTCTTACTGTAATACCTGTACCTGCAGCTCATGAAACACCCTACACTGCATTAGAAATCAACGCATTGAGGCATCTGACAGGGACTGTAGGGTAGCCAATTGTGAATCCAAAGTCTTTTGGTCACTGACAGACATGGACCAAAAGAAGGACTTGGACAGCTCATTTCACAAGTCCATCTGAAATCTAGCCATGTGTGCCAAATAGTTAGTGACCTTATAGCAAAAGTCGCAAAAGCATAAACTCACTTCCCAAACCAGTCTAAGATCCTGGACTCCTTGTTAGGGGGATGGACAAATGAACTATCCTCAGAGAGCTCTTTTTTGGTGGCTGCTGCTACTATCATGGCATCAACTGCCAGGCCCTTGCTCCAGTAAGAATGGCCTTTGGGGGCTACAAGGTAGTCTGTTTTTCAAGGAATGGGTTCTACTATGTCTGGTTACTTCTTTGTCCAGCAAGAGATCAGATCAACAATCTCATCAGCTGGGAGAACTTCCCAGGAAGTAGCTGAGCTGGCTTCAACAGCTTCAAGAAAAATAGATTCCTCTTGAGAAAGGGCTTTGGAAGACCAACTTCCTTTTTGTCTCAGAAGTTTGAAGATCTTCTCAACTCATGATCTAGGAGACCCCTCTCCTTCATCAAAATCCATATATTCTGTCAATGACTCCTGGGGGAATAGTCAATGTGCCTCTCCTTGCACTTATACTTCCAAGCAGCCTCCTCTGGGGGATGTACTGGGGAGGACTTGGAAGACCAAAGGGAGAAGTGTCCTGAATGAGGACTGTCTCGAGGCTTGTATGAATCAGCTGTCTCAATGGAATACACTAAGCAGGATCAGGACCCAGGGCACCCAGCTGAGGAGTGGGTGGGGCCAAGAGGGAAAGAGATGTCCAGTCTCCAACACTGGAGAAAGCTCTCTCCACAGTCTCAAAAGCAAAAGCCAAAGGGGAACCCAGGGACTCCTCAGTGGGAGCTGAAGCTACTGTACAAGGATGAGCAATGGACCAACTTTTCCCCTCTCCGAGACCAAGCTGGAGCCAATCTACTAGAAGCCAAAGCCCCTACAGGAAGGGAAAGCTCAGATAAATTGGGAGTCAAACCCTCGTTCACAGAGTCAGTGACAAAGTTACAGCTCTGAGATCTGTCCGGATCTGAGGAAACTGGAACCAATTGGATCAGAGAGGATGCTGGAGTCAATGAAGTCCATAACTTCAGATCAAACATGGACAGCTCAGAAAATCACAGATCCAAATACCCTGAAGCCAGAGGTCACATTGGAGTAGGAGAGGACAAAGGTAAGAGGAAAGGTCCAAAGCTCACAGATCTGATGGGAGATGGAGACGGAAGAACTCCCAACTGGATTTCATTCCTAAGGAACATCCTCATCATTCAATCCACATCAGCTTCTGTGAGACTTCTGGTAGATCTTAAGACAGAAGATGTGGATTGGGGTCTGCAGGATTTCTGTCTGGGTCTCTCTTGAAGAAAACTGGTGCACAGTCTAGGGAAGACTGGCTCTGGAGATAACCTCAGATCCAGCAAAGGAGGAGTTTTGGACTGCAGAGAAATTGGATCCCGAGTGGTTGTCAGGTCTGACGGCCTTCAAAGTTTAGCAGATGGAGACAAAGACAATGCTGACAAAGAAGAACAGTCAGGAGATTACTTCCTTGTCTCTCTGCTTTTCTGTTTAAGCTTATAACTCTTCTCCCCCTTTTCATCTGAGGTCTTCATCCCAAATGGGGATGCTCCAGAAGCAGTCAGAAGACTGTGGAGAGAGAGAAAGAAGATCATCTCTGAGACTTAACTGTCAGGGGAGCTCCATGACATGAGGCCTAAGAAGAGGATACTAAATATGCATGGGCCAGTATTGAGCAATGAGAATCACTGTGGTTTTCCAACTGATTGCTTTCTGGATGACCCTGGATATCAGGGAGAGGGGGTAAAGGGCATAAAAAAGCCATATTGGCCACTGTCTGACAAACCAGTGTTTCGGAGACTAACCCTTTGGTGGAATTAGGGTGAAGTAATAAATACACTTGGTGTTGGTTGGAAAGGCAAAAAAAACTGTAACAAGGAAAACCCAAGTGTTAAAAGATGTAATGTGCCTCCTGTGGATAGACAGACCAGTCGGGAAGCAAAAAAAAAATAATTTGCTCAGCCTGTCAGACAGACAGTCAAGCTTTCCTTGGAATGTGCATTGCTGTCAAGAAACAACACAAAGGAGTCACTCACTGCTATACTCTCATAGCTTTTTGGCATACGAGGCAAGATTTGGTTACTCCCTGTTTGATGATGCACCAGACTACTGTCATTTTGTCCATTTGAATGGTAAACACCCTTGTAGGTAAGAAGTCCTGCAGTATCTGCAAAACTAGGAGGACCACTCTCATTTCCAGACAATAATGAGAAGACAGGCCTTCTGATTTGACTATATAGATTGGACCATTCCCTCCTGATAATGCACCCCCATTCAAATGAGAAGGTGTCCATGGTCACTAGGGCTGATGGAGGAAGCAACAGAAAGGCCTTTCCTAAGATAAAAGTGGGAAGGTCAACCACCATGACTTACAACACAAATTGGTGATGAAAGTGAGACTTCTAGTAGTGACCACTGTGCGCTGAGTAACCATTGTAGATTTTCAAGTGGAACTAGTCTAGACACATCACTAGAACAGTAGAGGCCATTAGACATAGAGACTGTAGAAAAAGAACTGCTGGAGAAAAAGAAAACTGGAGCAGATTTCAAACTGGAACACTTAATTACTGGATTCTTTTCCAGAGGAAGAAATACGGGACAGCACCTAGTATCCAGGTGTCATTTAATGAACTGTATACATTGTGTAGGTTGCAGCTCTAACTTTTCAAATTGAAAGAAATTCCCAGTGGCAGGCAGAGTTGTAGCAAGTAGTCTCTAGTCTTGGCAAGTGATTCAATCTATGTGGCAGAGGGAGTCAGTCATCTAAGTATGGAAACAATCAGATCTACAGCAGCCTCAACTTCGCTTCTACCATGACCATGCACTTGGTGAACACCCAAGGGGCTGTGGTGAGACCAAAGGGCAGAGCTCTGAACAGAAAGTGACTGGCCCCCATGTGGAAATGCAAAGATCTTCTGGAGACTCTTGCAATTTTAATGAGGAGGGTAAGAATCATGGAGGCTGACTGAACACATAAGATCATCTGCCTTTAGCCAAAGTAAATTTCTTGCATCGTTACTTTCTTGAAGTGGGTCTTTTTCACATACTAGTCAAGTTAGTTTAGATTAAATATTGGCCTGAGGTTCTTGTTCTTCTTCAGAACAAAAAATAACCTGGAATGATAATCTGACCCCATCGGGTCTGGTGGGACTCTATGGTTCTTTTCTGAAGAAGGAATAGGATTTTTCTTGTAGCTAATTCTCACTGGTGAGGCAGTAAGTCTGGAAGTAGCCATTTTAGAACTTAAGGGGAGGGATACATGAAAACATTATGTAGTAGCCTCTGGTTATCATCTGTCTGACCCGATAATCTTTTGTGATGCCCATCCATGGGAGCAGGTAGAAGGATAAATGTCCCCTGACAGCCTCCAATAGGAAGTAGTCGCACAGCCATACAGGGATGACTATGCTGCCTATCAGTGAAGGACATCTAATATCCATGGCTCTCTGGACCTCCATGACCTCTGGGTCTGCATCCATTAAAGGGGCCACATTTGCAATGGCAACCCCAGTCAGAGGCAGACTCAATGGTTTGAGGCCTGGATTTTCTAAACCATAATGATGTGGACCCCTTTCATTTCCTCTTGTACGACTGTTGTGGGGTCTCAAATTTGACTCCAACAACAGGCAGTGTATTCCCATCCTGTTTATACCTCTGCATTCTCTCTTTTGCTGATGGTGCAAACAGAGATGATCCAACATAAGGAGAATTAGTAATGGATGCTTTTAACTTGTTTCAAAATCACAGAGGAGAAGCAAGGAATGCTTGATTGTGCTGCTTGTGCTCATCGTTCTTGCTGCTCCATTGTCTGCACCGTGCAAGAACTGCATGGAGAGATAAACAAGCAATAATGCCCAACAGGGTTTGTGTTACTGTGGCCTCTACCCAAGGCTGTAGAGGTCTGATGCCACAATAACATGCACCCTGGAGGGTATTATTGCTCTTAGAGAATGGACTGTCTTTAAAACTGTTGTCTGTTACTTATTTTTTTTTTTAATTACTATATTATTTTTATATATTTTGATGTAAAATAGTTCCCCTGCTTAAGGAGGAAGCATTTTGCATATATATATATATATATATATATATATATATATATATATATATATATATATATATATAATCTAGATATGTATTTTATTTGTTGGTCCCTTGCTCCTAAAATGTGTTTTTTGCCAGTCACTGGGGACTAAGTCACTAAATAATGACACACATTTGACTTCCAGACTTTTTTCCTTCATAAAATTCATGTTAACAAAAATCCTATTTTTAAGCTACTTTGTAATTTTATAAAAACAACATTTAAAATCTGTTCCAATTTTTCAGCCTTTGGTCCCCCTTTTATTTCAGGCTTTATCCAGATTTCATGAGCTAAAAGGTCGAGAGGTATGCAAACCTCTTTACTACCGGTGCCACTGGCCCATCAATCTCACTCTCTCTCTCATATATATACACACACACACACACACACACACACACACACACACACACAAACACACTTGCACTTCAGAAAATTTCTCTCTCTCTCACTCACACACATTTCTTTTCTTTGTAAGGCCATAGCACACCCCACGTACCAGACCTCTGCCCCCCCCCCCCCACTTAGATACTCTAGTGACCTCCCTGGCTTCTCTTACAGTTTTTTTGCCACTCATGTATTCTCCTCACTAACTTCTCTTACTACCTCTCTACCCAGTTACTTTCCTATCCCTGCAGACTTCACCTCCTGATCTTCCTAACTCCCAGTCAGCCTTCTCACTCTCACGCATTCAGTCTCACCCCTTAAACCTGCCCTGCTGCACCTGGCCAGCCCAATCTCTCACTCACCCACTCACTCTCCTCTCCAGAACTTTGTGACAGTCTTTGCAGCCTACTCAGCTGCACCACACATTGTTTTTCTAATATCTGGCAACCTGCTGTATCCCGGCTCAACATACATACAACCATTCCTTGCGGAATATCCATACAATGCTATTCACGTATTAATCAGTCCCTACTTGCCCACAATCCTTTGTGGGATTCAAATCCCTTACCTTAGCATCCCGCGCCATCTTTCCTCAATATAGGCCCCCTCAAAGACAGGTCTGGTTCCTGGTGGTGTGCAATAGCCACATTTGAGCAAACTACATGCTCTAACTGTTTTGTTATTTACATTTTAGGCAGGATTTGGTGTAACTAAGGTATGGTAATTTGAATCAGCTTTTTCTGTTAATGCACCACATGCTTGTTGTTTTCCACTACTTAAGATAGCTTGAATCTACTCCAGTTGTGTTGGCTCCTTAAGCTATGCTTGTCTGGTTAGAGTGCAAGCACAATGTGCATTTGCACGAGCCTACTGCCTAGTTTGTCCGATAGCGGCATTATCATATCAGAAGTAGCCACAGGATATGTTCATTCAATATATTACCGCAATTGTGTGTAATCCTTATTTCTATACCTTACCAGCCTTGAGCCTTGTTTTACCTGTTATAAACATCTACAATCCTGGTTCTACTGCTATTCTGCAATTTGGGAATGTATCCTAGTTTTCTTGTTTAAGAAGCTGCACTGTCGTAAATGTACTGCTGTTTTAAATAATGTTTTAGCTACTTGCTCTGTCGCAGTTGCACTGCTGTTTTAATCTGCTTTGCTCCCTCAAACTTAAAATGTTAACTGCCTAATAATTCAGTGTTACTGATTGTGGTTGGCACTATAGTGTGCTTGTTTACTACAATACTTACAATATTTAGAGTTGATATTGCTCTAGAGTAGTACTTCCCTGAATGGATAATGAACCTTGTTTATTATACTAGCTAATCCCACTCTACTCCTGTTATACCATTAACCCTACTGTCTAACCGTTACCCTCCATCTATTTCTGACTAATCCCCCCTTATTTCTCCTATCTCCCCCTCTAACCTGCCCCTCCCTGTACTCTTCAAGAGCTGAAATACTACTCCCCCTATATATCTTAACCTCTCGTTTACTCACATTTACCTTTCTTCTTTCTCTTTTTTAGGTTGTAAGCCTGAACGTTCCCTACTGCCAAAGCAAGCTACTACCCCCTTCTCCTACCAGGAAAAATAAAGCGACCCTCAGCATAACCTAAGAGCTTAAGCTCTATATTCTTCACCTCAGTGAAGTATGTGTTGTAACTAATTATTCCCTGCTGTATTTATAATTTCTTTTCTTTGTAAGGCCCTAGCACATCCCCATACAAGACCTCTGCCCCACCCCCACTTAGATACTCTAGTAACCTCCCTGGATTCTCTTACCATTTTTATGCCACTCATGTATTCTCCTCACTAACTTCTCTTACTATCTCTCTACCCAGTTACTTTCCTATCCCTGCAGTCTTCACCTCCTGATCCTCCTAATTCCCAGTCAGCCTTCTCACTCTCACACACTCAATCTCACCCCTAAAACCTGCCCTGCTGTACCTGGCCTGCCAGATCTCTCACTCACCCACTCACTCTCCTCTCCAGAACTTTGTGACAGCATTCCCAGTCTACTCAACTGCACTACACATTGTTTTTCTAATATCTGGCTGCCTGCTGTATTCTGGCTCAACCTGCTCCGTTCGCCCTCGCTATGCTCAGATTCACTCCCCTCCCAATACCCTGCCCCCATTCCCACCCACCCCCACTTCAATTACCTTTATACCGATCCTCCACATCCCTCTACTCCTCCAAACCCTCACTTCCTGCTCACTCTGTCCTATCAAAAAGTGTCCTCCCACCTGAACCCCTCCCCTTCTGAAAACCAGCTTCACCCCTCCCCCTTCTGCAAACCAGCTTCACTCCACCCCTCCTACACTAATACTGCCTATAACCCCTATCCCATCATAACCTCTTCCTCACTCCTCCTCCCCCATCACACACACCTACTATATAACATCCATTCAAAATCCCCTCCTCCTCACCCCAATCTCTCAAGTACAGTCTCTCTCCTTCACTCCATCTCTTTAACTCTATTCTCTCTCTCACACTATATTACACTCACCACCATGATCTCTACTACTCCCTCCTGCTCACTTCTCCTAATCATATGTTCCTCCCTTCTACTACTTACCATTAATCTAGCCTCTCTCCACACTCATCTCATCCTGCACCTTAGCTCTCTAACTTCCTCTTACTACCCAACACATTTCAACACATACTACTCCTTCCCCATTGCACCCTCACTCTTTTCATCTGAATTCAGTCTCCCAAAAAACAAACTGCCTCCCACAACTCACACATCCATTAAATTAAAACAGAAACTAATCACACCTTACTCACTAACATCCTATCCCCCCTCACTCCATCAACACTCTCACCCCAACCCAGGCCCTCAAGTCATGCATGCAGCCCCTTCCACTACCCCACAAACTCCACTGAACATCCTCAACTTTCCTTCCAAACATCTCTCCTTCTACTCTATCAACACCCACAGTATCCTAAATAAGATTACAGAATTTCACTCATGGATAGCTCAATACTCCCCCAACATAGTCACTCTCTCAGAGACCAGGCTCAAACCTCAACTCAAACAAAGAATTCCTCCCCCCAGGATACAACACTCTCTGCCTAGACAGACCCACAAGAAAGGAGGTGTCATTGCTATTCTGTATTCTAACCACCTAACCCTTACCCCCCTCACCTAATATCCCTCCCTCCTTCCACTCAGCCGAAATCCTAATAGCCAACTTTAAACCCAATGTTCACAAAACCATAATGATAGTTGCCATCTACATACCACCAGGTGACAACATACCCATACCAGAACAGATCCTCAACTGGCTATCTGAGCATATCCCCAATGAAACCATCATACTAGGTGAAGTTAATATCAATTGGCTTAATCTAACCAGTGACACCCCTACCACCAGCATCAACCTATATGGTTTCATCCAACTAACATCACAACAAATCCACCAACTCTTGCTCCATCATTGACTGGATCCTTGTAACCAATCCCAGCTTCTGTCTTCAAACTGAAACACTACCCCACTCCATCAGTGATCACTGCCCAATACGCACCCTCCTTCTCTCCCCCCACATCCTCAAACCTCACAAATACATACAAAGCCGGAAACGTTCCACGTTCAACACTGACATACTCAATGACACTCTCTCTAAAATAAACTGGACCACCCTCCTTACATTACCCCTTGACAATGCTATCTCATTCTTTAATTCCACCTTCCTTAACATACTCAACTCCCTGCCCCTCCACGTATTGTAAGAGTCAAAGCCCACAACTCATCTTGGCTCACAAACTCAATCCAGACTCATTCAAAAAAGAGACTCTGCCTGGAAACTTTGGTTCAAGACCAAATCTCCCTCCCATTTCAAAACCTACAGGGAACTCCGAAATCTCACCAAAATACATATTAATCATGAAAAAAAATTTCTACCACCAACCTCAGTCCACACAATCCAGAAACACTAAAAGATTCTGGGACACCATCAACCAAATTCTCCACCCAGGAAATCCATCTACTCCCAACCCTTGTCCCAACAACTCACCCCTTGAAGCAGCCACTACCTTTAATTCCTATTTCATTGATACCATAAGTCAACTAATGCAAACTTCTCTCCCACCCAAACCGACACACTCTACAACATCCCCTCTATATAACACCTTCCTCTCTCTAAAAAATGTCCCTATAAGCTACATTAAAAAACGACTCCTCAAGCTCAAACCTTGCTCCTTCTCAGCAGACAACCTGCCATCTCTCTTCCTAAAACTCACTGCACCATCCATAGCATTCCCAGTTTCCATCCTACTCAACCACTCCATCACTGAATCTACTGTTCCAACTCTTTGGAAAAAATTCTATACAATACCTATACACAAAGGCGGCAATTCCTTGAAACTCTTAAACTTTCGACCTACTGCCATACTTTCTCCACTCTCCAAAATTCTAGAACACTGTGTACACAAACAAATCATGGCCCACCTCCTACAAGGCCACCTGATCACCCCTACCCAACATGGCTTTCGCCCACACCACAGCACCTCCACTGCTCTCATCTCCTTCACCAATACAATCTCCCTAGCCAGAGATAACAACAAACTCATTTCATGCCTATTCTTAGATTTGTCCGAAGCCTTTGACAACGTCTCTCATCCAGTCCTTCTCTCATTATCCATTCCATTCTCAATAAACCCTCCTCCTGTCCAAGTCTTTCCTCACTAGTCTCACTCTATAAGATCTTTTAGGAGCTCAGATCAATGCCTGCTGCAAATTTACAAACCAAACAAATCTGATAGACAGAACTTATACAGCTACTCTCCAGCCATCCTCTGGAATACGCTTCCCTTGACTTTAAGGAGCATACCCCAGATCTACACATTCAAGATATCTCTCAACCCACCTCACAATATGCCCCTGTAACCTCCCTCCTTGAACCTTATATAAATCTGGGTCACTACACACCTCCCTCACCCTCCCCTTTTCATCCCTTTCCCCCTTTCATCTCTCTTCCTCTCACCTTACTCCAGCCACCCACCTCCTGCCTTAATACCTCAGGCTTCCTCTCTCCTACATACCTGTTGTTAGTAAGCTAATAATCTTTCCTCTCTACGGGCTACCAAACTATCCATAGTTGGACCCACATTATGCTAACTATATATCCTAACATCTCACATAATCTCTCAACACTAACTCCTTCTACCACCCTCCCCAAAACCCATGTAGCTTGTCCTATCACCTACTACTACCCATCTACAATTTGATAATCTTATAACGTTATATCTTGCTTTGAGTGTATGTTCACTTTCATACGAATCTGACTAGCTTTATTTTTTATTAACTCTTGCTTGCCTCCACTATTGTAAATGTATCTGACAATCGATTCTCATTGTACTGCATATTTACTGAACTTTGTAATCATCTATTTTTGTACACTGGAGCTTTTCTCCCCGGGCCTCCGCTGAAAAAGAGCTCTGTCCCAGTTGGACTATCCCGGTCAACAAATGTCAAATAAATACAAATAAAATAAATGCATGTTAACACAAGTCCTATTATTCAAGCAACTTTGTGAGTTTTATAAGTGTGTACTTAAAACATATTCCTATTTTGAACGTTTATTCCTCCTTTATTTTAAGCTTTATCTAGATATTTGAGCTAAAAGGTCGACAGGTGCACAAACCTCTTTACTACTGCTGCTACCAATGCTCAATCGCTTCCACTCTTCATTTTCTCTCTGTCACTCACACACATCTCAATTTCAAGCATGCAAGCACACATACTCTCACACACAGACAGAAACTTAAACACACACACACTTTTTCTGTTTGATTTGTTTTTTTACACTCGCTAAACAGCAAGAGAGCTGCTTAGCAAGTGCAAAATAATGGCTCGCTTGATCTCGCTCTCATGCATGCATACACTCACACTCACTTTTTTTAAATTTCTTTGTTTTTTTTTTTTAATATATATTTTACACTCACTTAACAGCAGAAGCGCTGCTTAGTGAGCAGAAAATAATGGCGATCATTAGGTTATTTTCAGTCCGAGTTCTACAGCAGCTTGATATGTTGCCATGAAGCATATCAATGTTTTTTCAATGCCAATTACCTGTCGATTAACACCCTGCTATAGAACATTTCTTCTCCAATCACAGTGCGATCTACAGGTTGCCCATTGTATAAGTAATATTAAACACAGTATCCAACATGGCCTCTAGCCGTTTTCTAGAGTTAGCAGCGGGTTGCCTTTTCAGAAAGGTTAAGTCTTGCTCAGACAAATCTCTCTGGAATTGGTTCATGTGTACGGCATAGTTCAAGGCCCACAAAGCAAGATTACCTGAAGCATATGCTCACTCTATCAAGTCCACTGCGTTAGACTCGTTGCTCAACAGAATGGACAGTGGCTGTATCCTCTGTCAGCTTCTTCTTTGTTGCTACTGCTACAATGAAGGAATCCAACAAAGGACTCTTGAACTAAAAAGGCTTTTTCTTGAGGGGCCCAAAAAATCTTGTTTAGCTTCCTTGATATGCTTTCAGAAGAGTGGCGCTCCTTTCATGCCTTCCCGATGGCTGGGTTGATCAGGCAGTCCACTGGTATAACCACCCAAGAAGTAGAGGAGGGCCAGACAGTATGACTTAAAAAGAACCTGGTCATCCCGAAATCATAGATCAATTTCCCCATTGGAGCATGAGTTCCAAGATCTCACATAAGTTGATGTCCTATTGTGGGGACTGAGGATTCCCTTTTGATCCTCCGAGTCAGTGTCCAAACTAGTTTCCGACTCATCTGGTAAGCTGATATTCCTTCCCTTGCACATACTTTTCTTTAGAACTTCAGGTAGTGGTGAATTTAAATCATCAGAGGACTTGCATCTGAGTAGTTAGCTTGAGACATTGGTTTGGCTCTGACCCTAAGATGTATGAGAAGATTGAGACAGAGATAGAAGGTTACCTTGAGGGAGCGGACAATGCTATGCAGCCCATGCTGCAGCTCTAGGAGGAGAGACTATAATCCTCCCCATAACCTCAAAGACCGAACCCACATCCACCTAATCAGAGGAGCCTCCATCAAGCACCAGCACTGCACCCTCCTTAGAAGAGATAGGCAGTCTTGACAAAGGTATCCCCAAACCTGAAAGAGTAGAATGACCTGAAGGTGATTTGTACCATGTTCTCAAAGGCCAACTCTGATACTGAAAACAGCACCACTATCAGTGACGGTTCTGAAGATGGTACCGAAGAATAGACATCAAAACACTGGTCTCAAAAGGGACTCAATTCTGAAGGCTTTGAGGTCAAGTGGTTCAGACCAAATGGTTTTGGAGACCAAGACAATGGTGCACTCAGTGATAAAGACACAGGCTCCAGGCAGAGGCTCAGCATCAGTGCCATTGGATCCATAGGTTGGATCAGGGATAAATCCCGAAAGGGGGATGAGGGACCAGCCCATTCTACCCTTGGATTAAAAGGGGGATGGGAGAACACACATATCAGTCTTTGCAGATGGGAGAAGAAAAATAAAATAGTGCTAACAGGCACTCAAAGTTAGAGAACTAGGTAAAAACAAAGAAATATGACGGAATTATGTCAAACAATGAGGAGATACAAGTAATATAAAAGTTATATGGGAAGTGAAGCACTTATCTTTAGCATGGATTTGTGAATGCATCTGAATACTGAGGCAGCAAATGAGCTCTAAGGAAGCATCAGGTGCATTATGGGAGGAGAACATTTAAAGGAACTTGAGGCTGGAGGGATAGTTTTACCAGATCAGATCAGACAAGAGGCTCAGGGACCTACAAGTAAGACTGGGCTGACAGGATACATACAATCCTGTTTTTTTTTTTTTTGTGTGTATTTAACAACACACTGAAAGTTTCCACTGCAGCCCCTTCCAAAGATTTTCAGTGTCACTTCAGCTGTAAAAGGGTGATGGTATACAGTCTAAGTACTGAAGCCTGTCTGTGGCAGGGTGGATTGTGCAAGTAACTCCTTAAATTGTCACCCACTCAGAAGATTCCCTTTAGCTGTCACCTGACTGAACATTTCTTGGCTTCAGGGTAATACATGACTGTCTGATTCCTAGGTTACAGTGATCAAATGGAAGCAGCACCAAACCATTTACTGATGGGTTTCTGACTGCCTAAACACCTCCTTCCTTAGTTTAACTGGCTGGCAGTTAGACCACAAGAAGTGGATGTACATGAACAACTGCTGACCTTTTATTAGTTGTTTTTCAACTTTACCTTTATATCTCTTTAATTTTATTTGCTTCTTTGAACAATTTAAAACTTACTGGCTAATTGGTTTTACTTTGTAACTACTGGCTTGTTCAAATTTGCTTCACAAGCAATAGTTATGCTATGTATGGCCCAAATTCTAGTTCAGATTCCTGAACTTTGTTTAACTATTTCTGATAATGAAGTCTGGCATTGTAGAATAAAGCACTTAACAACTTATTTTATTTTTAATGTTGCTATTTTTCACTTAGAAGGTGAACAAAATCCAAGAATCTTTACTGATAACTATGTGCTGAACAGTGTAATTGCAACTGCAATGTATGGTATTACAGACATTTTTATTAGCTTTAAATACACTGCTGAAAAAAAAATAAATGAGACGTTGCAATTAAATCTCTGGATTAAGCTGATATTATGCTGATGTTATCAACTGACCCATCAGTCTTGAGTTTTTGGTAATCATCTTGAGGCTGATAATTTGCCCATCTTAAGATGCTTCTAGTAATCCTCTGTGAGCAGATATCTCAACTGTCACTATTTTAGAGGAACATTCCTATTTTCAGGCCTGATTTATCACTGCACATGATGTCCCTATTCTAGGAGGTATGATCCTATTTTCAGGCTTGATTTAACCCTTTATGCAATTTTCTATATCCCCCTAATCACACATGGTTATTGAAGCTCTCCAGCACATAGAAAACCATACTACATTACCAGCAAACTATAGCACCAATAAAGTAAATAAAAAGGACACATATTTTACATCTCCCTTTTACAGAAGCAAAAATAAATTATCTTGCGGGGGAGGATTTTGCAGTACAATTCATTAGAATCTACAGCTGATATTTTTCCATCATTTTTATCAAATTTTAAACATGTATTTCTAAGTAGTAGGCCACATTCAAAAACAAAAATCATGTTTCAGGCTATTTTTCTTTTGGTTTTAGTATCCCACATTCATAGAAGCGGGAAGAGTCACAGGGTATATAATATTCAAAGGAAAATGTTATGCTACTTGGAAATCTACATTTTTGGCTGGATGTACCTACTTTTCGAGGAATAGGAGGCACAGTGGCATAGCTGTTAGTGTTGTCGCCTCACAGCAAGAAGTTCCTCGGTCTGACTCTCGGCTGGGGTGTCTTCTGTGTGCAGTCTGCATGTCCTCCCTGTGTTTGTGTGGGTTCCCTCCCACATTCCAAAGACATGCAGTAGGTTGATTGGACACTCTAAATTGGCCATTGGTGTGAGTGTGTAGTGTGGAACAGTTACAGTGGCAGGGCTAGTCACCCGGTGGTGTAACCTTGGCTCTAGATGATTGTCACTGTTGAAGTGACACCCCGAACCCATGTGCAAAAATGGGAAAAAGGGGTTCTGGATCGATGGATGGGTACCTACGTTTCAAGGACCTTTGTTCCAATTTACAATGTCTGCTGGTTAAGAGGTATATCTGAGTGACAACTCACACTTGAAAATAAAGCAGTGTTCCCATAGATTAACTACTGACGTTATTTTAATTTAAAAGCAGTGACCGTATCCGTTTGTAAGTAATGCAGCCTCTTCTCCACTCTAACTTCCAGAGTGACCCCAAGATACAGCTGAGTGTGAAACATTTTAAAAGGAAATAGTGCAAGACTTTGTGGAAAGCCAAAATGGCATGAGAAGTCTAGTATGGAGCAGAAATAGGGGGAGGGAGAAAATACTTTATTTACATATGGAAGACTTGAGGTTAGACATAAGGAAATAAAAAGCACTTACTAATAAGAAAGAAATGGCACTCAGAGTTGTTCTTTAAAGAGCAAAAGAGAACCAGCCTTAGTCGTTGACAACTCTTAGTCTGCATGCTGTCTCTTCTCAGAGACCTCAGTAGCATAATGAAATTTACAGAATACAGAAAACTGCATATTAAACTTGTAAAATTAAGATACATACCATTTTCATAACACTGGTAAAAGACTGCCTTTTGCAAGTATATCTTGCAGTTTGCTGACAGCCTACCAGAGAGGAGAGTACATTTCACTTAAAACCTCTTATGTGATGCATATACAAACAGAAAAGTTTTAAGCCTATTAAAAAGTGAAACTATGCAGAACAACATACCTTCACTGCCATTAAGATTACCTAGCTCTTTGAATACACAGAGAGGTGAAAAAAGCAGCAGTCTAAAGTGTTATACATAAAATGCATTAAACCAAGCAAAGATGGAACAGAAAAAAGTGTTAGGGAATGGTTAAGTTTAGGAAATTAAGGTGCTGCATTTTAGAAAGACTTTTACAGACTGTATGTAGTACAATGCCATCTGCAGGCACTCATGTGGTATGACTCTAAAGTGTTGAACAAAGCTTCCAGTAGGTAGTACAGGATACAAATACTTAAATTGCTGACTTCTCAAAGCAACTAAAACAGATTAAATGCAATTTGTGCAAAAAAAAAAAAAAAAATTTGCAGAAGAATTATCCATTATGCCAGAATGTGAAGGTCAAGTTTCCTAAAACAGAAAATAAAAACTAAAAGGGAAAAAACATACTGCTACATTTTATTCCAAGAACTCAGCCGTGGAGTATTACACTATGCAGTCTATGTGGTCTTTGACTGCTTCCAGAGCTCTGACAATGTGGAATGCATGTAAATCATAGAATATGAAAAAGTATGTTTGGACGCTTGGAGCTAGGCAAAATGCTTTTGATCAAAAGACCGGATTTCTGCACTGACCAGACACTAGAGTGCTGAAATTAACATAACTAAAAGCATGATCAATAATTCTTTTTAGTACAGAAAATCAGTGCCAAACATAGAAAATAAATGTTGAGGCTTATTCATGCAGCAGAATATTTAAAATATTTATCACTAATGACCTTTACAGTCCTACAAAAAAGGACTGTGATACACTGTATGATTTTAAGGGATGGATATGATAATGCCAGTTCTAAGCATTTGAAAATTCAAGAACTAAAATAATCTTTGTGTAAAACTCTCAGACTCTTTTGTTAAAGCTACCCATGCTGAGAAGTGTGAGACAGTGTGTATTGAGTATACAATTTGTTCAGGAAATATGTTCCATCATTACGCAACCAACCCCCCCCCCCCCCCCCGCCATATGATTCCTGGAAAGCATTTTGTCCTTCTGTGTATGAGTGTATGTGTCTCCTACCAAGGGTTGATGTCCCTTCCAGGATTAGCTTCTCTGTCTTGTGCTCACTGAGGACGGTGTGTTTGTCTTCCTTGCGACTTTGAAATTAATTACAATTAAACAGCCAATCAGAAAATGAATGAAAGAATGCACTTCTGAGATTTTTATTTGCTTGTATGGGGCCCTCTATCAGAAACAGGAAGATTCATTTTTAAGTTTAAACAGGTCTTAAAAGACAATCAAACAATGTCAGCAGCGACAAATGTACATTACTAAGGCTGCTAATAATTACAACAATCAAAGAAATATAGAAAGAAAATCTCATAGGAAACTGTCAAAAACTATGCTATTCACAATCAGGTGATCCATCAACCTTATTTATTTATTTACATTTGATTACTGGGTAGTGTCTGGCTGGGCCAGAAGCCCGTTTTCAGCGGAGACCCGGGGCGAAAAGCTCCAAAGTAGATTACATAATTATACATTTGTACAGATGAAATTTATAAAAAAACTATCAAATAAACAACAGCCGTTCAAAGTAAGATCCTTGACACTGTATCTAAAAAGCAGATAATAAGAGTTAGTACAGTAAGCTTATACGATTCATGCAGGCAAAACTATTTTTTTTTAAGTAGGATAAATGTATCACAACGGAGGATAGAAAGCTCGTTGCCAAGATATAATGGCAATAGGTAGTGGTGAGAAAAAAAATAGACAGTAAAAGTGTAAGATTAGTTAGCCAGGGGGAGAACAAAAGCAGTGTCTTTAATTAGTGAAATATTTCTTTAGGGACTGTTTGAATGAATGTGTATCAGTGTTGGACAGAATGTGCTGGGGAACAGAATTCCAGTATTTGGCAATGATATGGCAGTATAAGGAGTCACAGGTGTAAGTTTGGGTTTTGTTAACTTTCAGCAAAACTTTGTCAGCAGACCTAAGAGACTTAGGGTTAGTGTAGGGTTGGATAAGGTCAGATAGAGCTGGACAGTTGTTAGGTTTATATAAGACTGTATAGGTAGTTAATAGCTGATTTACTGTAAGCAGGTTAGGGAGCTCTAACCAGTTCAGCTGGAGAAGGGCAGTGCAATGATGTGTGATATTTTAAAATGGTTAGTGGCAAATTTAGCTATCTTATAATAGCAAGATTCAAGGTTATTCAGTTCAGATTTGCAAAGATTGGTAAATATTTGAGAACAGTAGAGAAGGGAAGATAAGAGATGGGTTCTAGCAGTTGCGAGTCTGGCATGGTCAGTAAGACAGAATTCAGCCCGATAGAGAGAACCCAGTTTGACATGAACCTTTTTAATTGTTAACGCAATGTGTCTGGCAAACTTAAGTCCACTGTCAGTTGTGACACCAAGAAATTTTATATGTTCAACAGGTTCTGTTTTTGTGCCATTAGAGGAGGAAATCGAGATAGGTAATTGGTTGTTTATTACTGAGGTATTATAGAAGACCATAAGGTTGGTTTTACTGGGATTAAGTATGAGTTGATGGGTTGCTAAATAGTTTTCAATATTGTGGAGGGCAGCCTACATTTTTTCTTGAAGTTCCTTGACAGAGGGGGCAGAGCAGATGATGGAAGCATCGTCAGCATATTGATGGAGGCTGGTTTTGCTGAGGAACTTAGGTCATTGGTAAAAATTATGAAAAGAATTGGGCCAAGGATAGATCCCTGTGGGACACCTACAGAGATAGGGAGCTGGGGGGAGAGTCTATTAGCCCATAAAGTGGCTTGTTTCCGTTTGACAGGTAGCTATGAAACCAGCTCAGGGCTTTAGGGCTGAAGTGGTAGAAGGCCAGTTTACTGAGAAGTATTTGATGAGATACAGTGTCAAATGTTTTTGACATATCTAGGAAAGTAGCAGAGACTAGTTTTTTTTTTTTTTGAGGTGATTTACGGTATTAGTAAAGATAATTACAGCTCTGCTGCTACTATGCCTTGGTCAAAAGCCATGTTGTGTATTCCATAACAGGTTATTCATCAGGCAATGGTCTAAGATCTGTTTGTGTACACATTTTTCTAAGATTTTGGCTAGTGGTGACAGAATGGCTATGGGTATGTAACTGGATACATCAGTAGAGGGACTGCCTTTATGTAAGGGTATGGCATGAGATATTTTCCAAAGGAGTGGTACATATTGTTCGGAGATAGAACGATTAATGAGAATAGATACAGGGTAAGCGATGGAAGTAGCAGCTAGTTTTAGAAAATCATCAGGTAGCTAGCTAGTGTGCAAGGTTTAAATTTAGTAAGGAGATTTTTTTACATAACTTGTTTGGATAGGTGTGAGACACAGGAGGGTAGAATTTTTGTTGGAGGGTTGAGGTATGGACACAGGAGCATTAGGGGTTTTGTTTAATAAAGAGGTTATTGAGATAATAAAATAGGAGTTGAATTGAGTGTCTATGCAATTATTTGGGTTGGTCAGAGTTAGGACTTGGGTAGTAGGTTTTCCTGGGTTATGTCGGAGGTTGATTGTTTGCCAGAATCTTTGGGGAATTGTTCTTGTATTTTAGCTGACTTGTTTGGAAATAGGAATTTTTTGTCTTGTTTAATTTGCTTTTTGGTTTGATTTTGAAGTTGTTGGTAGGTAGTGAGATTTTGTTTACTTCTATTATTCAGAAAGAGAAACCAGGCTCTGTCCCTTTGTTTTAGTAGAAGAACTGTGTCTTTTAATAACCAGGGAAGCTGTTTGGATTTGGTATGAATTTTCCTAATTGGGGCTAGATCATTAAGTATTTGCAGGAAAACACTATTAAAATACTGTACTGTAAGGTTCAAGTGAAGAGTTTTTAGAGGTGACCAGTCATGTTGTTGAAGAAGAGTATTAAATATATTAGGGGAAAAGTGTTTTTATTGTGAATGTAGGAAAATGAAATTTTATAGGAATTATGTGCATGTTTTCTAATCAAGAAGGTTGGAAAGTGATCGCTTAGAGTGTCAGGAAGACACCCATCATCATAGCTAATATTGGATTTGTTTGTTAAAATCCAGTCAAGAATGGATTGCCTGTTGGTGTGTTTGTCGATGTGTGTGTGTGTGTGGGCCAGTTAATTTTTTGACAGAAATTGTACAGGTTTATAAAGTTAGTAGGAGAATTAGGTAAGCAGGTAAACCAGTTGAGGTTAAAATCTCCAAGTATAACAGTTTTGTGGCTGACGTTGGCAGAGGCCCATTCAAGGATGTTTTTGATGTTATGGAGGTTATTAGCAGGGGGGAGGTAGATAGCTATAATGTTAATGGACTTAATGTTTATTTATATCTAGGTGTGCTACTGAAATTTCTGAGTTAGGGACATCAGGTGGAACAGAGTTAAGTTGTGCCAGTTTAAGACTGTCTTTGAACATAATGGCAATACCACCACCACGTCCAGATAATTTGTCAGTTATGAGGATGTTATACTCATTGGGAAGAAATTCTTCAGATTTAATATGAGGCTTAAGCCATTTTTCAGTAATGACAGCTATATCAGGGGAGTAAAGTGCAATAGCAGCGTGAAATTCATGTACTTTGTTTATCAGGCTTCTGAGGTTGACTTTAATGATAAGGTCAGAGTTACATTTTTTTCAGTCATAGACAGGAGTTAGGTATGGAGTCTGGGGAGATGTCAGAATGTGGATTTAGGGAAGGTGGCGGAGTAGAGAATGTGGCTGAGGTTGGGCCTGGGTTAGGATGGATGTCACACTGGAGTTCACTATGGGTAAGGGAATGGAGGGTAAGAAATCTTAGCTTGGAAAACAGACTGAGATATGTGTATAGTTTATTAGCAGAGGTGGGGGTATGAAAATATCTAAGACAGAAAGTAGAGTAGGGGAGGTGTCATAAAGGAATGGGGAGATGTGAACAGTGGGCTTCTTGTGATGCAGGTTCTCAATGACTGGCAAGGTGGGAGAGGGGTTGATTATGGGAAGGTAGGATTGAAAATAGGTGGTATAAAGGGCTAGGAGTAATAGAGCTAGCAGGACAGGGTGAGAGATGATAGGTTTTATGAGAAGCATAGTAAAGATGTTACAGACTACAGTTAAGGTCAAGGGTGACAGACTGAAAATAAAGTAAAGAATATATTATGCAGAAGTGTCAAAAAGGAGTTTTATCAATGAGAGAAGGTTAGGTTAATGGTGGGGTTTAAAGGGGAAAGACAGAGAAGCAAGGGAGGTGGACGAAAGTAAGATATGGAGTAAAAGAGATAAGGGAAAAGTGATATAATTAAGGTAGGAGGTAAAAAAAATGAGGAAAAAAAGAGAAAAGAGGCAGAGGAAAGAGTATGGAACTGTAAAAAGGAGATTTAAGGCTTGTAGTGTATGAGAGTCAGGCAATATACAACGAACTTTGAGACTAATGAAGAGGAGGGAGAATGGTAACTAATTGGTCAGGTAGGCAAGGCAACTGCAAAGTCAGGATTTGTTGCCTGAGGGGGGTGTGGTCATAGAGGGGAGTGGTTTGGATAGCTATAAGCAATAAGAAAATGGGGGTGGGTGGGGATGGGGGTAGGGTAGAGGAGCAGAGTGTATCCGAGCGAAGCGAAGGCAAACTGAGCAGGCACTCACCCAGGTCTGAAACACTGCAATGAGAGACCTAGAAAATTCACTATGATGATATGATTTGCTTTTTTCATATTTCCCAGTGAATTACTTAAGAAAACAAGATGTTATAATACCAGCGAACAAATATCATGAGCAGCGATATTTGCTTTTTTATAAGCCAAAAAACTGCAACTCATCTTAAGTAGATCTGGCTATGAAAAAAGGAAATCACATATGGCGGCATTTTGAATATTCTTACATGACAGTGCTCTGTAGGTTTTGAGGTAATAGTGTGGTAAAAAGTCAGTAAGGAGCCTTCTAAAGAAATTGAGTTAATTATCTTGAATTGTACAGAATAAAGAAAGGCACCCAACCCAGTAAGAGAAAAGACTGGAAATGAAGTACAGAAGTGAAATCACAATAGAAGAGGAAAAGACAAAGAAGCTATGTGCTCACCATAACGTTCCATCTGTAGTTCTACTTCATTTGTCTTCAACCTGTGGGGTCCTTGGGTATTGGATTCGACACAGCTGCATTTTTCAGCTACGGCCCTGAGCTCCATGCTCCTGCCTTTATCCATAATGCCCCTGTCTCCCTTCTCTTTTCAGATCGAGTTTGCTGCCTAACATATAACAGATACTCGACCTAATAACACCTTATCCTCCAACACCAACATCACAAAAGAACTTTAGCCTTGACAGAACAGAAGATCCCAGCAACAACTGTCCAAAGGACGTGTCAAATCCCAAAGGATAAGGTTAGGGGGAAGGAGGGGGGATGGCTGAAGACAAATGAAATAGAACTTCTCAGATGGAATGTTATGATGAGTATATAACTTCTTTATCTGAAGTAGTTTACTTCATTTGGTCTTCAACCTGTGGGACAGAGTCCCCAGCTACTTAACTCTTGGGAGGTCCTCATGGAAGAATATTCCGGAGCACCGCACACCCAAAGGATGCTCTACTTCTAGAGACCAAATCCAGTTTATAATGAGAGATAAAGGTATGAGATGAAGCCCAAGTAGCAGTTGAACAAATATCATACAAAGAGACCCTAGACCAAAAGGCCGCTGACATAGCCACAGATTGGGTCGAATGAGCCTTCACTTTTCCTGGAAGACACAAACCTTTATCTGAATAAGCCCGGCCAATGCAGTGTGAAATCCAGTGGGCAATAGTCACTTTTGAGACAGGTTTACCAAAGAAGGGCTTGGCATAGGACACAAAAATCTGATCAGACTTGCAGAAAGGTATAGTCCTGTGCAAATAAAACCTCAACTGCCTATGTACTTCCAGTAAATGTAATTTGTATTCCCCTTTGTTCTGGTAGTTTGGAAAAAATACTGGTAAATTAATAATCTGATTTATATTGACTTCCAAAGCTACCTTGGGAAGGAAGGATGGGCTAGTACATTTAGGAAGATCTTTGTGAAAGATCATGTAAGAGGTTTTGATGGAAAGAGCTTGAAACTCCGACACCCTTCTAGCAGATGTGATGGCAACCAAGAAGGCAGTTTTCCAGGTCAAAAATTGCAGATCCATAGATGCCGCAGGCTCAAAGGGAGGAGAAACCAATGACTGCAACAACAAAGTAAGGTCCAATGGAGGGATGGGATCTTTAACCAGAGGTCTGAGAAGAAAGGCACTTTTGAGGAAGGTTTTTCCAAAGTTTAGCAGAAGCCAATGAAGACATGTCTACCCAAACATGAAAATTATAAGTGGCGGCCAGCTGAACTTTCAGCGTAGAGGAACTAGCATACTGACGAAAAATGCTAGCTAGGAAATCTAAGACCACTGAAAGTGGTGCAGTGAAAGGGTCCAAAGACCTCTCCATGGCCCAAACAGAAAAATGTTTCCATTTACCACAATAAACTTTCCTGGTGGACGATTTATGAACCACCAACAGAATGGATTTAATGGGAGAAGATAGACTAGGAGTCCTAAGAATCATGGGAACCAGAGCAGCTAAGCAGTAAGCTTCAGACTGTTCAGATCTGGGTGAGGAATTCCCGAGGGATGTGAGGGCAGATCCAGAACCAGATCCAAGATCCATGGTGGAACAACTAGGTGAGACCTGAGTAACGGAAACCAAGCCTGATGAGGCCAGAATGGGGTTATGAGGATCACAGTGCTCCGCAGCCTTTGGGCTTTCTGTAGAAACATTGACATGAGGGGAAGAGTGAGATAAGCATAAAGAAGCCCGGGAGGTCAAGCATGAATCAGAGCTTCTCTGGGGATTTCCACCGGAGGGGGGCTCAAAGTGAAAAACTCGCTGCATTTCACACTGGAAGGAGACGCGAAGAGATCACAGCAAGGATGATCCCACTTTAGGAAGATCTGCTCTGCTACCGAAGACTTCAGAGACCACTCATAAGGCATCAGGATAGATCTGCTGAGCCTGTCGGCTAAAATGTTGGACCTTCCCCGGATGTGCGTTGCCTCCAGAAAACGGCCGGTGGAGATCGCCCATTCCTACACTCTTATGGCCTCTTGACATAAGGGATAAGATCTGGTTCCCCCCTGTTTGTTGATATATCAGACCACTGCCATGTTGTCTGTCTGAACTGTAATCGTTACCAGAGGAAGATGAGCATGGAAGGTCTGCAACGCAAGAAGAAACGCTCTCATCTCTAGAACACTGATATGCAGATAGGTCTCGGAAGGGGACCATGTGCTTGGACTGTCCTTCCCGAGCAATGCCCCCCCACCTAAGTAGGGAAGCATCCGTGGTCACCATGATTTGGGGTAAAGGAGGTTGAAAGGGACGGCCCTTTAGTAGATCTGGGGACTGAATCCACCACCAAAGGGAGTCCCTGCACACTTTTGAAATTCTCACTGGGAAGGATAAGAGAATGTCTAATAGTGACCACTGTACTGCAAGAGTCCGCTGCAGTACTCTCATATGAAGGCATGCAATGGGGAGAAGATTTATTGTCGCCGCCATAGAACCTAAAGCTCTTACCGCTTCAGATGTTGGTAACTGGTTCTGAAGGATGTGTAAGACATGTAGCCTCAAGCAGCTTAACCTGTCTGAAGTGAGAAACACCTGTGATTGTATTGTGTCCAGCTGTGCCCCAATGAAATGTAGAACTTGGACTGATTGGAGGGCAGACTTGTTCATGTTGATCGTGATGCCCAACTTGTTGGCTAACTGAAGGAAGGGGTCCCTGGCCTGACATAGTAGATGCTCTGAGGAGGCAGTAAGGAGCCAATTGTCTAGGTACGGAAAGACTTGAATGCCCTGAAGCCTCAAGTGAGCCGCTACCACTAACATTACCTTGGTAAACACCCAGGGGGCTGTGGTGAGACCAACGGGAAGGGCTCAAAATTGTTAATGACTGGCTCCAAGCCAAAAGCGAAGGAACCTCCGGGAGAGCCTGTGCATCTTGTTGTGGTACGCATCTTGGAGGTCAATCGAGCACATCCAGTCTCTGTCCTGTAGATAAGGCAGAATAGATTGAATCGTGACCATCCGGAATTTTATCTTGGTTACTGACAGGTTCAACTGGAACAGATCCAATATTGGTCTGAGGTCCCCCGTCATTTTTGGCACTAAAAAGAACCTGGACTAAACCCCGGATCTGGACTGGTCTTGGGGGACAGGCTGGATGACTCGTTATCTCAGTAGTGATTCTAACTGTACTACTGCTTCCTCCCACTGTGTGGGTGGAACGCCCGGGAGGGTTTTGTTGGAAGGGGGTGGATCCTCGAAGGGAACAAAATATTCTCTGGATATGACTCGCAACACCCACTGATCTATAGTGATGGACTCCCATGCTAGTGGGTGAAGCGACAAACGACCCCCGACTGCCTCCAGAGATGGACAGCTGAGTAACCCTTCAGGGTTGCAGCCCGGTTTATCCGAGAAAGGTTCTTGGGACCCAAAACTCCTAGGACCCCCTCTGCTTCTAGGGCAGCGTCTGTCATTTCCCCCTTTACCTCTGGGGATGGTGAGTCCTGAACATGCTGGGAAAATGCCTGAGACTTGCAGAACCACATTTTCTTCTGGCCTCGCTGGTTCCTGGAAAAGAACCTTTGAGGCAGGGAGAAGTGGACCCCAATGGCAGACAGTGTCTTCCTGTCCTTCTCGCTCTGGACTAAAGTTTCTCTGTCTTCCAAAAGATACCAGCTGAACAACCACTGCAGAATTCTTCACTTTAATAAAACCACTTATGAATAAAACAAAAACAAGCTCTTTCGCATAAGACATATGCTTCTTCAGATCCTATAACTTAATTAAAACAACATACACTTAATGTAATACAAATCAACCAATCAAGAGTGTAGAAAATTAGAGCCAAAATGACAATTACTGACTGAAGTCAGCTCAGTCCAGGTTGTTTTTTATTATTTGTTTTAGTTTCCGCCCATTCAAAACAGGTTTAATACTAATGTAATTATTGAGCCCAGGATGTCTATGTGCTTGCATCCTGAGAATCTATTTCAGTTCTACTTGTTCCAAATAATTATTACTATTGCCACCCCTCACATTCTTATATACATGCTGTATAACTCTAAATAAAAAACGGTGTCTAGGAAACACTAACTGATGTTTCGCTAGGGCATTCTTGATGTCACCCTTCCTCATGTCTGAGAGATGTTCATAGACTCTATATCTTAGCCATTGGGTGGTCTTTCCTATGTAAAAACAGGGGCATGAATCACAAGTGGCCAGGTATATTAGGTGTGTGGTAGCACAGTCAGCATAAAATCTAGGTTTAAATTCAAACACTAGAGTAGGATGTTTAAAAACTTGCTCTTTGGTCAACACCTTGCATACACTACAGTGTCTGCAGGGATAGATCCCTAGTCATTGGTCACTATGTGCCACTTTCCTTTTCTCATTGCATAGCAACTGTTTAAGTTTGTTGTTGTTTCGATAAGTAAAATTTGGTACTTCCCCAACAAAATTAGTGTTTTTTTTTATCCAAGGTTAATAAATACCAGTGTTTTTGTATGATGTTTTTCACAGTATTATTATCACTGGAAAAATTAGTCACAAAAGGGGTTAACTGCCTTCTCTTCCCTCTCTTATTATTGCCTCTAGGCATACTCAACCTGTTATCCATATTTCCTGATGTATTTATAACTATTCCCTGTTGGTCATCACTAGAGTAAAGCAAAACAGTATTGGACTTTTCCATCATATACTCAGAATTGGTTTGTTGGCCTCCTACGACCACTTCACGTACCTCTCTAACAGTCATACTACTATATCCTCTCTCAACAAACATTCTCTCTAGTATATCATACTCATGCTTAAGATCATCCTCATTATTACAAATCCTGAACATCCTTAAAAATTTACTTTTCACTATACTCGAGAATACATGCCCAGGATGCATGCTATCTCTATATAGGAGACCATTTCGCCAACAAGGTTTCCTATACAGGGTCGTGGAAATTCCACCTAAGTGGTTCCTAGTGAGTCTACTTGTATATGAGAGTAGGTAACTGTAAAGTGAAAAAAAACTAGTAGTGGATTCTAGATATTCAATATATAAAAGAAGGGAGGAAATGTCACCCTCCCAAAAAATTAAGACATCGTCCACGAAACGCCTGTACAGTCTAATACCTCTACTCAAAGGACTCCCATACAGGTTGTTACATTCCCAAAAGTACATGACCAGGTTCACGCACACGGGGTGCCCATAGCGACATCCCATTTCTGCAAGAACTGTTCTTCAATTAGAAACACAATGTTGCTCAAAATAAAATCCAATGGGGTTTTGCTTCTTTTATATACTGAATATCTAGAATCCACTACTAGTTTTTTTCACTTTACAGTTACCTACTCTCATACACAAGTAAACTTTCTAGATGCCTCCCTCACTAGGGACCACTTAGAAGGAATTACCACGACCCTGTATAGGAAACCTTGTTGGCGAAATGGTCTCCTATGTAGAGATAGCATGCATCCTGGGCATGTATTCTCGAGTATAGTCAAAAGTCAATTTTTAAGGGTGTCCATACCTCCCAACTGTCCCGAATTTCTTGGTTTTTACCAAGTTTTGGGGTCCAAATGAAGGGGTGCCACGATTCCCGAGTGGTACCCCTTCATTTCCGATTTCTTTGCTTTTGTTTTTTTTTTTTTTTGAATTTTCGCGCTGTCGGAGCTGACATCATCATGTGCGCAATGACGTCAGCTCTGTCAGCGCTACCAGCCAGTCGGAATTGAGCTCAAGGAGCTCACGTCATCATTTCCAGCTGGCTGCAAACAGGCGGGAATTAAACAGCAGCAGCACTAATGGCAGTTTCTGTGCTTTGCTGCCGAGAAAGAAAAATGCTGGCTGGCTTTTCATATGCTGGCGAGAGAGGTGCTGGCTTTTGAGAATGCTGCCATTTTCGGACGGAAGAACGAGAGAGAGACTTTGAGAGGTGCTGGGCACTGCTGGCTGTTGAGAATGCTGCCGTTTTCATGAGAGAGGGACTTTGCTTTTGCTGCCATTTTCAGATGGAAGAACTGCTGGCTTTGCTGCCGAGAGAGGGACTTTTGCTGAACTGCCAAGAGAAGAATGCTGCTGAACAGAAGAACTGCCGGCTTTGCTGCCTAGGTAAGGAACTTTTCCCTTTGGTGCATGTAATTAACAATAACAGAAAAATTGCATCACAGAATAAATCAAAATATAATTGAAACAGACAAAATTTTACAGGCTAAATAACAAGTAAATGACAAAAACAGTAATTGTGATATTTAAATATTTGTGACCTAATTCCTTTGCCTCATTTATTTTGTTGGCATAATACCTTTACAAACTCTGTAGATAGAAGAGTTGGTTAATAAAAAAATATTACTTTGTTATTGATCTGATAAGTGGCTTGCAGAGAAGAATCAAAGTATATGGTTATCTATTGGTAATACCCTGCTAAATGGATTGGGGTGTGTGTGTGTGTGTGTGTGTGTGTGTGTGTGCCCCCAATGTAACCTGGTGGCTAGAGGTATTTAGGCTCAAACCCTGTACCTTTGGTACAGGGTAAAAAGAATCTAAAATCCCTAGCCACCACCATTTCTCAGCTTTGCCCAGATTTTTGTGCTAAGAGTTGAGAGCTACGGACAACAACATTTGTATTCCCCATTATTGGCTTTGTTGTTTGCCCAGGTTTTTTGTGCTAACCGTTCACAGCTACGGTGAGCGAGAAGTCAGTTGTATTTACTATTTCCCCATTATTGGCTTTGTTGTTTGTCCAGGATTTTTGTTCTAAGAGTTGAGAACTATGGTTGAGAAGTGAGAATGAATGTGCATTCCCCCATTACTGGCTTTGTTTGCCCAGGTTTTTTTTTTTGCTAAGAGGTTGAGAGCTATGGTGAGAAGTGAGAATTGAATTCACTAAATGATAGCCATTAAGTTTCAGTCTTCGTGTTTTTCAAACTGGTGATTTAGCATAGTGGTATGTTGCACTAACTGTAGTGTATTGTGTTCTGGGTTCAAGGCTTGCCAGTAACATGCATGGTGGTAACACAACATTTTACTCTAGCAACTTTCCAAAATTATACAAGCAATGTTTAAAATGTGTCCCTGGTTTTTGACCTTTTGCCCCAAAAACCTGAAATTGAAAATAAGTGCGAGAAGCTGTGCAAGATACCTATGGCTTACACACTACTGCCATTCTGTTTATAGCTTGGGTGTGGAAGTAGAATTTTATGATGGAAATGTTCTGAATTGGGCAGTTTTGTAATTATTGGTTCATACATTTTCTTTGCCTACAGTACAGCCTACTGGAAAAATGTTCATTCAAACAATAAATTTTAAACTGTGCTCTGCCTAACAGGTGTGCTGTATTATACAAGAAATATCGGCTGGGATGTCTTCTGTGCGGAGTCTGCATGTCCTCCCTGTGGTTGTGTGGGTTTCCTCCGGTTACTCCGGTTTCCTCCCACATCTCCAAAGACATGCTGTAAGTAGATTTGGACATGCTAAAATTGGCCCTAGGCATGAGTGCGTGCATGTGTGTGCCTTCTGTGGAAGGTTGGGCACTGGGCTGGTAACTCAACACCGTAAAACTCCACTGCCAATCAAGAGCAGACAAGGTGATCCGCTGTGGCGACCCTAACCGGGAAAAGCTGAAAGAGAGAGAGAATAACTTAATAAAGACACGAAGGTGCATCAAAGAAAAGAACACATGTATGTTTCTTGTTTTGTGTGCAAGGGGCCAATGATTTGAAAACAGCCCAAAGGTAATCTTTATCCACCACTGGCCAGATGCATTTTCTTTGGATGTGTTGCAGGTTTCAATACTGTTTCAATGAATGTGAGTTTCAAGGGCAGAGAAGTTTTAATGCCAAGTCTATTTTCATTGAGAGAGAGTATTACTTTGTTTATCATATGTCTGTTAGCTTTTGTGCATTGATATGCTGCAAAATGTAAAAATAAAATCCAAATAATCATTGTAGAAGTAAAGCAGTATGCACACATTAGTGTTTATGGTAAATGGGGTGAAATAGCCAGGTAACGGGACATTGGAATGGCTGCAGAGGGACTCTGGTGCCATATTTCAGTTGTCTGTTCTTCAGTTTTTGTTTGAAAGTTGGTATGCCACAATTCCATTGGAGTGGGTGGGGTTACATAATTATGTATGCAAATTAGATGTTAATCAGCATACAGATTTGCACCTATTTTTCATGGCCCTTGTCCAGATTTTGATGTTTCCAGGTTGAGAGGTATGAGGGCGTCCAGGATTTGTAATAAGGATGATCTTAAGCATGAGTTTGATATACTAGAGAGAATGTTTGTTGAGAGAGGATATAACAGTACGACTGGTAGAGAGGTATGTGTAGTGGTCGTAGGAGGCCAGCAAACCAATTCTGAGTATATGATGGAAATGTCCAATACTGTTTTGCTTAACTCTAGTGATGACCAACAGGGAATAGTTATAAATACATCTGGAAATATGGATAACAGGTTGGGTATGCCTAGAGGCAATAATAAGAGAGGGAAGAGAAGGCAGTTGACCCCTTTTGTGACTAATTTTACCAGTGATAATAATACTGTGAAAATCATCATACAGAAACACTGGTATTTATTAACCTTGGATAGCAAAACCACTAATTTTGTTGGGGAAGTACCAAGTTTTACTTATCGAAACAGCAACAACCTTAAACAGTTGCTATGCCATGAGAAAAGGAAAGTGGCACACAGTGATCAATGACTAGGGACCTATCTCTGCAGACACTGTAGTGTATGTAAGGTGTTGACCAAAGAACATGTTTTTAAACATCCTACTCTAGTGTTTGAATTTAAACCTAGATTTTATGCTGACTGTACTACCAAACACCTAGTATACTGGGTCACTTGTGATTCATGCTCCTGTTTTTATGTGGGAAAGACCATCCAACGGCTAAGACAGAGAGTCTATAAACATCTCTCAGACATGTGGAAGGGTGACATCAAGAATGCCCTAGTGAAACATCAGTTAAAGTTTCCAAGACACCGTTTTTTATTTAGAGTTATACAGCATGTATATAAGAATGTGAGGGGTGGTGATAGTAATAATTATTTGGAACAAGTAGAACTGAAATGGATTCTCAGGATGCAAGCAGATAGACATCCTGGGCTCAATAATTACGTTAGTATTAAACCTGCTTTGAATGGCTTGAGAAACATTCTTGTGAAGTTACACTCCGTAAACAACAGAAGATATCTCGGGATGTGACTTCCTTTAAAAACAAGACTGCTTTTAACCATTTTGTAAGAACTACAGTAAAACCAGGTTTAAAGGACAAATTTAGTTCCACCTCACGTCCTAATAAGAATTATAAGAATTCTTATAATCATAACATTGACTTTACTGATGTTGGGAAGCAGTCTATGACTTTAAAAGACAAGTTATCAAACGGTTACAATGCACGGACTTTTAACAGAAGTAGCGTGGCTTGTAATTCTGACTTTTCTGTTGATTCCGCTGTACGTGACAATGCTGAAACAACAGTTACTAACAGTGACAATCCTGACCAATACTCCACGAGGAATGACACAGTCAATGTAGTTACCAGTGACAACACTAAGAGCAATTCTACATCTGATTCAGGACCTAGTGTTGTACCTAAAAGAAATCAAGGTAACTACAACAAGAAGACTGTTTTCACCCGTAGTCGGACTTTTTTGGGGTCAACGTCCTCAGGGGAGGAAGCTTAAACAAAGATTTGGACTTATTTAATGTTGTAAATTTGACAAATTACATTTTTTCTGACGTTCAATTAAAGGTGTTAAAGTTAGGTTTGAATTTTGTTCCTTTACACCGAGGCAATTACTGTAAGACAGTGGTTGATATCATGAAATTTACAAGAAGGTTAAATTTAACCTACTTGTTTAATAATATAGATGACACAAGTAAATGCCTAGTTAAACCTTCCACTTATAATCCTACTTTACATCAAACTTTAAAAATATTTCAAGAGCAATGTATACAAGATGTTAATAAACATCTTATTAAGAAGAATATACATATTGATTATAATTTGACACCTATTGAGAGATCAGCTTTATTTGATTTGCAGAAACTTACTGATGAATTAAGATTTATGAAAAGCGACAAGGGGTCCAACATTGTCATTATGACACAGGATAAATACAGAAAGTGCATGTTGGATTTATTAAATAATAGATCTGAATATGAACCTGTCCCTTTGTATTTTATACATACTCAATTTAAAAAGATACATTTCTTTTTATATGATTTTTTAATGTCTGGTCAAATAGCATTTGATTTATATGAATTTTGTGTGATTTCTGAGCCAAAAATTGGTGTCATTTTCGGAATTCCGAAAACTCATAAAAACATTTTTGAACCTCCGTTTAGACCTATAGTTGCCGCCCCTCATTCAGTCACGGAAGGTATTGCCTTGGTTATAGATTCTATGTTGGGACCATTGTTGGAAGTTCAATCTTCCTATGTTAAGGATTCTTGGCATTTCCTTAGTAAATTAAGGGGTTTTTTGGACAATTTTTCCTTCAATGTCAAAACCCACACTATTATTACTATCGATGTAGTGTCCCTTTTTACATGTATTCCCCACGATCATGGAGTTGAGGCTGTGCGTAGTTTTTTATGTCAGAAACGAGCTTTTTCCACCTCCATTATTAACACCATTTGTTTATTACTTGAAATTATTTTGGATAACAATTTCTTTCTGTTTGGGGATCAATACTTCAAACAGATAAAAGGCGTAGCGATGGGCTCTCCAGCTGCCCCTGCGTACGCCAATACAGTGATGGCTTGGTGGGAAAATGAAATAATCCCATTATTAGAAGAAAAATTTAATGTTAAATTTTACTGTCGATTTGTTGATGACTTGGTCTTCATTTTGCAGGGGGGACCTGAAATAGTTGATCCATTTATGGATTTTATAAATTCTTTTTCTGAATTTTTGAGGTTTACAAAGGGAGATGTTGGAAGTGCTGTTAACTTCTTGGATGTTCATCTATGGTGGGATGGGCAGGAGAATAAATTTCAGAGTAACATACATCGTAAAAATACTTTTACAAATGGGTACTTGCATCACTCCAGTGGACACCCAAAACACATGATTAATAATATTCCTAAGGGACAATTTATAAGGGCAAGTCGCATGACGACTAGAGATGAGGACTTGATTGTTGAATTTGATTTCATCATTGATTTATTTTCAAAAAGAGGTTACGATATTTCTGGTTTGGTGGATATAGCTAATAGAATTTTTGATAGACGTTACATAGACTTTCCCCCAATTTTAGGGGTTTTACACAATAACACTAATGGGTTAATAGTCTCTAATCGTAACGAGTCATTTAAATCTACCTTAACCTGCTCTTTTGAAATGAGTGCAGACAGTAAGGATTTGTGTTCTATTTTGGAAAACAATTGGAAAATAATTAAAGGGAATCCTGAAATTTCCTTAGTTTTAGGAGATAAACCAAGATGTGTTTTTCGTAATGAATATAATTTGAAAAATATTCTACAAAATGGTAAAAAAACAAGTAACAATAAAGTATCAACTAAAAGTGGGATGCACTGTTGTCACAGATGTACTGCTTGCAGATTTATTTTGGTTAGTCCATACATATCTGTGAGTACTATTCCTTATACCATTGGAGTACCTGGTTTGGTCAATTGTGACACCACTAATGTGGTATATATTTCATTTTGTTCTGGGTGTCCAGCATTTTATGTTGGAATGACCACCAGGAAATTAAGTACACGTATTAAGGAACACAATTATGCTATTAAACGTAGAGACATGACCAATGCTTTGTACAAACATTCTTCTGATTGTGCGGTATATAAAAAGTTTTTATTTACTATTTTAGAAGAATGTTCTTTTGACCCTAGGGGAGGTGACCTTAAAAATTATTTGGAACAAAGGGAAGCAACGTGGCAGATAAAGTTAAAATCTGACAAGCCACCGGGGTTAAATGAATTTATCAATGTAAAATGTTTTTTAAAACATCGTAAGCTACAAGTTACTGATAAAAAGAAAGTAGCTTCTTTCTTTTTTTAAATAACATTGTCTTTTTTAAATAACACTGTTTCTTTAATAATGGTTATTACTTTTGTTTCTATTGGTTCATTTGTATTAATTAATTAAGCAATTATTGTATTTAAATGAGTTTTGAGTATGTGTTTGTTCATTCTGAAGAAGTTTTTTTACGAAAGCGGTCAAATAAAACAGTTTGTACGCTATTTGGTTTGGAACTACGTTCTTCTACTTTACTCCAGTGGCATTTGACTATTTTATTAGTATTTGGTGCTTTCCTTTTTATAGTGGTATGTTGCACTAACTGTAGTGTATTGTGTTCTGGGTTCAAGGCTTGCCAGTAACATGCATGGTGGTAACACAACATTTTACTCTAGCAACTTTCCAAAATTATACAAGCAATGTTTAAAATGTGTCCCTGGTTTTTGACCTTTTGCCCCCCCCCCCCCAAAAAAAACCTGAAATTGAAAATAAGTGCGAGAAGCTGTGCAAGATACCTATGGCTTACACACTACTGCCATTCTGTTTATAGCTTGGATGTGGAAGTAGAATTTTATGATGGAAATGTTCTGAATTGGGCAGTTTTGTAATTATTGGTTCATACATTTTCTTTGCCTACAGTACAGCCTACTGGAAAAATGTTCATTCAAACAATACATTTTAAACTGTGCTCTGCCTAACAGGTGTGCTGTATTATACAAGAAATATCGGCTGGGATGTCTTCTGTGCGGAGTCTGCATGTCCTCACTGTGGTTGTGTGGGTTTCCTCCGGTTACTCCGGTTTCCTCCCACATCTCCAAAGACATGCTGTAAGTAGATTTGGACATGCTAAAATTGGCCCTAGGCATGAGTGCGTGCATGTGTGTGCCTTCTGTGGAAGGTTGGGCACTGGGCTGGTAACTCAACACCGTAAAACTCCACTGCCAATCAAGAGCAGACAAGGTGATCCGCTGTGGCGACCCCTAACCGGGAAAAGCTGAAAGAGAGAGAGAATAACTTAATAAAGACAGGAAGGTGCATCAAAGAAAAGAACACATGTATGTTTCTTGTTTTGTGTGCAAGGGGCCAATGATTTGAAAACAGCCCAAAGGTAATCTTTATCCACCACTGGCCAGATGCATTTTCTTTGGATGTGTTGCAGGTTTCAATACTGTTTCAATGAATGTGAGTTTCAAGGGCAGAGAAGTTTTAATGCCAAGTCTATTTTCATTGAGAGAGAGTATTACTTTGTTTATCATATGTCTGTTAGCTTTTGTGCATTGATGTGCTGCAAAATGTAAAAATAAAATCCAAATAATCATTGTAGAAGTAAAGCAGTATGCACACATTAGTGTTTATGGTAAATGGGGTGAAATAGCCAGGTAATGGGACATTGGAATGGCTGCAGAGGGACTCTGGTGCCATATTTCAGTTGTCTGTTCTTCAGTTTTTGTTTGAAAGTTGGTATGCCACAATTCCATTGGAGTGGGTGGGGTTACATAATTATGTATGCAAATTAGATGTTAATCAGCATACAGATTTGCACCTATTTTTCATGGCCCTTGTCCAGATTTTTGATGTTTCCAGGTTGAGAGGTATGAGGGCGTCCAGGATTTGTAATAAGGATGATCTTAAGCATGGGTTTGATATACTAGAGAGAATGTTTGTTGAGAGAGGATATAATAGTACGACTGGTAGAGAGGTATGTGTAGTGGTCGTAGGAGGCCAGCAAACCAATTCTGAGTATATGATGGAAATGTCCAATACTGTTTTGCTTAACTCTAGTGATGACCAACAGGGAATAGTTATAAATACATCTGGAAATATGGATAACAGGTTGGGTATGCCTAGAGGCAATAATAAGAGAGGGAAGAGAAGGCAGTTGACCCCTTTTGTGACTAATTTTACCAGTGATAATAATACTGTGAAAATCATCATACAGAAACACTGGTATTTATTAACCTTGGATAGCAAAACCACTAATTTTGTTGGGGAAGTACCAAGTTTTACTTATCGAAACAGCAACAACCTTAAACAGTTGCTATGCCATGAGAAAAGGAAAGTGGCACACAATGATCAATGACTAGGGACCTATCTCTGCAGACACTGTAGTGTATGTAAGGTGTTGACCAAAGAACATGTTTTTAAACATCCTACTCTAGTGTTTGAATTTAAACCTAGATTTTATGCTGACTGTACTACCAGACACCTAGTATACTGGGTCACTTGTGATTCATGTTCCTGTTTTTATGTGGGAAAGACCATCCAACGGCTAAGACAGAGAGTCTATAAACATCTCTCAGACATGTGGAAGGGTGACATCAAGAATGCCCTAGTGAAACATCAGTTAAAGTTTCCAAGACACCGTTTTTTATTTAGAGTTATACAGCATGTATATAAGAATGTGAGGGGTGGTGATAGTAATAATTATTTGGAACAAGTAGAACTGAAATGGATTCTCAGGATGCAAGCAGATAGACATCCTGGGCTCAATAATTACGTTAGTATTAAACCTGCTTTGAATGGGCGGAAACTAAAAACAAATAATAAAAAACAACCTGGACTGAGCTAACTTCAGTCTGTAATGATGTCATTTTGGCTCTGATTTTCCATACTCTTGACTAGTTGATTTGTATTACATAAAGTGTGTGTTGTTTTTATTAATTTACAGAATCTGAAGAAGCATATGTCCTATGTGAAAGCGCTTGTCCTTGTTTTATTCATAAATGGTTTTATTAAAGTGAAGAATTTTGCCATGGTTGTCCAGCTGGTGTTTTTTATGAGGATTTGTCTTTTCTATCTGGACATTCAGTATGCATTGGTGATCTTTTTCTTTGTTTGTCTTCCGAAAGACGGAATAACCATCAAAAGGGGTGTTGGTGAAAGATGCCTTGAAAGGCTCAAAGAACTGGCATAAGTGAAGCTAGGAGTGATGCTGGATGGCAACGCCTGACCCCACCACCTGTGTGGCTCTCTCTGTGGCATGGGAGAGCAAATGCATGGACATGTTGGCTACAGATTTTAGGGTGGCCATTTGTGCATCGAATGTCTTCTTGTCCTCTGCTGACATGGACCCAGGGGTTGTCTCCATTACTTCCTTGACCAGATCTCTCTGGGGTTGAATAACGTGCACCATGTAGTTCAGCGCCCTGACACAGAAGGTCGCTGAAGCATAGACTCGCTTCCCAAAGCGAACCAACGTCCTCGACTCTCAGTCAGGCGGATGGACAGTGGAACTCTCCTGGGTGAGTTCTTTCTTGGTGGCCGCCGCCACCAGCATAGCATCTACAGGAGGACGCCTTGTGCCAGTGTAGCTTGTCAGTGGGAGGGCTCAGGATCTTGTCCAGGCACTTGCGTATCGGCTCTACTGTGTCCGGCTCCTTCCATGCCCTAGATGTAATCAAATCCACAAGTGGATGGGCAGGTGGGGACACCCAAGAGGTAGACGGGCCCGAGCCGAATGCCTCCAGAAACATGGACTTGTCAGAGCTTGGTTTTGGGTCAGACCACCCCCCCTCTTTGGCGTAGGATTTCCATGATGTCTCCAAAGAAGACATCCTCGGGGGGGTGATCTTAGGGAACTTCCCCTTCATCCAGGTCGGTGTCTTCGGTGAGGGACTCTGGAGGAGAGTCCAAGAGCCTCCTTTTACACATATGCTTGCGGGGGGGGCTCCTCAGGAGGGCTGTCTGGAGAGGTCTCGCAAGTGGGTTGTTCCAAGGTCAGAACATCCTGGGGCATTGTGGCTATGGGCTGTCCATGAGAGGGCAAGATGGTCGGACCTGCAGTCAAGACCGGGGGGGTCCGGATGGACTCTGAAGATGAAATAGTCAGAGGCCTCTACCCTGCGAGAACCCTCTCCACCACGTCGAATGCAGAGGGGGAACAGACCTTCTGGGCTGAACTAGCGGAAGTCACTACTCCCGATCTGACTGGGGAGTCAAAGCCAAGCCTCTAGGAGCCGGGACGCTGAGAGGGATGCTTCTCTTCAACAAGCTCTTAGCAGAGAACATCCCCTTGGATCTGACCCTGAAGCTAAGGCTCCAAGAGCTCAGATCCGATTTAGTTGGATCCGACACACTCAAGACACTGGCCGGCATAGAGGTACACAGTACCATCGATGCCGACCCCTCGACTCTGACCATCCTCGGATCCAACGTCTCCGAAACCATGGGTCGGATCAAATAGGTCTGAATACTGGTTGGGAGGCACCAGCTCCGGTGGGAGAAGGCCATGGCAAGACCCCCATCTAGATTTGAGTGCGGATAAATCTTCGCATCATCTTGTCCATCTCCACTTCCGAAAGGCTCCTGGTGGAGCGGAAGGACGCTGCCGAAGTGGGCAGGGAGAGCCGGTGGGGAGAGTGCCTAGGCCCAACCGGCTAATGAGAACCTCAGGCACAGGGAAGAACCTTAGGGACCTGAGCCAAGGTTAAACAGGCCTGAAAACAGGCTTAGTCTTCAGTGGGGGGTGGGGGTTGGTCTCCTACGAGCGGTCAGGGAAGCACTTGCGAGGCAGGTCCTTCTTGACCTTATCCCGTTCCCTGGGTCTCTTAGTGGGAGGGTGAGTCCCAGAGGCCAAGGAAGGGGAAGACGAAGCAGCAGCTGCTGCTTTCTTGGCAGGAGAAGGTGGGATGTTAGTCCCAGCAGAGGAGGGCAACAGGCCCTTGACAATAAGTTTGTCCCGCCTGTCCTTAAGAGCTCTGGGGTTAAACCCAGCGCAAATAGGACAGGGGGGCTGGCCGTGAGCCACCCACAAACAAACCACACAGTGTGGCAATTCGCTGGGGAAAGCTTAAGGCCACACATTGTGCATCTCTTGAACCCAGGCTTTGGGGCATCCGCCATGCCTTAACCTGTTCAAGCAAGACACACACACACACACACACACACACACACACACACACTCTACCACGAGAAAGAAAAGAGGGGAGGAAGATAGAAAAGCCCATCAGAAAACAACTGTGAATAACCCATGAAGGTACAAGGTACAAAAAAAGTTAGAGACAAGAAAGATAGCTAGAAAGATATCAAAAATTTAAGTTTTACGTTGTAAACTGCAATGGAGCTTGGACCAAGCTGCTTCCTCTCAGGCGGCAAATGAGATCTGAAGGGAGACAGGGGCATTATGGGTAAGGGGAGGAGCAAGGAGCTTGGAGCCATAGCTGGAAAATGCAGCTATGTCGGATCCGATATGGATCTGAGGACCCCACAGGTTGAAGACCAAATGAAGAAAACTACTCTGGATCACAAATTTTTGTTGTTGACAAAATGACAGGAGATAAAAGAAGTTAAAACTATGATGAGACAAAATGTATTGCAGTAGAAGTGACTGGAAGAAGTGCAGCATGGCTTGAATGATCATTTGGATGCAATCCAAGGACTTTTTGATGAAAATGAGGAGATCAAAGTTTAACTGGAAGCTTCAGAGGCTAGATTGGACTGTTTGGAATATGTGTGTGGACCTAGAAGACACAGAATGCCTCAAGAACATAATGTCTTTGACGTCCCAGAAAAATATGAAAAAGAGGACTGTAATGGTGCAATAGAAAGGCTGTTGATGGAATGGGCTGAGATAGACTCTAAAATAATAAAGATCAAAAGGAAGCACAGAACATCTTGAAGGCTGCAGAGAGAGACAATTATGTCCCCTAAGACTGATAAGGAGGTTCCAAACATGCCAATTGAATTAGAAGTTGTTAGCTTGACTGTGGTTGCCTACGAAAAAGTTTATGGTGGAAGAAGTCAAGAGTTTTTGTTGATCGAGATAACTCATATCAGATGTGCAGGAAAAGAAGTGCTTTCAATCAACTGATCCTTACATGTACAGAAAGAAGAATTAAATGGGGAATATTGTATCCCACAATCCTCAGGATATATTTGCAGAGAGATAAAAATCATTTACTTCTCCAAAAGAAGTGCAAAATTGGCTTGCCAAGCCAGTGAACTGTAGAGGATATTTGCAAGGAACTTGGTCTCAAGAAGGAATGATGGGGCAAGAAGATGGGCAGGAAGAAAGAGGTGCAACAGAACTTAAAGAAGCTGTTTATTATTTCCCACTGTTTAGAGAGCAACAGAGTGAAGTAAACAGTTTCTGTAGTCAAAGAGGCTCAGAAAAAGGAGTCACACACTACTACGTAGTGAGAAGTAGGACTGGTTTTCTCTTGGAAGCTTCAGAATTACTGTTAAGAACAGCCTGGATATTAAGTGAAAGTTTGCTGATGAATAACGTTTTTGGATTACAAGTAACTGAAGGTGTTCATTTGTCTCCTTGTTCATTAAGGTCATGTCTTATTTTTTCCCCTCTCTTGTTGGTTTATCTAAATATCTTGTATTTAGCTGTGATTTCTGTTGCTTTGTTTGATGCTTATTATGGAACGGTTCTAGTAAACCTCCCCTTATATTCCTTTTAATAATTTTTAATGTCTATGACCCATAAATCTGGTATAATGAGAACAAAAACTGTGTGTAATGAAGTTGGCTGACTGGCATGCAAGGACTAATAGGTAAACTCGAATAAAAAAGAAGGAATGGGGAACCAGCTAAAACATAGAATAGAGGTTTTTAAAACGGATGTACCACAAAGGTCAACCTGAAAGGTGGAGTGGACAGTAACTGAAACATGGAACATTTTATTTATTGGATAGGGATATATAAAAATACATAATGTGTTCCAGTGCTAAGACAGGATTTTGATTTGTTTAAATAATACCTGTACAATATTTATAGATAACAGGGATGGAAGGGATTATGGATTACAGAATGTGTTAGTTTAGTAAATGGTTCTGAGACTGGATGGTACAACCAAGCTTCTATGGTAGGGAAAATATATGTGATGGGAGTATTACAGATTTGATTGCAGGGATTATGAAGTTTTAGGCAGTCTTGTACTGGAATCTATTAATCAAAAATGAATAGAGATGATTTTTACAGTGGAAGCACAGACTAGTCATGGAGCGAGAATAAGCTAGTTAGGTGTTTCAAAGTTTTGTTTTTTTTTTGGATGGTTTCTTCTGATTACCTCTCTTTTTTTGTCTTTTAGACAACTGCACAGTGGAAAGAAATAAGAAAGCGAGAAAGGGAAGGAGTTGTCATGAGCAGGCAGGCAACAGAGCAGTAGGATGATTGATGGGACATCATGTTAAGGTATAGTGAGTAAATAAGTATGAATTTATGTATAGTAGGGAGAGTATGGAGAGAAGTATAGGTAAGTTGGAGTGACAGCAGAGGGGTATGCATTAAAAAGAAGACGTGGTGGTTAAGTAAAGGACGGAGGCAAATGGAAAGTAAGGTAGGGTGTAGCCATGTAGGACAGAAGATATTAAACTAAAATGAGAAAAAAATGAAGAATGATAGGGGAAAATGGATAATGTAGAGTGCTGGGTAAGGAAAAAAAAAGAAAGCAAATGTACAGGGAAGTTACTTAAGGAGCAAGGCAAGTTCCCAAAAGCAGTAATACACTCTCACAGTTATGATAGCTATTAGGGAGAGCAGGGATGTGCTTGTTATTCAGAGAGGACATTTCTCTGAGAGGGGAGGTGAAATTTGTATGTCAGTACAGCATTCGGGGAAAGGAGATGGGATGGGCAAATAAGATGCAACTACTTAAGAAATGCAAAAGAAGAGAGACCAAGTAAGATAGGGGTTAGAAAAAAGTTGATGGAAAGAAAGTCATATTATCAGACAGTATATGCATATGCTTAAGAATATACATATAAAGACGACAGGGCAAAGGTTAAAATAAGGGCTGCATTGTTGGAAGAAATTAGTATACAGATGGGAACCTATCTTAAACTCCGGGCAGAAGTCATGAGAAAGGCAGAGATAAGGGGATAAAGGTGGGGACCACCAGAGAAGAAATTATCACTAGACACAGATGATGTGCTGTTAACAATGACTAATTGGGATCAAGATAAGGAAAGTATAAAGCAGTTGTTACAGGCATTTGGGAAGATCTCTGGATACAAGCTGAATCAAGAAAAAACAAAGATAACAAGGGTGAAATCAAAGGAAAAACCAAGACGAGATAAATAGGACAATCAACCGAAGGATAAGGAGATAAGGTTTTTGGATATCTAGATAGGCTCGAATGTAGGACAATCAATAAGGGTTACACACAACTGTGGAAAAGATTACGGTAAAGATGCTCATATGGAAGGGGATTCAGATGGAACTAGATCAAATGCAAATTTTAAATTGTTTATTATGCCTCAGTTTACATACACAGGGCAGGCTTTTTGAGAGCAATCAGGGGGTTATATACTGAAAAAAGTGAAGCAGATATTTAGGGAATTTGTTTGGGATGGAGGAAGAGAGCAAGTGATTTGAGAAACATTGGCAAGGAGAAAAAAGGAAGACGAGTGAGAAGTTCCAGATTTAAAGGGAAATTTGCACCTAAGTATTATAGTGAATACTTTAAGAACAGTAAATTGTTATGTATAGAGAAGACTGGAAGGATATGATTAGTATAACAGGAAGAGTGAAGTTGGAAATGGATGATTTTATTGAATTTTTTTTTTTTTTTATTGGAAGTCCCCAGAGATAGCTGTCACTTCATCGGTCAAGACAGGTACAAAAACTATTTCAGAATATATAGAACAGAAAAGGCTGCAAAAATGGACAGGGCTTATCCTGACAATAAAGAGGTATTTGAAACTGAAGATAAACAAAGCAATAACATGGAGATGGAGAAAGAAACAGAAGGAAATTAAGTGCTGGTCACAGTTGCTAGATGGTGAAAAACTTAAAGACTGGGGAGAATAAAGTAGGAATATGATTTGGATGAGGAACTGGTATGGGATTTTCAAGGTTTAAAGAATAAGTGAAGAAAACTGGAGGGACAAATATAATAAAAGGCACGAATAATTGAAGAAGTAGATGACAGAAGACTAGGGAGAACCAATTAAGAGCTTATTAAAAGTGGCATATGAATGCCTGAGGGATGGGGTTCAACAAAAATATATGGAAAATAAAAGGAAGGGTTGGGAGAAAGAACTGAAGGCAGAGATAGGCTTGAATAATGGGGTGAAATGTTAAGGATTCCCAGACATGTATCGAAAGCAAAGAAATTTGAAATATTTGAAAATGCTTGCATATGTATTTTATAACATGGAAAGATGAGCAAGAATGTTCTTAGGAGTGGTACATTGATGTTGGAGATATAAGAGAAAAAGAGGGACCTAGTCTTACATGTTTTGGAAGTGAGACATACTTGGTAGATATAGGGAGGAAATGGACCAGCTGTTGAAGGAAAGATGGCCAGAGACAAAACAGATAAAAAAAAAAAAAAAAAAAGAAGTTATGCACTCACTGTAACGTTCCATCTGTGTTGTCGATCTTCTTTCATTCTAGACCAGTGGGACTTGGTTCCGATCCTCGGAACCGGCTCGACCGTTATACAGCTCTCACCATCCAAAAAAACTCTCGAGCTAAGACTCTACCCACAATGCCCCTCTCTCCATTACCTCAGATCGAGTTTGCAGCCAAATAGTATAACAGAAGAACACATATATACAAAGGTAGAAGCCATGTCCAAGGTTTATTTATTTTACTTATTTATTTATTTTACATTTGCTAACTGGGCAGTCTGACTGGACCAGGTCCATTTATAGCGGAGCCCCAGGGAGAAAAGCTCCACATATATTAACAGAAATACTAGAATTTAATACATAGTAGTAAAAAACTGATACTAACGCATTATAACAGCAAAAATCCAGATAAAAAGACAGAAATATCAAAGAGACAGGATAAACTCAGCAGTTGAACAGTCTAAATACATTTAAAATTGAAAGTCATGACATACATAATCTTAAAATGAAGTACCTATATTAAAGGGATAAACAACTGTAGCATTTACATTAGTCAAATAATAAGCCTTTCAACTTTCCACAGAGCTTAAGCAGTGTTTTTAGGTTATGTATGGGCAAAGCCAGGTGCTTATGAGATGTGATTTTAAAGAGGTTTTGAAGTGAGAGGTGGTGGGGATAGAAGTCAGTGATGGGGGGAGTTTATTCCAATTTTTAGCAACAGTGTGGGAGAATAGCGCTTTTCCAGCAGAATTATTAGCCCTAGAGATGCACAGGAGTGATTTGTCACTAGAATGGAGTGTGCGATTTGCTGCATAGTAGGTAAGTAATTAACTTAGTGATGTCCCAAAACAAGTGTTCGATCCTCCAGGAAATCTGCAGGAGGGGGAAGGAGGGTGGGATGTCAAGAATGAATGAAGAGCGACAACACAGATGGAACATTATGGTGAGTATGTAACTTCTTTATCTGATGTTGTCAATCTTCATTCATTCTTGACCAGTGGGAGAGAGTCCTCAGCTACTTTAGGTCCTGTGTGGGCTTATGGAATGATATTCCTGAGAGCAACAGAGCCAAAGGATACTCTTCCCCTGGAGACCATATCCAATTTGTAATGAGTGATAAAGGTATGTGCAGTAGCCTATGTCGCGGCTGCGCATACTTCATCCATGGATGCCTTGGAGTGGAAAACAGCTGACCTGGCTATTGATCTAGTGGAATGCACTCTCAGGGGTGCAGACAACTTGTGGTTATTATGGTTATAAATGAAGGTAACACAGTCTCTTAGCCATCTTGACAAGGTAACGTTTGAGACAGGTTTTCCCAGAGATGGACCTGAAAAGGAAACAAATAACTGGTCCAATTTTCTAGACTCTCTAGTCCTATTGAGGTAGAAATGCAATTATCAGTGAACATCCAGTAAATGCAAGCAATATTCACGTTTACTGGAGAAATTTGTGAAGAAAACTGGCAAATTGACAGTTTGATTTACATTAGATTCTGAGACCACCTTAGGAAGAAAGGAAGGGCTGGTTCTTAATGAAACCCTATCCCTATAAAAAATCAGATACGGGGGTTTCGCACATAATGCTTGAATGTCAGAAACTCTCCTGGCAGAAGTAATGGCCACTAGAAAAGGAGTTTTCCACAACAGAAATTTGAGATGGCAACTCACTGCTGGTTCAAAGGGAGGAAGTACCAAAGACTGCAAAACCAGGGTCAGATCCCATGTCGGTATAAAGGTCCTTGAAAGGGGGCTTTAGATGTAAGGCACCTTTAAGAAAAACTTTGCATAATTGATGGGAAATTAGAGAATGGTCATTGTAGCCATTGTGGAAATTAGAAATGGCCGCTAGTTGAACTTTAATGTTGGAAGGAGAAGCTCCATGATCAAAAAGGGAAGCTAAAAATTCCAAGATTTTTGTCAATAGGTGCCGAAATGGGGTCTACATTATTCTTACAGGCCCAAATTGAAAATCAATTCCATTTGCTAAGTTAGAGTTTCCTGGCAGATGGTTAATGAGAAGCCAGAAGAATTTTTTATACTGGGGAAGCTATATTATTCTGCCTGGTGACTAATGGAATTGGGGGAACCAAGCTGTCAGCTTGAGACTGTGAAGGATGGGTGCACCAGTCCCTGTGGGTGAAACAGCAGGTCCGGAACTGTGTCCAGAATCCATGGACGGTGAATCAGGTGAGGCCAAAGAAAGGGGAAACAGACTTGTCGGGGCCAAAAGGGTGCAATGAGGATAACTTTGGTTCTCAACCTTTGGGCTTTCTTCAAGAAAAGGGAAATGAGGGGAAAGGTGTAGAGAAGACCCGAGGGCCAATCGACAAGGAGAGCATCTCTTGGGAACTCCCCCTGAGGGAAGATTAGAGGAAAATAGCTGCTGCATTTGTTGTTCACTGGGGAAGCAAAGAGAATGCAGCAAGGCTGGCCCCATCAACGAAAAATTTCCATCGCCACTTTGTGATTCTGAGACCACTCGTGATGCAGGAGAATACATCTGCTCAGTTTGTCCATCATCATGTCGGAGTTCCTTGGGATATGCTTTGCATCTAGAAAGCTGTTGGAAGATATAGCCCATTGCCATATTCTGAGAGCTTCCTGGCACAGGGGATAAGACCTGGTTCCACCCTGTTTGTTGATGTACCAAACCACTGACATGTTGTCTGACTAAATTGCCACTGTTCCTGGAGGGAGAGCAGACTTAAAGGCTTGCAACGCTAACAGCACTGCCCTCAATTCTAGGACACTGGTGTGCATATTGGCCTCTTGTGGAGACCAAGTGCCTTGGACTGTTCTTCTCAGATAATGACCCCCCACCACCTGATATGGGAGGCATCAGTGGTCACTATAGCCCTGGGCTGAGAGGGAATAAAGGGACAGCCCAGAAGAATGTCATCTGACTGCATCCACCAGGATAGATCCTTTTCACAGTGATTTGTTATTTTAAATGGGATAAGTCATTGGATGTGTTAGGATGGATCACTGAAAAGCCAACAGCCATTGGAGTAGCCTCATGTGAAATCTTGACAGAGGTACTAAGGTAATGGTCGCTGCCATGGAACCTAAAGTTTGGAGGACAAGAAGAGCAGGAACTTTGGATATGATAAATTGTACTTGAAACCTTATCTTTTGTAGTTTGTAAAGGGGGAGAGAAGCTACACAAGAGATTGTACTGAGGCGGGTTCCTATGAACTCTAAGTCTTGTGTTAGAGTCAGATGGGATTTTTCTCTATTGACTGTGATGTCTAACTAATTTAAAAGGTGAAGAATAAAGTTTGTAGTTTGAAGCAGTAAATGCCTGGTGGGGGTGGTGAGGAGTCAGTCATTTAAGTAAGGAAACACCTGGAATCTGTGTAGTCTCAAGTGAGCTGTGATTGCTGCCATGGATTTGGTGAACACCCTGGGGGCCTGTGGTGAGACCAAAGGGCAGCACTCTGAACTGGAAATGACTGGTTCTTAGCCAACAGCGGAGAAACCTTCTGGAGCGTTTGTCCATTTTTATGTGGTAATAACTGTCTTGAAGGTCTATAGAGCACATTCAACCATTTTCCAGTATAGACTGAACCGTGACCATCCGGAATTTTGTTTGCTGGGCAAACATGTTCTGAAGGCTGAGGTCCAAAATTGGTCTCCAGTCCCCTGTCTTTTTTGGCACTAAAAAGAACCTTGAGTAAAATCCAGATAATATCTGGTCTTCTGGGACTTCTTGGATGACCTTTTTTCCTAGCAGCTTTTGAATCTCCAAAGCTGCTTGTTCCCTCTGATTGGGTGGAGCATCGGGAATTCTTCTTTGTGATCTTGGGAAAAGAATAAAGGGGATATGGTAACCTCTGGCAATGATCTTCCGCGCCCATGTATCGGAAGTTATTTGATGCCAGGCTGTCAGTGAAAGTGCAGTGAAAGTCTTCCCCGACTGCTCCCAGAGGTAAGCGATTGGGCCTCCTTTCAGGAGTGCTGGTAGGGTTGTCAAGAGAATGAGTGCCAAAACCAACTTCATGCTACTCAAGTCAGAAGTGACAAACTTCATGACACCCATGCAGATGGGAGATGAAAGTTCAACTGTTGAATCCTACACTAAGGCACTGTACGAGCACATCCACTCGTGCATGAATTGTGCCATCTCAAATAGAACCAAGACGCTCTCCTCCAAAAAAAGGAAGCCAATCTGGTGGTCCCCTGCCATACACAAACTATACAACAGAAGAAAGAAACTGTTTCAGAAAAGAGGAAAATCCCAGGATGCAAAAAACTCCCTTACCAGCCTAAGTAAGAAGCTGAGATCCCTCATAAAATCCTCCAAAGCTAGTTATGAAAATAAAGTTGCCAAATATTCCAAAGACAACCACAAGGCATTCTATAGTTATGTCAAGAATCTAAATGGTAATGCTCAGATATGCTCTGAGCTACAATAGAATGGCATTAAATACACTAATCCCAAGGATATTGCCAATATCCTGGCAGATCGATTTAGTGCAAACTTCACCCCCCTCTCATCCCCCTAAAGGGCCCATCTCAATACCAAAAGATTGCCAAATTCCGGTAATCATGGCCACACAGGTAGAAACGGCACTCTCCAAAGCTAGGAATACAACATCCATGGGACCAGATGACATCCCGGGCTGTGTACTACATTAACTACAAAATGAACTGGCACCTCACCTAAGTGTCATGTTTAATCATAGCCTCACCTCAGGCTTCATGCCCGCTGAGTAGTGGTGCACAGCTACAGTTATCCCACTCCACAAGGGGGGATCCACCCTGGATCCCGGGAAATGCCGTCCCATCATTCTGATGGGCCTGATCTGCAAGGGCATGGAACGCATTATCATGCAACTTATAAACAAGGACATTGGCAAACTTCAAACACTGGACCCCACCCAGTTTGGGTTCGTGAAGGGCCGATCTTGTCTCTTGAACCTGACTGACTTCTTCGAATCAGTCTCCAGCGCTGTGGACGAGAGTAAGGCGCTCCCCACAGCCTATCTGGACCTCGCCAAGGCCTTCAACACAATTCCCCACTCTGGACTCAGATAAACTTACTAAGCTGGGCATAAATCCCTATGTCACTCAATGGATTGCCAAATGGCTTACTGACAGAACCCACACTATAAATGTATCCGACTCCAAATTCAGCTCCAGACAAGTGACACGTGGAGTGCCTCAGGGTTCAGTCCTGGGACCACTCTTGCTTGGCATTTACTTCTCGGAAGTACAGGCCAAAACTAAGGGACTCTGGCTAACAAAGTTCACAGATGACTGCAAACTGGGAGCCATTACTGAATCCCCAAATGATGTGGATATTCTACAAAAGGGCCTTACAGAAACAGATGCTTGGTGCCACAGCACAGCCATGGGCTCAGGCTTAATGCCAAGAAATGTACAGTTATCCCCTTTGGGAAAAAACATATACCCATGAATTACCACATAGGTGGCAGTACACTAAACACCGAAAGTGTGATGAGAGACTTAGGGACACAGGTGGACAGTGGTCTCACCTTTAATAACCACATCACCACAATAGTCAGGAAATCCTTCTATGTGGCACACCTCATCACTAAGGGCTTTTCATCACGAAAAAAGGAGGTAATTGTCCCACGGTATTCATCCCTCATTAGACCCATTATACAGTACAACGCCCCGTGTGGTATGTACTTCACAAGACATTTGCAACAGCTGGAAAGGCAGCGGAAATACCTCACTAAAAGAATCACAGGCCTAAAGCTGATGCCCTATACTGACCATCTAAAAAAACTCCAGCTATACTCTGTGGCATATCGTCTACTCAGGGGCGATCTCTGCTTAACATACAAGGCCATGTCAAACCATGACCTGTTGGACATGCTCCACTTAAAGAAATCCCAATCCCTCAGAGCCAAACGCTCTGGGGATCTAAACCTTGTCATCACAATGAACAAAACATGCTGGAGGGCTAGGTTCCTGACCCAGAGACTCCCCATACTCTGGAATAGACTGCCCATACATATCAAGCAGAGCACCTCCTTGGCGCTCTTCAAAACAAACCTTGACGATTGGATGGAAGAAAGGAAATTCACACCGGGGATCACGTCAGTAGCCCTGCTAGACAGGGGTCCAGGGAAGCAAATATTGTAGGAAGAAATATCCAGGGAATTGTTATGGCTAGGCTTGTATAGGCCCTAGGGCCGATAGCCTAGTACCAACCTATGACAATAAATACAGAACTTAAATAATCCACCACTGATGGAATGACTAAAAGCATGATAGAATCATGCTCTAACCTCTGTGGTGCTTATTTCTATATTAGACAGCTTGAATCTGAAAAATGATAACTAATGCCTAAAGGACAAGAAAATGAACATCACAGTGCATATTTTATTCCTAAGGCTCAAAAAATATTACCAAATCATTTCTGAACACTAATAACATGAAAAAAACACAGAAATATAACACACACATCGACTCTCTGCACAGTCAACATTTGTTGATATAGTTTACTCAACAAAACAGATGAGCAACACTTCTGCAAGACTGCTACATTACTGGGGTTGGGGAATATGCCCAGTATTGTGCAGTATCAGAGTCTGAATATCTAATTACCAGGAAGTGTGGGGGTACAGGGGGGTGGCTTCCCCTCTGAAAAAAAAAAAAAAGAAGTTATGTACCTACCATAACGTTCCATGTTTGTTGTCCTTCATCTCGCCTTCCTTCTTGCTGGTTGGGTTCGGAGCTTATCCTCGGCTCTGACTTGGCCGATATACCATAGCTTGAGAGCTTTTACTGGCTCGAGGCTACCCCTTATCCCAACATGCCTAGCGGCAGCTACCCATATCTCATTTGTAATAGCCCACACTAGACATATGTAGTAAGAAAAACAATTTTTTTACTAAGCTCTTACACCAAGGTAGGAAGGAAAAAAAAAGGACAAAGTATGGTTAACCAACCTGGTATGTCAGCAGGAAATTCAGCCAGTGTAACCAATAAAGAACTCCTCTCGAACCTCCAGGAAAGGAGAAGGAAAGGGGGACAGAAGAAGGAAGGCGAAATGAAGAACAACAAACATGGAACGTTATGATAGGTACATAACTTCTTTATGTTATGTTGGTCCCATTTTGCCTTCGTTCTTGCTGGTTGGGACCGTGTCCCCAGCACCTGGTTCTCCGTTGGCTCACTGGAACAATCTCTTCAGGACCGTGGAACCAAAGGATGCCCTATTCCAGAGGACCACATCCACTTTGTAGTGAGAGATGAAGGTATAAGGATTTGCCCATGTTGCTGCTGCACAGATTGAATCTAAAGGCAATTTAGCTTGGAAGGCAACAGAGGTGCCTAAGGCCCTGGTTGAATGTCCTCTGGGTCTTCCTGGAAGCAACTTTTTACGCAAACCATATGAATAAGTGATTGTGTCTGACAGACATTTTGATAACGTCACTTTAGAAACTGGATAACCTTACTTACTGTCAGCAAAGGATATGAGCAATTGGTATGATTTTTCTGTGGTCTTTGGTCTGGTGTAAATAAAAACGTAATTGTCTATGAACATCCAGTTGGTATACTCAGAACAAAGCTTTGGCAAGAAGAAGGACTGGTCCTTAGAGAGACTCTTATCTTTGTGAAAACTGAGATACGGCAGGCGAATAGACAAAGCATGTAATTCAGAAACCCGTCTAGCTGAGGTTATGGCAAACAAGAAGAGGGTTTTCCAAGATAGAAACTTCAAGGGGCAAGATGCTGCTGGTTCAAAAGGGGGCAGAACTACTGAAGCTAAAACGAAGTTTAGGTCCTGGGGGGGGGGGGGCGTTCTCATACCAGGGGCCGTAAAATTGTTGTACCTCTTAAGAATGCTCTGCACAACTTATGGGACATAATGTTTGAACCCAAGTCTCCTACATGAAAATTGGAGATGGCAGCCAGCTGGACCCTAATAGTAGCTGCAGCTGCCCTTTTTTCAACGGTTTCGGCCAGAAAGTCAAGAATCTTGTGAACAGGAGCCATAAAAGGATCAATGTTATTTCTTTTGGCCCAAGTAAGAGAACCTCTTCCATTTGTTAGCGTAAATCCTCCTAGTAGTGTGCTTGTGGGAGGACACTAGTATGTGTTGTACAGCAGGGGAAATGTTTGGCAGCCTGGCTAAGATTGAAAGTGGAGTAACCAAGCAGTCAGCTTGAGGGTTTGAAGGGATGGGTGAAGCCCGCCTGACTTTCTGGATGGCTATTTTTTCTAGCAATCTTTGAACCGCTAGGATTGCATGATCCCGAGGACTGCGTGGAACATCTGAGATAGAACGTTTGTCTTTTGAGGGGGACTGAGAAAAGGGAATTTTGTAGCCCCTGGATATTATCAACAATACCCATGTTTCTCTCATGATAGATTGTCAGGCTGCTGGGCACAGTGATAGTCTGCCCCCTACTGTTGCAGACCCCCTCTGCCACGAGGGCGGCATCTTCCATTGTTGATTCCCCCTCTGCCACTGGGGGAAAAATCACCACGTGTGTCAGGCGAAGATCCCTAGGATTTTTGGAACCACATTTTCCCACTTTTCAGACCCTTAGGATAGGGTCTAGATAGAGTGGAAAAATGGACCCCTACAGCAGACAGAGTCTTGCCATCCTGTTCACACCTTGTGAGAGTCTCTTTTACCTGAGGCCCAAACCAGGATAAGCCATCAAAGAGGGTGTTGGTAAATGAAGACTTAAAGGGTTCCGCAAATTGACAAAGGCGCATCCAGGAGTGTCTGCGTAAAGCTACTCTGGTACCTGCTGCCCTACTCACTCCATCTGCCGCATATGAAATGAGCCTCATGGAGGAGTTTACCACGGAGGTCAAGGTCGCAAGCTGGGAAGCTGCCCTGTTCGCAACTCCCTCAGCTGTAGGATCTTGCAGGGTATCTCCTAGCTCCTTCAGGATATCCTTCTGAAGTTGTGTGAAATGTGACAAGTAATTCAGCGATCTGAGAGTAAAAGTCACTGAAGAAAAAAAGAAGTTATGTACTCACCATAACGTTCCATCTGAGTAAGTACTTCATTTGTCTGCAACTTGTGGGTATCGGATCCAACCTCGGATCCGAGACAGCAGCTTTACTAGCTAAAAGATCCGAGCTTCTAGCTCCTTCCCTTTTACCCATACTCCCCCGCTACATGCTGCCTTTCCTCAGATCGAGTTTGCTTAATCCAACAACTAATACCCTCGACAGAGGACCAAATAAAGCCTAAACTCATAAAATAATCGCAATCATGATCAGGAATCACGATAATGGTTAGGGGGCATGGAGGGGGGGTCGGTTGCAGACAAATGAAATACCTACTCAGATGGAACGTTATGGTGAGTACATAACTTCTTTATCTGAAGTAGTTACTTCATTTGCTCTGCAACCTGTGGGACGGAGTCCCCAGCTACCTAAAACCTTGGGCGGCCTTTAAGGAAGGATATTCCGAAGCACCGCGGAGCCAAAGGAAGCCCTACTCCTGGATATCATATCCAATTTATAATGAGAAATGAATGTATGGGAAGAGGACCAAGTAGCTGCTGAACATATGTCATCTAGAGGAACCCTGGACCAGAAGGCTGCTGATGTGGCTATGGATTGGGTTGAGTAGGCATGGACTCTGATAGGAGCAGGTTTACCTGAGGATACATACACATGAATGATGCACTGTGAAATCCAATTTGCTAAGGTAACTTTGGTAATAGCTCTACCCATAGCAGATTTGGCAAAGGACACAAACAACTGATCAGCCTTGCGAGTATCCTTCGTCCTGTGCAAGTAAAACCGTAGTTGTCTATGTACAGCCAACTTGTGTAATTTGTATTCCCCTTTGTTCTGAAAGTTGGGAAAGAACACTGGTAAATTAATCGACTGATTAATATTTGACTCTGAAGCCACCTGTGGTAAGAAGGAAGGGTTAGTCCTGAGAGACACTCTATCCTTATGAAAAATCAGATAAGGGGGTTTCATGCAAAGGGCTTGAAGTTCTGAAACTCTCCTGGCTGAAGTAATAGCAACTAGAAAGACTGTTTTCCATGATAAGAACTTTAATGGAACTGAGGCAGCAGGCTCAAAAGATGGGCTCATCAATGCTTGCAAAACCACAGTTAAGTCCCATGGTGGGACCGCAGTTTTAACTGGTGGTTTCAATAGAGAAATGCCTTTCAAGAAGGTTTTGCATATCTTCGCAGAAGCTAAAGATCCCAGTCCATCTCCCACATGAAAATGGGAAATGGCTGCCAATTGTACTTTAACTGTAGATGCACTAGCTCCTTTGATGGAAAATGTGCGACAGAAAATCAAGAACTGTCGGAATAGGGACAGTAAAGGGATCTAAGCCCTTGTCCTTAGCCCAGATAGAAAAACGCTTCTATTTACTGCTGTAAAATTTTTCTGGTAGCAGGCTTGTGAGCCGCTACCAGAATGGCCTTCACTGATGATGAGATGCCGGGAGTCCTTGCCATCAGTGGAACTGGATCAACCAAGTCGCGAGCTTGAGGTTTACCAGGTTCGTTAGTTGCAATCCCGCAGGATGCAAAATCAGATCCGGAATGGGATCTAAGATCCATGGAGGAACTACACTGTGAGACCGCAGATATGGGAACCAGATCTGGCGAGGCCAGAATGGGGCTATGAGGATAATTCTGCTCCCCAACCGACGTGCTTTCTGAATGAACTTCGTCATAAGAGGAAGGGGGGATAAGCATAGAGGAGACCGGGTGGCCAAGCATGAACCAGAGTGTCTCTGGGGCTCTCCCTTGGTGGGGGAAGTATCGCAAAAAACTCACTGCACTTTGTGTTTGACGGAGAAGCGAAAAGATCGCAGCAAGGTAGACCCCATTTGAGGAAGATCTGTTTCGCAACTGATGGTTTGAGAGACCACTCGTACGGTGTGAGGATCACACGACTCAGTTTGTCCGCCAGAATGTTGGACCGACCCGGAATGTGCGTTGCTACCAGAAAGCAGTTGGTGGATATTGCCCACTCCCAAACTCTCATAGCCTCTTGATAAAGGGGATAAGATCTGGTTCTTCCCTGTTTGTCTGTTTGAACAGCAACAGTCCCTAGAGGAAGAAGGCCATGGAGAGCTTGCAACGCCAGAAGCACCGCCCTCATCTCTAGGACATTGATATCAAAGCGGTCTCTAAGGGGTTCACGTGACTTGAACGGTTCTGCCCAAACAATGCCCCCCCACCCGGGGCAAGAAGCATCCGTGGTCAACGTGGCTTGGAGTGGGTGCATTACGAAGGGTCTCCCTTCTCGCAGCTCCCATGAGCAAAGCCACCAGAGGAGGGAGTCGTGCAAGCCCTGCTCAGGGGAATAGGGGTGTTCAATGGATGTAGCAACAGAGACCATTGGACTTGAAGGATCCATTGCAGAATCCTCATTCGTAGACGTGCACATCCAGTCGTTCTCCCGAAGGAGGGGGAGAATTGATTGAAGAGTGACCATCCGGAATTTCTCTTTGGGAATGAACAGGTTCAGGGAAGAGAGATCTAGAATCGGTCTTAAGTCCCCCGTCTTTTTTGGCACCAAAAAGAACCTGGAGTAATAGCCCAATCCGAACTGGTCTGGGGGAACGCACTGCATGGCTCTTTTTTTCTAGCAGCTTCGAAATTTCTGAAGCTGCCACCTCCCTTTGATCGGGTGGGACATCATGGAGGTGCTTCATGGAGGGGGGAAGATTTAGGAAGGGGATGGAATAACCTCTGGATATGATTCGGTGCACCCATCGATCCGTCGTGATGGACTCCCAATTTAGTAGGTGCTCCGACAAACGCCCCCCCGACTGCCTCCAGAGAGGGACAGCCGGGTAAGCCCTCAGGGCTGTTGCGCGGGTCTGTCCGAGAACGGTTCTCTAGACCCAAAATTACCTGGACCCCCTCTGCCTCTGGGCTGGCGTCCACCTCGTCCTCCTCTGCCTCTGAAGGATGAGGGGTCCGAAGCTGGGCAGGACTGCTGAGACTTCCGGAACCACATCTTCTTTTGTCCCCTCTGATTCCTCGAAAAGGATCGTTGGGGATTAGAGAAGCGGACTCCGACGGCAGACAGAGTCTTCCCGTCCTTCTCACTTTGTGCCAGCGTCTCGCGTACGGTCTTGCCAAAGAGCGAAGAACCGCCAAAGAATGCATTTACGAAGGACGCCTTAAAGGGTTCCGCGAAATCGCAAAGGCGGAGCCAGGCATGACGCCGCAAGACGACCCCGGCTCCACTAGCTCTAGCAGCTCCCTCCATAGCATGGGAGAGTAGCTGCATAGACGTGTTCGAGATAGACTTCAGAGTGGCCATACGAGTCGAGAAAGTCTTCTTATCCTCGACCGTCATGGACTCCGGGGGAGCTGCAGCGTATTCCTTTATTAGGTCTCGCTGTAGCCTGATAATGTGTGCCATGTAGTTCAGCGCCCTTACAGAGAAGGTGGCTGAAGCAAACATCTGCTTCCCAATGCGGTCCAACGCCCGAGATTCCTTATTCGGAGGGTGGACCGAGGAATTCTCCTGCGAGAGTTCCTTCTTCATGGCAGCTGCCACAAACATGGCATCCACAGGTGAACCCTTAGACCAGGCCTGCCTATCAAAGGGAGGGCTAAGAATTTTGTCTGGCCATCTTGGAATTGGCTCCACGGTGTCGGGCTTCTTCCACGCCCTCGTAGTAATTAAGTCTACCAGGGGGTCGGCCGGAGGGGGCACCCAGGAGATAGACGGGCCTGCCTCAAACGCCTCCAGAAACACAGACTCGTCCGAGGAAGGTTTTTGGGCAGACCACCCCCCTCTAATTCGCAACATTTCCATGATGTCTCCAAAGGAGACATCCTCAGGGGGTGACCTTGGGGAACCTTCCCCTTCATCCAAATCCGTGTCTGTTGTGAGAGACTCAGGAGAGTCCAGGTGTCTCCTTTTACACTTCTGTTTGCGAGGAACCTCCTCGGTGGGTCTATCCGAGGAGGGCTCACCTACGGGGTCCTGTTCCTCTAAGGGAACTAACTGGAGGGTCTGAGCAGGCTGTCCCAGTGGTCGGATGATGGAGGATAGACCCAAATGCATAGGGGGGGGGGGAGGATCCGATGCCCGGACCGGGGATCTGGAAGACCTCGACAGAACCCTCTTCCATTACCTCAAAAGCCGAAGGCGAGCCACTTTCCCCAGGCTCCGAAAGCAGCCTCCTCGGCTCCGAAGCAGGGATCGGTGTCGGAGCCAAAGCGGTCGGATCCGAGAGGGAAGTGTGCTCCGACCTGAAGGGCGCCGAAGACACACCAACCCCTACGGATCTGACACTCTGCTCTTGGCCCCGAGAGCTAGGATCCGACACGCTCGAGTGTACAGTCGGCGTCGAAGTTACCTGAGCTATCGGCGCCAACAAATCCCCGGCTCCGAAAGGGGCCGGATCCGATGACTCCAAAACCCGAAAATGGGTTGGAGGAGGAGTGATCGGGGCAAAAAGGGGGAATGCACTCCCCCTCTGAGGTGGGGGGGAGGCAGGAGCACCCCCATCTGCATCTGAGTCTGCAGAAGTCGACGCATCATCTGATCCATGTCTGCGTCGGTCAGGCTTCTCGCAGACCTAGAAGATGTCAAGGCGATCCGGGAGGGCCACCTCGACGACCTCGAGGGAGACCGGTACTCCTCCTCCTCCAGCGAGAAACAAGGCGAACGGAGCTGAGAGGGAGAGGATCCAGAGGCCCTCGTGGAGGGACTAGAGACTTTAGATGGCGGGGCTGAGGGATGAGTCTCAGCTCACCTTTTATGACTCTTGTGCTTCTCCCTATCTTTTTCCTTATGCCTCTTCTCTCTTGAAGTGGCAGACGAGTCCCCTGAGCTCTGCGCAGCAGAGGGAGG